>NC_142133.1:78705205-79014079 GCF_024610735.1 Ursus americanus | reverse complement strand
CTGACTGGCTCAGTCTATAGAGCCCGCAGCTCTTGATCTCGGGGTTGTGTTTCGAGCCCCATGTCCAGTGCCCATCCAAAGAAGTATCGTCCTTCGTAAGAAGTCTCCAGAGGAATCTGTTTTAGGAACATTGCATTCTTTAAAACAGAACTTAAGTTCCCACCAAAATCTAAAATCATCCTGTGTTTCCATGACTTTCAGAACTCTTTCTGTGGAGAATTGCCTGTAGGTTGTCTTGTTCATTCTTTTTTTTCCTAATTGTGATAAAAATACAAAAGATTTAGCATTTTAACCTTTTCTAAGTAGTTCCCCAATGCCCCTCATCCAGTTTCAGCTCCCTCCATTGTTACGTCTTGCATTATCGTGGTGCATTTATCAAAACTAAGAAACCAACATTAGTGCATTGCTAACAAGTAAACTTATCTGTGATTTAACATTAGTTTTTATTTTATTCCTTTCCTTTTTCCCTCTGTTTCCAGAAATGGTGGTGAGTCTACAAAAGCAATTTAGCGCACTGGTTGATTCAACACCCACTGTTGACAAAAAAAGTCCTTCAAGTTTTCAGTTCAACTGGACTGAAGGAGACTCTGCTAGAACCTGTTTCCATGGACATGGCCTCCAGGGGATCCTGAAGAAGAAAGGCCAGTCACTGACAACCAAGAATTCACTATATTGGCTTAGTACACAGAAATTCTGTAGAAGGTATGGGATGCTCTTAGAAATCAAAGGATAAAAAACATCATGAAATCTCTAGTTTGGTATGAAGTAGTATTCTTTTCTAATTTAAAAAAGTCACATAAAATTACAGTTGACTATGATAAGAACCAGATAGGTTATTTGTTGGAATTAGAAGATACTGGGCTTATAATCAAGAAAATTGGAATTATATATTGAGTCTTGTTTAAGAGTTTTAGGGATGGAGGTGTTAACTAACCTTACCGTGATAATCATTTCACAACACGCGTTGCACACTTTAAACTTAACATATGTGATGTTGATAGTATCTCAATAAAGCTGGAAAAGGTTTTAGATTTTTAAAGACTTTTTTCATGGTGCCTTTATATTTTCATACCAATTTCATTTTATACTAATCTCACTGTTTGTACCTAGAAACTGTTGATAAGGCAGTTTCCCAGTAGTGAGGAGGACGTGCTAATGAATCAGGCTGTTCATACCCCAGCTCTGCTGCTTGCTCCTGTGGGCAAGTTATTTACCATCTTTACAGCTCTGTTGTCCCAGTTGTGAAAACAGTGTACAAGT
Organism: Ursus americanus; assembly: GCF_024610735.1. Lineage (NCBI taxonomy): Eukaryota > Metazoa > Chordata > Mammalia > Carnivora > Ursidae > Ursus > Ursus americanus. The sequence continues at coordinate 79,012,819 of NC_142133.1, read as the reverse complement.
GAGTTCGGGGGAAGCTTATGTGTTTATATCTTCCCCATGGCACAGACAGCGTGTAATACTGATCTTTCTCCTCTTCTCAAAACCTCCAGTGGCTCCCATCTCACGCAGAATAAAGTTAAAAGACCCTAAGGAGCTTACAGGCCCCTGCAGTTCTCTGAGCTTCCCTGCTCGCCTCCTTTGCTCCACATTCACTGCCCCTGTTCACACCGCCTCCTAGCTGTTCCTTGAACTTGCCGAGCACACGCCCCACACAGGCCTTGGCGCATGTTGTGCCTCCAGCCTGGAATGCTCTTCCCCCACATACCCACTCGGACTCACTCCTGTCCGGTTTTTGCTCACATTACACTTCACCATGCTGTCTGAAATAGCAGCAGCTCTCCCCTCACCCTAACGGGCACACCTCATCACTCTCTACCACCCGCCCCCCGCCTGTGTTTTCTTTCTTACAGCTCTTGTCCGTATTGACTAGATTATTATAGCTTTGTTTTGCTTTTTTGTCTGCCTCCCCCCACTAGAAAAAATGTAAGGTCCTTGAGTGCAGGGACTCTGTCTGTCTTAAAAAATCCCAGAGGCTAGAGCAGAGCCTAGCACATAGTAGGTGCTCACCAGTTATTTGTTGAATGAATGTATGAAAAGTAGAGAATGAGAATTTAGTGTCGTCACATAGTAAATCTCAATACATGATAATTCTGATCATTACTTTAAATAAAACTAATTTTCTATTAAAGAGTTTCTCTTCCTGAGTTATCAATCAAGGATAAGTAAAATCTAGAAAATACAATAGGAGATAACAAAATGAAGTTATCTGTATGAAAATTTACTACTCAACAAAAGTTTAGCTGAGTCTGGAATGATTACAGAGTGGCACTGTCCTAGCAGCAGCAACAGGGAAAGGCTGGAATCCAAACCCCAGGGTCAGCTCCCCATCTGAGGTGTTACATTCCTGTGCAGTGGTCAGTGCGATGGCTTTTTCCGATGTTAAGATTTCATCAAAAGGAAGAGAAAAGGTTGCAGTCCTGGCCGGTGAAGAGCACCCGCATGAGACCAGTAAGTTAGGAAGTGGTGTTCTGGTGCCCTTCTGTCTCTAATGCCTGCAGAATCGGTCCCGAGTTCGTTAGGGGGGAGCTTATACCTTTATGCTTTTCCCATGGTGCAGTCTGTGGATTTCTAGATCTTTCTAAATCTTCACAGACTTAATACAGTAATGTAAGACAATTAGTTACAAATGGACCTTGTATAGTCAGGGATGAAACAGCTGAGATTTTTTTTTTCTCTGCATGAACTATAAGGCTAAAAATTATAACCTATAGATGAAGCATCAGTGATACCATGACTTTAAGCACCAAAATTCTGTCAACTTCGCCTATTTAGACCTTAGCCTAGAACCACAGAGTAAGCAAAAAAGGCTTTTGCCAACCAGTAAAAATGTCGCAAAGCCCATGACTGGAGCTAACGCGCTCTTCTCAGAAAGCCCCTTAGCGCCTCACTCGGAGCCAGCGCGCTCTGCCTGCGGGTGTGTTTCTGTCAGGCTCAGCTGTCTGACTTCCAAACTCCTAACCATCAAAAGAAACAGAGTAGGAGGGAGACTGAGAGGTGCTCTGCTGATAGGCATCTTGACAGCAAACATAAATGACATCCACTTGACAAACGAGAGAGGAGCCAGCATCAGAATCGGAAGCAGACAAAAGAACTCAAGTTACAGCAGTCTGACGTTCACTCGTGACACACTGCTTAGATTGCTCCCCTAACAAAGTAAGCCTGATGGGGTCTCAGCTTTAACACAGAGCGTAACCCAGAATGCTGTGTGCGTTCTCTTTGGGTTTGTTTTTCTTAGCTGTATTTTCTAATATTTTTACAGTAAAAATGAGCAACTTATAATAATATACTTTATATTTTTATATTAATCTCATTTTATACTCATTTATACTATACTTTAAATTTGTAATTTATACTAATAACGTATAACTCAGTTTTAAAAGATGTCCATACAAAATGGTGTAAATGAAGTATTTTGATGCTTAAGAGAGCAGATCTTCAGCTGTATAGAGAATTTTATTACACAGAAGGACTCATGTCTGAGGGTTCAAGAGACAAACGTCCAGTAAAATACTTGTGAGAACACTCAGGCCTTGAGAACTAAGCAGAGAAAGGCTGTAAGAGCACTTCAGATATGAGAGGCTGTTTATGCTTCTTTTCTGAGGCAGAATGAACAGTCTTCATGAATTTAAACGCCCTTAATATTCCTCGCATTTATAGAAGTACCCGTCTGTAGGTAGGCCAGTTACTGACAATTAGCTAGGTCTAAAGACCCGCTGCAGGCAGTGGCTAATCAGTGTCTATCCCTGGCCTCCCTGAGAGGGGCAGTGGTTCCTCTCTCCTTCTACAAGAAGAACAGCCGAGGTACTGCATTGCCAGCCACAGGAAATGGAGAGGCTTTGGGTGCCCCCCTGCCCCCCATACACACACAAAATTTTTTTTTGGTCCCACAAAAATTTGATTTGAATTTTAAAAATTTTATTTTAACGAATATCTTAAACTAGAGTAAAAAAACAGTACTCAAATATGTGTGTCATATGCCAAATGTGAACATCTTTCAGACCACCAAAACTTTAGCTTATGTTAGCAGGTTTATTTAATTTTGTATGTATGCAGACTTGAGAGACCATTCTTTTTGCATACATTGAAATCTCACAAGGAAGTTCTCATAAGGAAATTCAGATGTACCTTATACCCCCTTTTAAATGTAAACCTGTGCCTATCCCTTCACATAAAATTGTTTCTATAAACATATTCTTACAGCATCCGTTTGCCACACATTCATTTTCCATGTCAGAGCTCAAGGAACATCCGTCTGCACGTGTTCTACTCACAGCAAAATACTTGGCAGTAACAAATTATGTTATATCCGGTTTTATGGCTTATAACTCTAGGATAGTTTTCTGAGTTTGTGATAAAGAATGTAATCCTTATACGGTATTGTTAGTGATTCAGCTTAAAAATAGAAGTCCTTATTATGGGAGCAAATAGTTTGTATACCTTTTCTTATCTTTCTGATGTAGAAAAAGAGCTTCCCTAGGTAAGAGAAACAATACTTTTTACCCTTTTTGTTGTAACCATTTGTCTGGAAGAATCTCTCTTGAAATAGCTGAAATTGAAAAGAAAATAAGAGCAAGAGGCCACCAGTTTGTGAGAATTCCTGTACATGGCTTATACTTGATTTCTGTTAAACCAATGAGTAGTTGAGGCTTTTAAATGTCCTATTACTGAATATGGTAGGGTTTTGGCTTTATTATGGATCATTAAATTAGTCTTAAGATTTTAAGTGAAAACAAAAATCAATTTTAAAGAAGTATAGCGGAGGTGAACATTTTTGAGCCCATACTGTGTACTGACCAGTGGGTTAAGTGCTTAATATATCTTCTCATTCGATACTTGTGTTCACTGTACGAGGTAGGCACTGTTGTTTTTTCCTGTTTTACAGGTGAGAGAACCAAGGCTAGTTATCCGTAGTCACAACTAACCAAGGCTAGTTATCCATAGTCACAACTGGTGGGGGTGGAGTTTTGTGGTGCACACATAAACTTTCTTTCAGGAACTTGGGACCATCTGTGTTATATAAATCCAATATCGAAGTTTATATCTTCTGTATGTTTTTTACCTGTTTTTTTAAGCTTTTTACTATGGAAAATTTCAAGTATATTCAAAAATAGAATAGCATAATGAACCCCCCTGTACCTGTCATTCAGCCTTAACAATTGTCAACATGACTAGACTTGCTTCGCCCATGCCAACCCGCTCCTCCACCCCCGCCCCCAGATTATTTGGAAGCATATCTCAAATGTCATAATATTTTTAAAAACAAAACCATAACAAATGTCAATCAGACATTAAAAACCTAATGGTAATTCCTTAATATTATCAAACATGCCGTCAATGTTTAGATTTTCCCAATTGCTATGAAATTTTTAATATAATTCAATCCAAATAAGGCCCATTCGTTGCAAGTAGCTAAGATATCCCTTAAGTGTTTTGGCTGGTAAATTCCCCTTTTATGTCATTTTTTTTTTCTGCTTTAGGGAAAAAATTACTTGTTGAATAATCCAGGTCTTGTGTCCTATACAATTTCCCATAGTCTGCATTTTGCTGATTACAACCAGTGATAGCATTTAACATGTTCCTCTGTGCCCTGGATGGCCTACACCTTGGTAGAGTTAGAGATGGAGTGTCAGAGTTAGAGATTCGTGATTAGAGATTTGGTGGTGGTTGGAGACTTGATCTACTACTTTTAAGATAAGCGAAATAGCTTTGTAAACTCTTCTTTCTATAGTAGGTACCAGATTGTAGGCTACATTTTCAAGTCTGGTGTCTTATTTCGGGTGGGGATTAGAGATTATTTATTTTCTTTTATTTTAAAACTATGCCCAGAATCTCTTCCTGTGTGCTGTTGTTTGCTTTGAGCATGGTAAAAAGAAGCAGCCCATTTGGAATGGAAGGACTTCTGGGCGAGGAGTTGTGAAACCGGGCTCTAGTACCATCTGTTACCCTGGCATGGTAGCCCCCATGGATGGTGCTAACGTGTTTGCCTCTGTAAAATTAAGTTGTTTTGCCAAATTTTTCCAGGTTTCCATCCAACTCTGAGTACTGTTTTAAACCTACCCATATATATTTGCTAGTTTGGGGGATGTTTCAGGGATAGATGCATACATTTTAAATGGTCATTTTAAGATAACTTCTTCCTTTTTCTTCCCTTTCTAGCTATTGTAAACATGTGACAACCTATGAAGAATCAAATTTTTCACTGAGTTATCAGTTCATAATAAATCTCTTCTCCTTCCTCCTGAGAATAAAGACCTCTTCTCTCCATGAAGAAGTGAGCTTAATTGAAAAGATACTTTTTAAAAGAAAGTATGGTAAAACGAAAAAGAAATCAAGATCCAGGAAAGGGAGAAAATACTGAGAAAAATGAAATAGAAACTTTATTGGGAAAGTATTTTAATAGTGACAATAATGTGAAATTATAATATCCCAGATAATTATGGGAAATAGAATTTTATCATCTATCCATGCATACATAGATACATATATATGTATCAAATGTGTTTATAAAAATGTGTATTGGAAAATAAGTGAATTGTGTTTGAATTTATTTTTTAAATTATCAATATTCTTTTTTTTTTTTTTTAAGATTTTATTTATTTATTTGACAGAGAGAGAGAGACAGCCAGCGAGAGAGGGAACACAAGCAGGGGGAGTGGGAGAGGAAGAAGCAGGCTCATAGCGGAGGAGCCTGATGTGGGGCTCGATCCCATAACGCTGGGATCACGCCCTGAGCCGAAGGCAGATGCTTAACCGCTGTACCACCCAGGCGCCCCTAAATTATGAATATTCTTTGAGAAGATTTAAACAGTAAATTTTATAAAATGGTATCCAGAAACTTGTATTCATTGTATTTTAAAGCTAAATTTGCTTTTAAACTAGATCGCTTCCTTACTTTTTATGCTCGAGAGGAAATCCCACATGGGTCAAAGATCTAAACATCATAATCTTTTACATATGCATATATTATAGTATTAGAAGAAAATAAGTATGGCTGCTTTGATGATCTTGGAACAGGGAGGGACTTTCCAAACATGGCCCAAAACGAAAAGCCAAAAGGGAAAAATTGGTAATGTGACTGCAAAGTCACAGGCAAATAGCAAGTAGGAAAATATATTCGCAGCATAGGACAGACAAAGGAATAATTTCTTTAATGTATCAATAGATCCTGCAAAGCGATAGGAAAAAGACAAGCTGAGCAAGGAATATGAAAAGATAGCTTTCTGGAAAAAAGAAATACAAAGGCCAACCCAAAAAAATGATACAAATTAAAATAGATTACCAAAGATATATAAAGCTTTATAATACCTGGTGAGGGTATTGGAAAATGAGGCATTCTCGTTCGCAGTTTATTCATGCAACAAACACTGGCCGGCTGTGTTCCAGGCATATTCTAGGCACTGGAGCTATAGCAGTAAACAAGGTCCCTGCCTTTAAGGATCTTCTATGCTAATTGGGTGGGGGCAGAGAGGAAGCAGATAAATGCAGCAGTCGGGCTAATGAGGTGCAACAAAGGAAACGCAAGGTAAGGGTGAGAAGGGGGTCCTTTTTATAAAAGGCGTTTGAGGAAGGCCTCTGGGCGGTGACCTTGAGCAGAGATCAACTGGTATGGCCAAGCCATGCTGCTCTCCAGGGGAAGGTTATTCCGAGCAAAGGAAACAGGCAAAGGCTCTGAGGCAAGAGTGCTTGATGGAGCCAAGGAATAGCAAGTTGTTCAGGCAGCTGGAGTGTTAGGGTTGTAGGGAGACTAGTAGCATGTGAAATGGAAGAGTTTGCATTCGGGGCCACAGTAAGGACTTTGGCTTTTATCCCAAGGGCGTCATGGGAAGCCATTAGACAATTCTGAGCAGAAGAATGGTGTGATCTGGGACGCCTGGGTGGCTCAGTCGGACGTTTGCCTTCGCCTCAGGTCATGATCCTGGGGTCCTGGAATCGAGCCCCACATTGGACTTCCTGCTCAGCAGGGAGCCTGCTTCTCCCTATCCCTCTGCTTCTCCCCCTGCTTGTGCTCTCTCTCGCTCTCTGTCAAAGAAAGAAATAAAATCTTAAAAAAAAAAAAAGAGTGGTGTGATCAGATCTATGTCATAAAAGGACCATGTTGCTCTGTGGTGAATAGATTGCAGGGGGAAATGGGCAGAGGTAGAGGCCACAACAGAGACTGCTGTTCTGGTTTGGGCAAGAGGTGGTGGTTTGGACTACAGAGATTGTAGTGGAAATGGAAGTGGGAGGAAGGGATTAGATCCCAGATACAGTTTACATATGAAATAAATAAGGATTTGGTGATGGGTTGGTTGTAGGTGTGAGAAATGAAAATGCCCCAATTTATTCCCCCTGTACCATTTATCAAGATGGGGCTGCTTTAATTTCCCCCTATTTACCCTGTTTGTGAGGGAAGTTAACTGGGTTGGTTATAGAGCTGTGGGAATAGCCAAACACAGGGTACCCAAGATTGAATAGATGGGATTGACAGCAGCCAATTAATCACATATACTTAGCACCTGGGAGAGGATGCAGCACACTAGGCAGGGCCAGTGGGGTCACGCTCGGGAGCAGAGAACAACCAGGGACAGGGAGGCAGGCTTTGTCGTATCAGAGGGATGGAGTGGTCCCTGGTTCCTGCACAAGGGTATGATTGGCTTATTTGAAGAATCCCATGGGCAGGCAGGAACTCCTCTGGTCCTCTTAATAAGGCATGTTTGGTTAGGGGACCCTATCCTTGGGAGCAGAGTGGGGAGGGGAAGTCAAAGTTAGGCCACCTTGGGGCCCTCCCAGTTTCACCAGATGTTAAGGCCGGTCATGGTATCAGGCCTAAATTTTAGGCCATACGCCACAGGGGAACTCGGAAGAGTGGCTATTGGGAAATGAGTGTTGTTTGGGGCATATTGAGTTTGAGATGCCTGTTAGACATTGGAGAGACATCAAAGTCTGAAGTTGGAGGGGCAGGCGTCTATAGTTCAGGGGTCTGGGGTCATGTAAATGTAGGAAACCTCAGAATATAAGTACAATTTAAAAACTGTGAGGCCAGATGGGATCTCCTAGAGTTTGTATAGACAGACGCGGTCTCCATGGACGCTGTCTGTGCTGCAGCAAGTTCCCTTCTGCTCCTGGATTGCAGAGGTTTGTTTTTTTTTTTTTTTTTAATCAGGAATTAATGTTGATTTGTTTCTGGGTTTTTTTGTTTTTTTTTTTAGATGCTTTTCTTGCATCTATGAGATGGTGGTATTTTTTTTTTCTTTTTTAGCCAGTCAATATGGCTTTCAATATGGTTAATGTGAAATTCAATTGAGTTTCAAATGTTAAACCAGCCTTGCATTCCTAGGATAAACCCCACTTGGTCACGATCTATGATCCTTTTTACGTATTGTTGAATTTGATTGGTTGAAATATGAAGAATTTTTCCATCCGTGTTTGTAAGATACGTTGTTTCTCCATTACTAGAAGGAAGATTTGTGGACATTTCAGTAAATATAATCCAATAAAAATGTCTTGATGATCTATCACAGTGGTTCTCAAAGTGTGATCCTTGAGCCAACAACATTGAAATTCCCTGGAAACTTATTAGAAATGCAAAATTCCAGGCCCTATCGCTGACCTGCCAATTCGGAAACTCAGCATGGAGCCCAGCCACGTATGTTTCCGCGAGCCGTCCCGGCGATTCTGATGCACACACACTAGTGTGAGAACCACCGTTGGTTCCATCACATATCAGTAAAGTTCAAAAATAAATGACATGGAATGGAAAGTAAGGAATGCTTTTAGGCTGCAATTAACAGAATCCCCTCCAATTATTAAACCAGAGATTGGTTGGTTGGTTGGTTTTTTACATAACGCAAGTTCTGGAGGTAAGTCATTCCAGATTTGGTTCAGTGGCCCAACAGTGTTAGCAAGGACTCAGACTGGTTTTGCTCTGCCGTTCTCAGCATGTTGGTCTCTTCTTCAGCTCACTACCTCTTGGTCACAAGATGGATACTACAATTCCACACAAATCCTGGTCGAAGGAGGGAACTAGGACTAACCACTTCCTCAAGGGTCTCTTTGGTGAGAAAACCGTTTCTAGAAGCCCCCCGGTAGAGTTTCCTTTACATTCCATTGGCCAGAACTGCACCAGGGGAATAGGATCGCCATGACTGCTTTAGATTATCATGATGCATTCCTACCTTCCCCAGGATTAAGGATCTTTCTCTAATATTTGAGCAAAATTAGGGTACTATTAGCAGGGAAAGGCGGGGGGACTCTTTGTTGATAGTCAATGAGCAATGTCTGTACATGTGGTCTTTCTTCTCTAGTTCAAAGTCTCAACATCTCATGTGCAAAATATGATGCTATGCTATTATGGGTAAAACAATTCTTAACATCTATTGATCGTCTGCCACCAGGGCATCCTGTTAGAAACTTTGTATTAGCATCTGGATTTGTTCTAGTCTTACGGAATAACCTAATAATAAATGCTTGCATAATGTCTATTACGTGCCAGACCTTTTTCTCAGTGCTTCGTATATTTTTCATGTATATTAACAATGGAGTTAAATTAATAAATGAGTTATTAATTTATCCTCACAATAACCGCATGATGTAGGTACTATTATTCCATTTTACGGATGGGGAACCTGAGCCACAGTGGGGTTGCATAACTCGCCCAAAGTCACACAGCTAGTCCAGAATAAACTGCACTACGCTGTCTCTCCTGAGACTTAATCAGCCTTCGCTCCCAAGGAACTTACGATATTTGAAGAGTCAAAAAAAAAGTTTTTTTTAAGAGTTTTGTTTTTAAGTAATCTCTGCACCCAATGTGGGACTCAGACTCGCAACTCCAAAATCAAGCGTCGCCTGCTCCGCCGACTGAGCCAGCCTGGCGCCCCAGAAGAGTCAAAGTTCATTTCACCACATTCAATATACAAAATTAATGCCACTCAGTTTTATTATCTGTAAATTTTCCCTAGCCTCCATCCTGTTGGGTGGGGGTGGTGGGCAGCCAAGATACTGCTTTGAATCCTTAATCTTACCAATTACAGATATCTTCACCTCTTCAGGGTGGAAACAGCCACTTTGGAATAAATATTGGGCAAAGTGAAAGTTGAAGTCCCTATTAAGGCCGTTGCTCACATCCATCTCCTTCCCTAGATGGCCTCTGGGTTCAAGGGTGAGATGCAGGAGGAGCCCCCACCCTGTATGTGTCCCAGCCAGGCTCTGACGCAGGTGGTCGTGCGTGCGGATGGCTCCGCTCCGCTCCCCCTGGCTTGGGTCATCCACAAGGAATGCTGGCTCAGCTCCCCCGGCGCCCCCCATACTCCAACCAAGAGAACGAAGGTGCTTCTGGATCACCTCCACTCTCAGGGATGCCTTAGCACAGGGGGCAGCGCTTCTCCTTTGCTGTGGTACCCCCGGATCGGCACAGGGCGCCCTGTAGGTTCTCCTCAAGAACTAGCTCTGCCTGAATACTTGCCTCAGCTATTTCTAAACTACGAAGTGCACCATGATGAGATAAGGCAGAAGGAGGCTGAGGGCCATGATGGCGGTGCAAATGGAGCCGCAGGAGCAGGGAGGAGGAAGGGAGAGCAGAGCGGGCGGGGGCAGCACGGCGGAGCTCGGCTCCCAGGGAGGGGTGCCCAGTTCCCAGGCTGCCCCTGCCCGGGGCAGGAAGCAGATTTTTCTTTTCCTTTCAGGGGAAGCAATAAATTATTTTGCGACTAGAGTGACGTGTGATATTTGTTGATTTGGGTGGAATCTCTTTTACGAACAAAACTTATTTTACCTTTTTTTTCCCCCATTAGATTCCCTACCACTGCAACGAAATATAATTTTACAGATTAGGTGACCACCCTAAAGGGAAATAAAACCAAGTTTTATTGTAAAACTATTGTAATCGTGTGAAGCAGATACTTCCGGGGGGCGGGGGTGAGAGTAGAATGCAATAGGTACTTCTAGAAAAAGTCTTTAAATTGTGTGTCTGTCAGTGATGCGTCTAAGCTCAAAGCCATGCAAGTACAGCATATGTGTGCTGAAGTGGAGAAAATTTCATGTTCTTAGTTGTCTATCAAATTTGGATCATCAGAACCTCGTGAAAAACACAGTTGTGAACACACTTATTCTGCACCTATCTACCTACCAAACGTTGTGCGTGTTTTTTCCTTTACTCTATCTACTACCACTATATACTATTTACCAGACATACCAATCTATTTTTTCATACGCTAAGTCTTTCATTTACTGTGTCTACATCTGTGGCAATTAAAAGTTTGATCATAGTAAATGAACATAAAAACTTCTACATTTTTAAAACTAAGAAATTAAACCAGTGAAGTACGATGAGAATCCTTTCCCATAAGAATACAGAACACTAGCCTAAATATTTTGTTACTCTACAAAGATACCTCATAAATTCTGAACATAGGTGTTGGGTGTTTGGGGGTTGTGTTTGGTGGGGGACAAGCCTTCAGAGAATGTGGATTTCTTCAGGCAGTTTGAGATTCTGGGTTAGACTTGAAAGGAGAAGGAGGGCCTTCCACCTGCCAGCCTTGGCTCCTCTTGCAGTGGGTAAATGGACATCATCATGAGAGTGCGATGCTGGTTAACAGGGCGAAGAGCTTCTGCGTGCCTTACCTCGCCGAAGGGTAGCATTTCTCTGGGGCCACAACAGGCTTGTCATTGCCACACAGAAGTGGAACCTTCTATAGCCCAAAGGAAGGAGGAGAGGAGAGCCCAGGGCTGGGGCAGCAAGGGTTGCACCTTTACCCGTAGAGTGTCTGTAGTTCTTTGTTCTCTCTTTTTTGGTTTTTGCTTTTTCCCTCCATTGGCACAAAGCCGAGGGGGGAAAAAAGCAGTATTAATTCAACCTTGTATTTATACAGAAAGCGCTATTAGGAGAGAAGGAGCATTATTTCCAAGTCTTAAGGAAAACTGAGTAGAATTTCCAAAGTTCTATAAATCATTATATATTGCAGATAGTTAAAAGTGTGTATTTTCATGTTGGGCATAGAGCCAGTGACTTTTTTTTTTTTTTCATTTTAAATACCTCTCTATTCTTGAAAGCTGAGTAAATTCACATAGTATTAAGTCTCTCACAAAATGTTTTCAAGAAGCTCTTAGTGTGTGTTCCCTTGTTTTGTGCCCTCGTGAAGTATTGAAGCATAAAGCGATCTTAGTGCCAGACTTACCTGATAATAGGCTACGACTTGAGAAGAACTTACAAAAGAGTGCTTTTAGTGACTTTATAAATTAAGAACCTGGTATTTCAGCTCACTTGGCCTTTTGCCCTTCTGCGACAATTATTTCCTCTGGAACAATTAGTACATGTTTTATGGATGTTTGCGTTGAACTGGGTGACTCACAGATATTGCCAAAAGAATTTTTAAGTTAGAATTCCACTTAAATGTAATTACCTTTTGTCACCATTGTTGTCTGCATTAATCCAGATTAAGTGATTAAGTTAAACATTACCTAAAATGGAAGAGGTGGTCTCTGATTTTAACTCAAAGGTTTTAAGTAGGAAAGATGTGTTCCTTACCATGTTGGAGAATAAAAAAATATTATAAACATGTTTACTTATTTTTACCTTTCTCTCCTTAGAAATCCACACCAGAATAAAAGTCTCCCTGGGAAGGTCTCCTCTGCCTGGGGTCCCTTGTCACCCTGCTTGGGCCCTCTCCTCCCACTCCCCACTTGGCCATTCTGCCAAAACACCATGTGCACATGTCAGCCCCTCTCCACGTCTCCCGGTCAATCCGCTGAGTTTGTCCAAGTGCAGCCCAGGGATCGGCGTCTCATGTAGGTGGTGCTTGTTAAGACCCTTCCTGACCCCCCTGCCAGCCTCCTCTTCAGCACGGCCTGGGGCTCCTAGTGGGTGGGGTGGCCCCAGAGTCTGCATTTTATCACCCAGCCACCCCTAGCCCCCACGCACCATAATTCTGCTGTCTGTTCCACTACTTGGTCCCCGCCTCCTGGTCCCCAACTCACTCAGTCCCTTGACTGATCTCATCCTCCCCGTCTGAAAGGGCACCGAGTCCTTCCACAGCATCGGGGAGAGCTCTTTCCCGTTCCTCAGCACTCAAAAAGGAACACAGCCTATGTTTGGCATTTAAGGGAGCCTACTTCTGCACGCGTCCTGTTGTCCCAGCCACCCGGGAAGGCTTTGAGACCGGGGGCCATTTCTCATGCTCCGTATAAAACCCCACATCCCACAGACGCTCAAGAAAGGGGTCCGACGGACGGAATGGGGATAAAAAGGGAACGATTATGAAAACCTTCCTACATTCTTATCAGCTAGGCACTGCAAGGGTCACTGCCTGACGAATGAACCTGGTTGTCTGCCTTCCAAATGTGGGTTTTGAATCAAATGGAAGTATTTGTAAAACAGAACGGGGAAACAGGGGCCTCACTTTTGCTCGAGGTACACCTGTGACAATACCACAGAGATCACATGTCTCCGCGGCACTGGGAATGTGCCAGACACTGGTCTCAGCACTTACAAATCCCTCCCCTCTCATCCCCTGACTGATCCCATGATGCAGTATGTTATTTGACAAATAAAGACACTGAGAAGTTCTGATCCTGAATCCGTGGCCTTTGGCTTACAGCCCTGCCTCTCAGCTCCGGCCCTGGTGATGTCAGTTTGGAATCAAAGGAGCCCAAATGTTACCGTGAAGGAGAAAACATTAGCGTTTATGACTGACATGTTTCCTCACCAGCCCCTCCTCCAAACCCCCGCCCTGAACCTGTTCGTCCTCCATGCTCCCTGGCTCTCAATTACGGCACCATTCACCTCATCACCATAAATCGCCAACCCCTCCCAGTCTGTCACCCCACATCTCTGTCACTCAGCCCTGACAGTTTCATCACCAACGGCCTCTCTGGCCAGTCTCCAATCCTATGACAACATAGTCACTGCCCAGCTCAGGCCCTCACCATTTCCCTCCTGGTGTGTGCAAAACCACTCTAATTTCCAAGCATCTCTCCCTGTCCTGCCCCCGCCAGTTTTGTCCCCAAAATAGATCTAATGACACTCTGAGGCTCAGCATCCTTTGATGGCTCCTTGCTGCCCACAACCTGATGGCTTGGCCTGGGCGGTCCCTCAGAGTGTGGCCCCCACATAGCCCCTGCAGTCACCTGCCCCCTCCCCGGCTCCCTCCAACACAGACAAGGGAATCCTGAACGACCATGACATCTCCCACCTCAGGGCCTTTGCTCGTGCCATATTCCTTATCAGAAACATCCTCTCTCATCTCAGGTGACCCCTTTTCCTTCCTTTATGACCCTGCTCAAATGCCATGTCCTCTCTTTGCTCCCTCCGCTCCCCCAGGCAGAATCCATCATTCCCTAAGCGTTCGACACGCATCCCCATTAGGGCACTTACAGCATTTGCATGAATGTGCCCAGGTCTCCAGGTCGAGCAACTTGGGCACCAGACCGTGAGTTAGTCCTGGATACACGCACCCACGGGCCGCGTAGATCTGGCGGCTAAGAAACCTGAGATCTTATATGAAAAATAGAGCTCACAAAGATTTAAAAAGTATAGGTAACATGCCAAAGAAGATCATTTAGGAGATTTCACACGCCTGATTTATAATAATGAACTTCATACAATTAATTTCTTTTTTTTAAATGCAAGCATTTATTTATTTAGGGAGGGAGGAGAGGGCAGAAAATATATTTTTTTTAATTTTTTATTATTTATTTATTTGGCAGAGAGAGAGAGCACACGCAGGGGGAGCAGCAGAGTGAGAAGTAGACTCCCTGCTGAGCAAGGAGCCTGACTTGGGGCTCAATCCCAGGACCCTGGGATCATGACCTGAGCTGAAGGCAGACGCTTCACCGACTGAGCCACCCAGGTGCCCCATACAATTAATTTCTACTTGCCACCCACCAGAAACTTCGTAGGGTCTCTCTTCTGTGCGTTCTCGGTGCGATGCCAGTACGTTGTTTTGCATCCCAACAAGCACTTTCTGTGCTTTGCCCACTCTGTCTCTGTGTTAAAAGCCCTCTGACTTCCTGTCTCAGAGTTCCTGTCCCCATCTGCTGATCCCCACGACGGCCCCAGAGTAGAGTCACTTGGAGTTTTGTGATGCCCTGAGGAGCGCTGACTCAGAGGATGGAAGGATACCTGAGAAGTGACGCCCCACTGCCTCTCAACTCCGAAGCGAGAGAACCAGCGCGGTGCTCGAGGTGGTTTCAGACCGAGCACACAGCAGCCCTGTCCCTTCGTGAAAGGCAGTCCTGCAACTCCAAATCCTGCTTTCCCGTCGTTTCCCTCTCTTGATGCTTGTTGTGAAATTCTCCCGATGTTTTTTTCCTTTTCCTTTTTCCAACCCCTAGTTCTTCCTTTTTCTAATTATCACCAACAGGAGTAACTCAAAATTCCAGATATTGGAACTGACAGTTTTGGGGTGTTTAGGAAAGATAACCAAAGGGGAGTCACAAAATACTCAAATTTCAAGTAAAAAGGAACTCACCTGGGGAAAAATTACTAGAAAAATTGAGTTAATGAAATGTTAACTTTGGGCAAACAACTTGATCCCTTGTTTCCTTCCTCTAAAGGCAGGATAATCTCTTTCTCGTATTAAAAAGTGGTGAGATGCTACAATTTTAAATATCCATTTTATAATGAAGATGTTTTATCACTAGTAACCTTTTCTTCAAAGGGTGAAATATGCAAATGTGAACCAGCGAGCAGAGCCAAGGCCTCCCACTCCCAAGCCTGGAGCGCTTTCTTGAGATGGCCGCAAAGCATGATGGCTCCTCCCCACTCAGTATTAGTCACAGACAAGAGAGGTTTACTGAAGGGTAAGGCCAGCGTGTCTAAGCCAAGGGCTTTCTGGCAGCCGTGTTGCAAGTGTTGAGCCTTCGCTGGAATGATCGATCTGTGTGAAGCCATAAGAAAAGAATGTGAGATATCTGGGTTCCAGTTGCCAGCAAGAGGGTGACACCCAACTTGACATAGCTTCTTCTGCCTCCATTCAGAAATGGGGAGAGAGTCTGGATCAAGTCCCAGGTATTTAACAAGACTCACCTGAGACTGCAGTCATCCTGGCATGACAGGCAGACATGGTAGGGAAGGGGTGAAGCCTCCGTGGAAAAGCACGTTCAGGACAGTGCCCTTAAGGACGTCGGAAGATGGAGCGAGAGTTCTGCGGGTTGCCATGTTCTCTAAGTTGGACAATCAATTTGGAGAATAATCAAACGCCATTCCCTACACCAGATGATGTCACTAGAAGCCCCGGCCATGCCTCCGCCACATTTAAAGTGTCCAGGCTGCCTTAAAATGGGGCCACAGGCTAAACCCAGAATGTCAGGCAAAATGCTCTCATATTGACCGTACCACTATCCAGAAGGGAAAGTGCAGGATTTGGAAACAAGACTCTGATTCAAGTCCCAAATTTACTGACTATGAGACTCTGAATACATGTTTTGATCTCTTTGGACCTCGTTTCTTCATCTGCAAGGTGGGGCATAACCCTGTCTACCTCAGAGGCTTGTTTTAAGGATCAAAGGGGCTGAGGTATGTGATCTCTGATCAATGAGTACTGCCCAAAGCAGGCTAATGTCATCACATTAACAACTGAATAACAACTACCAATACTCTAGAAAATGCTTATTGCCATGCTAGATGATGAGGGGGTTTTAAATATGAGATATAGTTTCTGTCCCTTAAGCAGCTTAAAATAAATACAGTGAAGAAAAATGGGAGAGGAATGCTTCATATTTATTGAATTCCAATAGGCCTGGCATAGTTTGAGACACTTTTCACAAAACAAAACAGATAAATCCCCTGGTGATAGGAATCAGTACCTCATATCCCCTAGTTGTGGAAACTGAGGCTCAGGGTTACGTAACTTTCCTAAGTCACAGAGCTGGGAGGCAAGGGTGGGGATTCCACACTCTCCCTTCCACACCCGGTATCTCCAGAGCAGAAGACTTTCCTGTCACAATAGCAAGAGACAGGATGGCTGTGGGACGCTGGGCGGGACTGACTCTCGGGTGGCAGGCATGGAGGCCCTACCATGGCAACTACTTGAGATGTCTCCCCGATACGGACTGTTTCTTCAGAGTGAGGTCCCTGCATGTGACGAGCCCTGCAATTGGCTGGTCAGGTGATGGTGAGGTGACATGGCCAGCAGACAGGCACGGGGAGGAACCAGGCTGGCCTCCCGACCACCTAATCTCTACGGAAGTTGGAGGCCAACAGCTCAAGTGCCTTTGTGCCGGGCATTGTGGGAGCTTCTTTAAGCATGTGATCTGATGTGACTCCACAAAACTCAGTATTGTTTTCCTCATTTTACAGAAGGGAAAGCTGAGGACTGGCAGTGAGGTAGACTGCTTGAGGTAAAAATAGGAGGCAGGTCTGAGATTTGAATCCAGATCCGATGGCCTTAAAGTCATTTTCCTGAACTCAGGCAGAGCTGAATGAACTGAAAAGCAGAGCAGCTTGTGCTGAGCGGTTTAATAACAGGACAGCTGAGGCGCTGCGGGAGTCGTTCAGATGGGAGGGGAGGGATGTCTGCAGGAGATGGCCTTGCAGGTGGCCTCGGAGGCAGAGGTGGGAGGGGGTGGTGGGGTGGAGAGAAGGAAAGGAACAGCAGGGGCAACCAGGGGCTGGAAATTGTAGGACATATTCAGGGAACACTGTGAGGGCGTCCAGAGCACTGGGGGCTTTTCACTGGGACATAAATTCGGAAATGTATATAGGGGCCAGATAGAGAAGGAACTTAAATGCCAGGCTAAGGAGGCTGGACCTCGGGTTGTAAACGGTGGATAGCTAAGATCAGAGCTACTCCTCACGATCATTCTTTTGAGTCGTGAGACACTGGAGCTGGAAGGGACCAGATGGCCAGTCCAACCTCTTCCTTTTTCTGAGGCCCAGAAAGCAGAAGAACCTGGGCTAGAACCCACTCGATCTATTCAACCCGGGCTCCTTACTGCCACATTCCCTACTTGGAAGCCCATGACTTAAGAAGGTGCCTCAAAGATCTTCCTTCTCTTAAAAAAACAAAACAAAACAAAACAAAACAAAACACACAACCCCATCCATGAGCTAAAAAGAATTATTGCCAAACAAACAAAAAGATGCTAAACCTCACTCATAATTTTTTTAAATGCAAATCAAAACAATGAGGGATTTTTTTTTTATCCAACCGGCTGGCAGAGCAAAGTTTGATAGTGCCCGTGGTTGGGGGTGTGTGGCCCTTCAGGTTGTCCGACGTCCTGTTGGTTGGAACCAGATGGGGCAACCTTTTGGAAAACAGTTTGGTAAGACCTATAACAACTGCACTTTGCATGCCTTTTTCACCGAAGCTCCAGTTCTAGGATTTACCCAATAGCCGTACCCAGTCTGGTGTGCAAAGTGTATAGTTAAAGGGATGTTTATCGCAGAACGTTTATAATTGTGAAAAACTGGGGAGAAAAGCCATAATTGCTCACCCATAGGACCTCATTGTCACACATCAATAGAAAGACATAATATGTAGCCATTTTTTTTTAAAAAGGCAGTAGATACGCTCACATGGGAAATGTTTAAGACGTTAAAGATGGAAGCAAGCAGGCTGAGGAGGGCTGTGCACAGTGTGAATCCCATTTGTGTAAGAAAATAAAACATATGTATGCTTGTAGAAACATAGGCATTATCTAGGAAGAGACACAAAAACTGTTCCCAGTGATTGTCTCTGGGGAGAGGGACGGCAGGGAGGAGGGAGGCACTCTGTGCTCTAAACCCTCTGCGTTACTTAAATTTCCCTTATTTCCTTTTTTGGTTGTTGTTCCTTTACTTCTCCCTTTCTTTCTTTTTTGCTTTTTAAAAAAACTATGACCATGTATGATTTTTATAATTTAAAAAAATAAAGGTATTGCCAACAGATAGATGGATTGCTCATAGATCTGGATTTTAACTTCTATTTTAGAGACCTCTTAGAGACAAGCTCAATAAACCTGTATTAACATTTACAAAATAGATCCAATGTTTTTTATTAATACATCTGAGGTCTAACAACCCGGGCCCTTACTGTTCTTGTTTTTGGTTTTGTGATTTGATATTTATTCATTCGTCCCGTATTTATTTTGTGCCTACCATGTATCAGGCAGTGGGACTGAGGCATGAGGCTGTTAGTCTTTGTAACAGGAAGGCCATTTAGATCAACCCCAGACATGGTCCAGACTCAGACCCATTCAATGAACACTTACTGGATATTTTCTATGTGTATCGCATGAGGCTGGGGACATTCAAATGGAAGCGATACGATCCCTGCCCTCTCATGAAGAGCCCCCACCATGATGGAGCTGGACACAAACAGAAAATTGCATAGTGCAAACAGAATGTGGTAAAGGTGATGGGGTGATGCGTGGGGGACGATGGGTGTGCACAGGACACTTGACCCAGCCTAGGAGGTCAGGGAGGTCCTCCTGGAGTAATGGGGAGTCCTGGCTGAGTCTGGAAGGTTGAGTGGAGTGGGCCAAGTGGGAAGTGGAGGAGCAGGGAATTGGGGCAGGAATGGTTCTCAGTACTGAGCAACACCGGAAGGAGCAGAAGAGCGAAAGGGCAGGTTGAGCTATTCACCTACACACCCTGCTAAGGCGTTTGAACTTTATCTTGAATGCACCAGAGTGACATGATCTCAAATGCGTGCTTTACGAAGTCCAGCCTGGCCACAGCTGGAGATGCGGTAGAGGAAGAAGAGAAAATTCAAGGAAGAGACAGGGTCCCACCGTGAGTCGCTTCAAGCAGTGCAATGCTGATGATTTCCACCTATACTGTTATTAATTTTGCCCTCAAATCGTCTCATTTAAAACCATACAATCTATTTAAACAGGAAACTAGTGAATAAGAAAAAAGGACAGGCTCCGTGCTGCAGTGTTGTACCTAGGATTAGGGGGTGGAAACGGGAACTGGCAGAAAGGGGACTGTGAGAAGTGTCTGTAGATGTGGATTCAGAGCCCAAGGCGCCTGGAGAACAGGGAGCAGGAAACTGGCTGGGATCGCTGAGGGACAGTGCTGAATGAAGCCCCCAGGGGCTTCCATGCTGCTAAATCGTCATCTTACGTGACCTCCAGGCAGCGTGTGCCCCAGCTGACCATGCCTTCCTCCTGTTTCACTTTCTCTACTCAGCTCCCGTGCCTCCATTCTCCTCCGACCTCAGTGGTCTTCCCTCTTCTGTCTCTTCTGGATCCTCTTCTCCCCAGCCTTCCTATGTTGGGGGCTCCAGAATCCCATGCTGGTCCCCTTCTTCCCTCCCTCACCACAGAGGAGATCAATCTTATCCCCAGGCTTTCAAGACCATCTCTGTGCTGATTGGTGACTCCCCAATGTCCATTCAGCACCTTCCTCCCTGGACTCCATATTCACATCCAACCTTCTGATGTATCTACTTGGATCTCTAATAAAAATAAAAATGAATTTACGTTCAAAATGGGACTCCAGCCGTCTTCCCCATCTCAGTGATGGCAAAAACATTCCTTCCAGCTTTTACCTTTTATAGCTGTCTTTGAATCTCTTTTTCTCATACTTTATATCTAATTTTCAGGAAATCCTGCTGGCTTTACCTTCAGAATAGATCCAACCGCATGTCACTACTCCACTCCACCACCCGAGGCCACACTACTGTTATCTTTGGTCTGGGCTCACTGCTCCCATATTTACGCCCCTACCCCCCAAATTATTTAAAGACAGGGGTGAGATCAGGTCACTGCTCCACTCCAAACCTTCCATCTTACTCAGTAAAAACCAAAGTGGACACAAAATCCTACATCTCCCCGTCCTCCCACTTTGTCCCCCTCTGGTCATACGGGTCTCCTGATGTTCACTGTTCACAACTTATGCAAAGGTGTGCCTCTGTCTGTACCCTCCACCCCCACTTCCTTGAAGGCCTTTCCTCCTCAAACCTTCCAACCGGGGCTCCACCCCATGCTCTCCGGCTGCCTGCTCTGCTTTTTCTCCTGCAGAACTTGCCACTCTCCAACACACCGTATAATTTACTCATTGTGTTTATTGCCTGTTACCCCCTAGGATGCTGAAGGCAAGCAGGGAAACTTGCTCACTATCTCCAGCATCTAGAACAATGCCTGGCATATAGGAGTTCTCTCAATATATATTTGTTGAACCAGCGAGCAGACCCCAGAGAAGAAGAGCGCTTCAGCTCAGAAGGACAATTTGGGCCACGGGTAGGGGTGGAAATGAATGACATCCGGGTGGTAAGCACAGAGACACTGCAATAGGCTGCTGGAAGGCTCAGCAGTAGGTTAGAGATGGAGCCTGAGGAAGGAGGTCTGGGGTGAGGGGAGTGAAGGATAAGGGGGTTGAAACCCCGATGGGGGTCCTGATAAAGGGGTGCCCCGGGATTAGAGGTGGGAGACGCGGGGGCCAGCAGTGAGGTGCGGCGCAGAGGAGGGGGACAGGCAGGCCCTTTGGGACCAGGCGGCTGGGGCTGGAGGTTGATGCCACCGCTCGGCAGGTCCTCACCCCGGCCGCAGGAGGGGAAACAACGGTTGCCCAGTGACTGTCACATAGCGGCCAATGTAAGATGGATGCGCAGGAGGTTCCAAAGCCGGACAGCTGCCGTGGGCTCGGCGAGGAAGGAGACATCTGAGCTTTCTCAGGTAAAAGCCAGAAGCCTCGTAAATAAGCGGACTCGGACCAAGAGGCGGCACGAGGACTGGGCGCTTCACAGACCCGGGGAGGGAAGGTACCCAAGGCAGCCGAGCGGCGGACCCCGGGCTGCGAGGCCCCGTTACTGGAGCGCGGAGGGCTTCGGTGGGCTGGCGGGGCGGGACGGACCTGCAAGGCCCGAGAAGGGGGCGCCAAGGCACGGCCTGTCCCTCAGGTGAGCCGCCAAGGGCTGCGGGCGCGCGGAGGCCCGCGAAGGGGCGGGAGGTGCGCGCAGGAGCCGCGCGGCCACGCCAGTCCCGGCGGGAGGCAGGCCGAGAGCGCGGGGCGCGCCTCACGGACGCGGCCACGCGGAGCGGCGGCCCCCGCCCCGGCGCCCCAGGTACCGGCCAATCAGGTGGCGCCGCCGGCCGCCCGGTCCCGAGGCCCCGCCCCGGGCCGGCGAGCCGCCAGCCAATGGGCGGTCGAGCCCGGGCGCCCAGAGCGCGCAGCCCGCGCGGAGCCGGCTCAGAGCGAGAAAAGCGAACCCAACCCGTCGGGGCCGCCGCTCCGGACCCGCTGCCGCCGCCGCCGCCGCCGCCTCCTCCCCCCGGATCGGGTGTACTGTCCCAACCCGAAAGTCCAGTTCTGCGGCCCGGCAGCGGCGAGCAAGCGCGATGACACAGGAGTACGACAAGTGAGTGAGGCGCCGGCGCGCGAGTCCAGCCGTGCGGCTTCAGGCCGCCGCTGCACACCGGGCTGGCCGCACCTGCCGCGAGGCCGGGAGAGGCGAGGGCGGGCGGGGGTGCGACGCCGGGCGCCGGGCGCGGGGCGAGGCCTGGCGGGCGGGGAAGCGAAGAGGGCCGGGAGGGAGGGGGGCTCGTCTCGCCGTCCACTTTCATCCCCGCCGCGGCCTCTGCCCTCGGCACCCCCTCCCCCGCGCCTTTGTTCCACCGAAGTCCCCGGGGGAGACCCTTGCCTTGGGGACTCAATTTAGGAGGGGAGACTTCCCTCCTTGACCCCCACCCCCGTCTCAGCGGCCTCTTCAGGGGGACCACCCCGCGGGTGCGCCCCCATCTCCGTTCTGCTGCTGTCAAGGATGCGGGGAGGGAGATTCGGGGCGCCGCGCGGGACCCCCGCCAGGGTCGCTTTTTGCTCAGGGTCGCTTTTTGGGACCCGGTCCCCCGCTGGGAAGGTAGACGTCTCGGGTAATCAGCCCCTGTCGTCCAGCCATCTCCTTCAGTCCGCCTGCTAGAACTTCCGAAAGGAGAAATTAGGGAAAAGTTGAAGTGCTCTGATGTCCTGGCATTTTCCCCCCTCTGGCTGGCAGTGTGAGTGAGAAAATTGTTGTAGGAGTTATTTTGCCACTTGCATCATTGATGGTAATTACAGATTACTGTAATTAAAAATCTTCGGAAAATATCAAGAGGATGAAATCTGCTTCGAAATCTGGGTGATAAACAGAACGTACTGTACTAATACACCTTTTGAAGTTCGTGATTGAAGAAATACTTTTGACAAATGCAAGGTGATAATGTAAGATATTAACATTGAGGGACACTGGGTGAGGGATATTTCTATGTTTTCTTTGCAACTTTTCTGTAATTGTAAAATTGTTGCGAAATAAAACACTTATTAGTAAAAAAGTATATTGCACCAAACCAATCTGTATACTTCAGATGGGTAAATCCCTATCAGAGCTGTTCCTTCCAGTTTTATAATTATTTGTTAAGGATCATTTTATTTAAGTGTGCTCTTTTTCCGATTGGGAAGGTTAGATACTGTGTATGGGGTATCTTCAATGGATTAATCTTGTGTTGTAGAATGTGCAGTTAAATTATCACTTGAAATATGTTTCAGAAGTCTTGAGAGATCACCGATGAAGGGTTTGAGACTTACCAAAGGCAGTGATGGGCCTTTAGGGACTAGCAACTGCCTGACTGTCATATGAGGAAGTAGACTAAGACAGGCAACTGGTTACTGTTTATTTCTTGACTTATGGTTTAGATAAGGCAAATTTCCAAAGCTACAATTTTGGCCTTAGGCACACTTTGGAAATGGAAGACACCTCCAGGGTGATCACAAACAAAACCATTTGCAAAAAATATTTTCTGTTGCCTGTACAAATTTGGGATGGGGGTGGGAGAAGAAGGTAAGCTGAAAAACTAGCATTACGGGAATTGAATGAGCCAAGCGCTGTCATAATCTCCTGGAAGTAGCTATTACACTATTAATAATAGCTTAGCCGCACACCAGTAAATCACCCCAAGATACCACTGTTATACTCTGCTCCTAATGGTGTAGGGAATGCCCTTTTGTGTGTTTATTTATTTATTGTGAATTTGAGGTTTGTACACATAGCCTTCATTTTAAATAAACTGCTTCTTTGTGTTTCTTTTGTGTTAGCACAGTACACCCCCTGAAGACCGCTTTTCCTACTAAATGTAATTAGCATTTGGATTTTATGCTTTGGATTTTATGCCTAGACATGAGTTTAAAACACCGACTTCCAACTAAGACCTGATTTTGAGGATAAATTAAGTTGTTGGTCCGCGTTCCCACCCCTTTTCAAAGATGTTCTCCTTTTTAAAAATCTGTATCTGTTTTTAAAGGGCCTGGGTGACTGCCAAAAACCTAACCTTTGTTGATTACTTGAAAAGATAGTCAATCTTTCTACATTCACTTTTAGAGTAGGTAGGTCACCTTTAGGCCATTTACATATTTCATTTGTGTGTTGCAATGAGAGCTGAGCCTTAAATTTGCTTGTTAGAATACTGATAATTCAGAGTAGTTTTGAACATTAACAATTTTTTTTCCCTTAAAAAAAACCCTGCTTCATTTTGCTGGAGTTTGTGTTTTACTTTTTCTCCTTATTGACTTATTAAATAGTACCAGCTGAACGGTTGTTGAGACTGTTGACATTTCAAGTTTTTGGAATCAGTAATGTTTGTTTTAATCCTTAAAATTAAATCTTCTGTAAGACTTTACTAAGATCTCCGTTGATTTTCTGGATTTTTCCCATCAAACTACAATGTTAAAATGAAACCGTTCTTGCCCAGTGTGAAAATCTAGTAAAGATTTTTAAAAGCAGATTTCCCACCTACTTTCTTTAAAAGCTCTTTTTGTTCAGTGGCTTTATTTATTGTTGTAGATTCTTAAGTGTTTATCTCTAAGATAAACAGTTAACTCCCATGCCAGAAAATTATGGCTCCTTATTGATTTACAGTCCCCTTTGGCCACATTCCATGCTCAATCTGCTGGTAATCAGTAGACTATTCTAACTTTCTCATATACCCCCGAGGATTAACCGAAGTCGCTCTTTTTCTTTCCGCCCCCTCCTCCTCTCTCCCTGGTTTGTGGGTAGGAAAGTTTTTAAGGCATGGTATCAACAGGAGAAAGAGGGAAGTAACATGTAGCAGCATGATGAGTGAACAGTGTACACTCTCTTTAAGAGGGTACAGTCCTAACTGTAGATGTCTGAGGAGAATGTTCTATTTTGCCTTGCATTGTCCTTGTGTTTGTTTACTGAAGTATTTGAATAGCCTGGCATTTTCTTGGAGTGTTTTGTTTTGTTTTGTTTTGCCAAATAGTATATCCTGGGTCACATGTGTAGGTTAACTGCAGGTTTCCTGGCTGCCTCAATGCCGTATATCTTACTGGGGGACCCGTCGGTGTGCGTTCCAGTGGGTTGTCTCCTGGTCTTGTCTTAATCTACTTTGCTGGGGGGGGGGTCATTAGGCTATTTTATTGGCATATCAAGGAATTGGTTGTTTGGGTCTTTAAAAGTTTGCTTATGGTTCCTTGCGGTAAAGTATGAGGTGTATCTATATGTGTGTTTTTAATTTCTCTGAAGCAAACGGCCAGTCTTGGTTCTTCAGAATGAAGCCCTTTATCCACAGCGGCGCTCCTATACTAGTGAGGATGAAGCCTGGAAATCCTTCCTGGAAAACCCTCTCACTGCGGCAACCAAAGCGATGATGAGCATCAATGGCGATGAAGACAGTGCCGCCGCGCTGGGCTTGCTCTACGACTATTACAAGGTACACGCGCCTCCGCTGCTGAAACTTCACGACAGGCCGAGATGCACTTGATTCAGCAGCATGTAAAACAGTAATTTGCTGGGAGAATGTAATGCAAGTTGCTTCTCCAGTGACTATAAATAGTTTAATGAGTGCTTTGACTTACTGCGGTTCAAAGCTGAACATCTGCAATCATAGAATCAAAGGGTTGTTTTTAAAATGGGTGAAGCAGCCAGCTGTTCTAGCTCGATCTGACAGGTGAAGCTACCATAAAAGAAGCTGGTAGATGTGTCTTACTGCGATGGAACGTTTTACCAGAGGCACTTGTGCGTGCCCCGAGGAGTAGACAGTGGTTCGTTTACCTGCGCTCTAACCTTTATTCCGATGTAGTCAGAGTGATTTGCTTTTCCTTACATGATCTCACAGATCCTTTGATTTGATTGTGGGATTCATGAAGGAAAAAAAGCTATTTTTCTAGCCTTGGACTTTCTAGTTCTAAGATCGGGATATATTTTCTTGCCTATTTCTATAGATTAGTCTTAATTAAATAGACTCTGTCCTCTGCCTGGAGTTTTATGTGACGTTCCTAACCGGAGATCTGTGTCCTCATCGCCATCCTAATAACACCGGCTGCCACTTACTGATTACCTCTATCATGCTACACATGTTGCCGGCATGCATGCTATTTCCGATTCCTCCAGAAAGCCTGCAAAATATGTGGTATGATCCCTGTTCCGCAGATGGGAAAAAATGAAGTTCTCAGGTCACGTAACTGGTATGTGTGGCGGTTAGGATCTCAGGCCTGGTGTGGATTGTGCCAGAGTTATCCTCTTCAGCCTGCCACGCTGTCTCCTGTGGAACGTCCTTTGCTTGCTCTATTCTTTGGCATTCTTCTTTCTTTTTTTTTTTTTTTTTAAAGATTTTATTTTTATTTATTTGACAGAGATAGAGACAGCCAGCGAGAGAGGGAACACAAGCAGGGGGAGTGGGAGAGGAAGAAGCAGGCCCATAGAGGAAGAGCCTGATGTGGGGCTCGATCCCAGAACGCCGGGATCACGCCCTGAGCCGAAGGCAGACGCTTAACTGCTGTGCCACCCAGGCGCCCCTGGCATTCTTCTTTCTGCTCAGTAATAGTATGTGGTGATGGCTATATATCACAGTTTGTTTTTGCCATATTTTTGTTTTTTGAAACTTCCAGACCTATAGAAAATTTTGATTTAATCGGACGATTAACTCCCAGATACTTTCACTTAGATTCACCAGTTGCTTACATTTTGTTACATTCTGGCACTGTATTCTTTCCTGAATATAAGAAATACAGAGGGTGGAGGCACCTGGGTGGCTCAGTCAGTTAAGCGGCTGCCTTCAGCTCAAGTCATGATCCCGGGATCATGGGATCAAGCCCCGCTGTTGGGCTCCCTGCTCATGGGAAGTCTGCTTCTCCCTGTCCCTCTGCCTGCAGCTCCCCCTGCTTGTGCTCTCACGCTCTAGCTCCCTTCGCGCACATGCGCTCGCTCGCGCGCGCTCTCTCTCTCTCTGTCTTAAATAAATAAATAAACTCTTAGAAAGAAAGAAAGAAAGAAAAAGAAAGAAAGAAAGAAAGAAAGAAAGAAAGAAAGAAAGAAAGAAAGAAAGAAAGAAAGAAAAATGCAGAGGGGGAAAAAACAGAGAAGATAGCTTGATTATGATTACCAAATTTGGCTGGGACCTAAAGAAAAGATTTCATTATTTTCTGGTATGAGGCCATGTATCCAGTTTGTTGTGTTTGAGAGACTGAGGTAAGTTTTGTTTTATTCTGTTTTGTTTCTTTGAATATGAAGGGAAACTTGTGTGGTAACTGATGACGCTAGAAGAAATCTTTGCCTGGGAAGTTGAGCCGAAGAATTCCTTCGAAGTGGAACTTACAATATATCGATTCTTCTTACATCTTGTTTTCTTTTTTTTTTTTTTTAAAGATTTTATTTATTTATTTGACAGAGATAGAGACAGCCAGCGAGAGAGGGAACACAAGCAGGAACACAAGCAGGGGGAGTGGGAGAGGAAGAAGCAGGCTCATAGCAGAGGAGCCTGATGTGGGGCTCGATCCCATAACACCGGGATCACGCCCTGAGCCGAAGGCAGATACTTAACCGCTGTGCCACCCAGGCGCCCCTACATCTTGTTTTCTTGACTCAATCAGTGTAAAAATCATAAGTTCCTAAGTATTGATTACGAAGTTTGAAGTTATGTATTTTTAACTGAAACTTTTGAGAATGGAAATGGGAGAAAACCAGCAAGTTTAGTACCAGAAAGACTGATGTAATAATAGTGATTGCAAGGGTTATGTGCATATGCGTTTTAAATAAAGGGTCCTAAAAGTATTTTACATCTTAGGAGGAGATAAACCATCTGTCCATTAAGGGTGACAATCTTAGTACTAATATGTTGGCTTCTTATGACAGGTGTAACATTGTTTTCTTTTTTAAATGAACTGATTTGTTTCAGTTCTTTGGATATAGTCATCTGTCGTTTTTACATAATAACTTTTTAAGTAGGCTCCATCCACGCCCAGCATGGATTCCGACCCGGGGCTTGAAGTCACCACCCTGACATCAAGACCTGAGCTGAGGGGCGCCTGGGTGGCTCAGTCGTTGAGCATCCGCCTTCGACTCCGGGCGTGATCCCAGGGTTCTGGGATCGAGCTCCGCATCAGGCTCCCTGCTCCACTGGGAAGCCTGCTTCTTCCTCTCCCACTCCCCCTGCTTGTGTTCCCTCTCTCGCTGGCTGTCTCTCTCTCTGTCAAATAAATAAATAAAAATCTTAAAAAAAAAAAAAAAAAAAGACCCGAGCTGAGATCAAGAGTGGACACTTAACCAACTGAGCCACCCAGGTGCCCCTATGTAATAACTTTGATAAAGCTTTAAAAGCACATTGTTAACACATGAAACAATTTATTTTGTGTTTAAAGGTAATTGTATTCATACATTCACATTGAAAACAGTTTCAAACATTTAGCAACTTTGGAGTACATGTTGGGAACTAGTCTCGAGTGGGTTGATGTCTGCGGTACACCTGTAATGTTAGCCTGCTTTCACCTCCTATGTAAAGAATAGCAGAATCAATCAAAAAAGGTATAGAACAAACCTAGTTCAGTTTGTCCTTCGGGTACCAGATAATGTGAATTGCACGGTATCTGAAGAAATTTATCACTTGAAGCCGGCACTGGGATCTTGGAAATGAACTGTTAGCATGGCTGATCCTTTTGATTGTGCATTTGATCTGTAAGGAGGGGTCGTGAAAAGGAGCAGCAAGAATACTGAGAGTCCAGTTGTGTTCTCAGCAGCTTCTGGTTTATTCCATAGCGTGGATAAATGGGTAAAACCAAGCCAGAGGTGTTTTTTTTTAAGAGAAGAAACCCAAACTCAATGACGAAGTAAATCTGTGATGCCCTGAGTTTATTTGGCAACTAAAGAATCGTCAGTTTTTACATATTAACCTTGTGACAAGATTTGTAAGCTCTTGAAGGCAGACACTGTCTTATTCGTTGTGTATCCCCACTGCCTGGCATTTGGTGGGCGATCAAGTGGACATGTGAGTGATTGAACTTAACTGAAAAATAAGAGGCTGTATCTATACTCCACTAAGTGAGAACTAAATTGTGTCGTGTTTGTTAATGTCTAAGGTTCCAAGAGAGAGGAGGTCATCAACAGCAAAGCCAGATGGTGAGCACCCAGAGCCAGATCACAGCAAAAGGTAACGTCTAATAGCATAAAATAGTACTGTTGTATTGTCACAGGTGTCTGTGACAATAAAGCAGGAGTTTAAATGAAAAAGCTTTAGTGGAACAGGTAAGTGATAATTATGATTCTGTTGCTCTGAGAAGTTGCCAGTTTCTTTAGACATAGTTGCCTTTTTTGCAAAACAAAGCATTAACTTTCTTTTTCTGTGGAGGGATGTTTTTAGCAATAATGTAAGCAAACTGTTCCCTTATTTGTCTTTGAGTTTCTCTTAAGAAGGGTGTGGCATTTAATGCAAAGGTGGGGTCCTTTAAAAAAAATTAAGTACCAGTGATCTTGAATAATGGCCTAAGTAAAACGTAATGAAGCAGCTGTATTCCAAACTCCTGTTGAAGTTATTTTAGGTTATTTAGGTTAAAACTTTCAGAAATTAAGGCTTGACTTTATAGCCCTGAAAAATAATTTAAGCATACCTTGTAAATTTCCCTATGTTCTATTAGTAATAGAAATAAATGGATATATTTATATTATATTATATTATATTATATTATATTATATTATATTATATTATATTATATTATATTATATTATATTATATTATTTATTTGGAGAGTGCAAGAAAGGGGGGGGCAGAGGGAGAGAGATAATCATAAGCAGGCTCCAGGCCTAGCTTGGAGCCCGACACAGGGCTCGATCTCATAATTCTGAGATCATGACCTGAACTGAAATCAAGAGTCAGATGCATCACCGACTAAGCCTCCTAGGCACCCCAGGAGTAAAATATTTTTAAAGAAAGAATGGTCACTCAGAATCCCACTATCTCAATGATTTATTTATTCATATTTGGGTGTGCCTGCACATTTTATGTGGTTGTGGTTGTATTCACAGATAGCATTTGATAGTTTGTGTTCTTCTAGTTAATCCCTTCCATGAGTGTTTTCCATGTTGCTGTTTTCATCTTCATAATTACCCTTTGGAGAAGGACTTACGGCTTTTATTATGTTACTTTTTATTATGGGTATTTTCAAACAACAAAAGTAGAGAAATAATGTAAGCCTGTGTGTATCATTACTAGCCTCAACAGTTACTAAGGTAATTCCTCCTGTTTAATCTATTCTTCCCTCTTCTCCAACTTTTAATGCTTATTTTTGCTATGGTTTTTAAGCAAAACTTAGTTATCCTAACATTAAGGCTCTAATTTTTTTCTACCACTACAGAGCCTTGACAAATAACTTTCTGGATAGCTTTTCCTTTTGTTCTTTCGTTAGGATAAATTCTTGGGAGTGAATTTATGGTGCAAGGTTTGTACATTTCATTGATCTGAAATGTACAAAACTGCCAAGTTGCTTTTTTCCTTAAAGGTATGAGCCTATATTGTTTGAGGGGGCTTTGAAAATTCACTGATTTTACCCTGGACTAGAAATCATCTTCTGTTGCCCAGGATATTTATTAAACCAAAAGCAATTTTATGCAAACATATCTACCTGTGCAATGTAACCATCGGTTTTCTTTTGGTGGTAGAGAAAGCCAAATAAGCGTAGGTAGTAGGGAAAGTCGTGGCCAAGGGATGACCGTTCATACTTCTCGAGCCCTTGTGCGCCAGGCATCATCATACACATTTCAGCACCTCGTCCCATTTCGTCCTCGTCACAACCTTGTGAGGATAGACAGATAGCATTATTACCCCCATTTTATAGATGAGCATGTGCTTACTAAGAGATGAAATAGCTCAGCAAAGGTCACAGAACTTGAGCCAAGGCAGAATGACTCTAGTCTGTGCTTGAAGCACGGTGCTGTTCCAGCCAGTTCCGTTTGTAGCTTCAGGCTTCTAGTGAAATATGACCATTGTATTAGGATTATTGAAGATAAAGTGTAGGAGGAGAGCTCTGAGTTCTCTAGATTTCAAATGAAATTTTACTTGATACTTTTGGATTTTATCACTGATTAACCATGAAGTCTTTTTTTTCTTGCTCTAATAATGGGTTGTCATTGCCATTTTCTATTTATTTGGCTTCTCTCAAGTGTATGATTATTATTATTATTACTATTGCACAGGACCCAGTGGCCCATTGCCATTAGGAAAATAAAATTGTCAAAGAACTGTATCAACACTGAGTTTGAAAACACAGTTTTCTTTTCTTATCTTTTCTTAAAGAAACAGCATACCAAATGTGACTGAGCAGTCCCTCATTTCTGCTGGAGAAAACAGAGTACAAGTACTGAAAAATGTGCCATTTAACATTGTCCTTCCCCATGGCAACCAACTGGGCATTGATAAGAGAGGCCATCTAACAACTCCTGATACAACAGTCACTGTTTCCATAGCAACAATGCCTACCCACTCCATCAAGACAGAAACCCAGCCCCATGGCTTTGCTGTGGGAATCTCTCCAGCAGTATATCATCCTGAGCCCACGGAGCGGGTGGTGGTTTTCGACCGGAATCTTAGTGCTGACCAGTTCAGCTCTGGTGCTCAACCCCCAAATGCTCAAAGGCGAACTCCAGACTCTACCTTCTCAGAGACCTTCAAGGAAGGCGTTCAGGAGGTACAGGAAATGCAAGCATCTTCCCAAGACGTTTGTGTGTTTGTATAAGTATTGGGTTCCACCTCTTCCTCGTTATGTAAGCTTGAAACTCAGCCTGAAATGAATGGATTAGGAACAAGAGATTTTTTTTTTTTTTTTTTACGAGAAAAGGCCCATGGGTATAATTTGTAAACTAAACCTACAAAACCAGAAATTATTATCAAGGGCACATGGCTAATCTTACCAGTATTTGAGTTAACAATTATGATTTCAGCTAAGTGATTTGTTGGAGAAAGAGAACCCCATACCTAATCTTCCATCAGCAACAGATATCTCCACATGAGTCTGTTTTCAGCTTTTGCCCTAGACCAAAACAAGGCTCCTACGGTTGGTCTCCGTATGACATGACTTCTCATGTACTTGCTTGGTCTCCCTCGGTTGGAAGCAGAGTCAGGGAGGCAGTAGATCGTGCTGATGAATGCGTTGTGTGAAATTTACAGGTTACCTCCAGACACTTTGGGGGGCTTATGGTGATGAACACCTCTCAGGTAAAAGTTAGGGAGTGGAGATGTTCGAAGCCATATTTAATGTCTCTCGGGGGAAAGGAACATCCCTCTGCTTATGGAGTTAGGAGCAGAAGAGTAGTCTTTTCTGAGAAAAATGCACCAATCCATCCAGCAGTGGTGCAGACTTGATATTGTATCTTCACCTAGTGTGATGATCCCCAAAAGTCATGAGATTTTGGTTGCAGATTCTAGAGTTTGAACAGAATTGAGATGTGTGGGGAAGCTGGGAAAAGGGGACAAGGCAGCAGTCTGGGGGGTACCTGCACTGATTGTTTCATCTAATTGAGTGGCATATAAAATGGTGGTTTTTCCTTCAGAATTGTTTTTGTAGAGTTAAGATTTTTTTTTTTTAGAGTTAAGATTTTTATTTTAAAACGAACATCGAGTGAGTAGTGGGTTGCCGTAAGCCACATACTTCTGTGCTGTACCATATATTGGTCTTTAGTAAGCCTGATAACCAGTTAAATAGTTGTGGCTTATTACATTGATATTTCAGGTTTTCTTCCCCTCGGATCTCAGTCTACGGATGCCTGGCATGAATTCAGAGGACTATGTTTTTGACAGTGTTTCTGGGTAATAGTTGTCTTTTAATTTGATTTTTAACTTTCAGCTTTTATGACTTTTTTGTTAATTTGATATTGGAAAATCAGAGGTGGCTTAGGTGGTATTATCTTTGCTAGAGGACATTTGCTTTAGTGCATTTAATTTTGAGCTCTGTACTGTGTTTCATGTTTCCTTAATTCTTGGTGTTGGTGCTTTTTCTTTCCTTCAGTTTCTTTATGTGATGGTAGTAGAATGGAATCTAAAAGAAGAGAAGAGGCGATTAAATTAGATCCCTGAGCTCCCTTCTGTTTCCAAAAGCATATAATTCTGTGAGAATTTAGGAAAAACATCAAGTGGATAAAGGCTTTTATTTTTTATTAGCCTCACTCGTGGTAAAGTAGATGAAGTCAGCTTTTTTCTGACCTGACAATCTCTTCTTTTAAAACCTCACAAAATTGTACCCACGCCGGGAATATGAATATCTTCCAAGTTAATTATGAAAATGTACAAACACCTTCAGATGTTTTTAAAAATCATTTAGGATTTCATTTTATACATTTGTCTTATGCATTTTTTGTATGCTGTATTTTGAAGTAAAAACAGTTTATTTTTAAAGTCAGGGATTTTATGGAAATTGAGACTTCCCTTAAAGACCCGCCTCAAGGTACAAGAGTCACCAACTCAGATGCCTTTAGGATCTAAGATAGGGGTCAGCAAACCTTTTTCTGTGAAGGATCAGATAGTACATATTTCAGCTTCGTGGGCCTTATAGCCTCTGTCGCGACTGCCCAGCTCTGCCACTGCGGCACAAAAGAGCTGTAGATGATACGTAAATAAAGGTTGTGGTTGTATTCCAATAAAACTTTATTTATAAAAATAGGTGCAATTTTCGACCTCTGGTCCAGGAAGGTTATTAAACAACTTGAGGGAGATACATGCATGTTGCTTCAAGGTGATAATAAAGGTAGAGAACTGTGCAGTGCCCATCCAAAGACATTTAAATTACAAGCAAAAACAACAAAAAGTGCCATGCACACCAAATCGAATTTAATCAGAGGCCTACCAGCCACCTGTTTACAGCCTTTGCTGGGCAAATACCACATTGGCAGCATGTCTTGTGAGATTTCCTTCCAAAATCTTTTTCAGCTGCTAGTATCTTTAGTATCCTTAGCTTCTAAACTTCTAATTTTTAACCTTATTACTTCATAGAATTTCTAGTAGACATTTTGTAGCCCCGCATATTAGAGATTTGAGAATGTCTGCGTTGCTTAAGATTATATTTACCGCGCAAGAAGTAGCCAGTGCTATTTATAACATGACACAGTCCGTTGGGTGTTGCCTGGTGGTTGGCTGTTTGCATACATCCACGCTGAAGTATTTCAAGATCGCGCTAACGCGTAAAGAAAGCTTCCAAAAGAGTGGATTAGAGAGCTGTGGCTTTTTTTGTTCTTTAGGAACAACTTTGAATATACCCTAGAAGCCTCAAAGTCTCTTCGACAGAAGCCAGGAGACAGCACCATGACATACCTGAACAAAGGCCAGTTCTACCCTGTCACCTTGAAGGAGGTGAACAGCAGCGAGGGGATCCACCGGCCCATCAGCAAAGTCCGAGTAAGTTCTGCCCTTAGTTCTGTTCCCTAGGCGAGCTAGTCAGAGCTGAGTACCCCGGGTCTGAAGATCTAAACGAAGGCTGAAAATGGCAGTTTTCAGCCTTAACTGGAAAATAGGACACCGAGTAGGATTTCCAAAAGATACTCACGCTTTAGTGCCTCCATATTATAATGCATTCTCTTCCATAGAGTGTGATCATGGTGGTTTTTGCAGAAGACAAAAGCAGAGAAGATCAATTAAGGCATTGGAAATACTGGCACTCCCGGCAGCACACAGCGAAACAAAGATGCATTGATATAGGTAAGTAGCTCTGGAGCCTGCTTTTATTCCCAGAGGTGCGAGCATCCAGTTTTCTAATTCCAGTTATTTTTGGCAGTGATCAGCTTCCTGCCGAAAGCATTTGAATTTTTATGCCAGCTACTGATCTGTTCCAAACACTGTTCTCGGCCTCCTGGAATCAGTGCTCTTAACATTACTTCCTTCATAAGGACATGTGGCCCATGCAGTGCCTCTCCAGACGACACTGGGGCCTGAAACTCAGTCGCTTGCTCTCATGAGTGCCCTGCTCTTTGGTCTGCAAAGTTTTTGAGGTGAAATGTCTTCCTTAAGAGATACTGATTATTTATAGATGATGGTAAAGTGGAGGGGAAAAAAAAAAGAAAGTTAAAGTAAATACTGCTGCCGGGCACTTACCTAACCATCTCCCCTGGTTCCGTGCTGAACTGCGCGGCTAGATTCTCTGTCCTTAGAGAGACCCAGAGGTGTATCACCTGGGGTATAACCGGGCAAATCTGTATTTAATGAAGTGGCTTTATGAGAATGGCTGTTCTTGCCGTGTATATAATTTTTGTATAAAGCCGTTGTCTGTATCACAAGGTGGCCCTTAATCTTAGTGTTATTTCTTTTGTCTTTTGTAACGTTCGTGTTCTCTTTTCAGAAAAATTAAAAGAGCTGAGTTCTAATCTTGGTTCTCTGGGCTAGTTTTGTGACCTTAGAACAGTTACTTAAACTTTGTAGTCCCAAGTATCTTAACTTTGACATAATAGGAAAAAATTAAATATGTCCAAGCTTACCTGTATTTTAAAAATCCTGTGATTCTTTTTCTTCATCTTTTGAAACTTTTTCAACCCAACAACATGTTCATTTAAGTTTTTCGGAGGCAATAATATGGAAAATGGAATCTTATTTTGAAGTGCTACAATCTCACGTTGGAACCAGAAATCATGATTTCCCTTTCTTTTTCATCACTCATGTAGCTGACTATAAAGAAAGCTTCAATACCATCAGTAACATTGAGGAGATTGCGTATAATGCCATTTCCTTCACTTGGGACATTAATGACGAAGCAAAGGTAGGTGACGGAGTCCAGGGGCTCCTCCACTTCCAGCTTTTTGAGGGAAAGTGGGAGGAGCTTAAGGATTTGCCAACTGAATTTTTTTTTTTAATGGTTTTACATGTTTTTGTTCTTTTGCTAAGGAATAGGGAGAATAAGCTTGGTAGAAGGGTGGGTTAGAGCCATGAAGTCATGAAGTGCATGAAAATGAGACAAGACTTTGGGAGGAGAAATGCTGTTGTCTCATCAGCGTGACCTTCCTTCTGACTTAGCAGAGCCAGCTGGATCCTCAACTTTCCCTCGTTTCATTATTTTATATTTTTTGAAAGTATGGCTTCTTCCAGATGTTGCAAAACTGTCCTTGTCTCCTCTCCTTCCTCCAAAAAGGACAGTTTTTGCCCACCTGCTTCAGCACGTGTGGTGCCATGCGTGAACCTGCAGAGTGGGTGGGGGGGAAGCCTGCCACTACACGCTGTATATCGGAGCACCTGACACCCCATTCCCTGTGCTCCTTTTCCTTATTTGCAGAGTGGCCTTAATAGCTGCCTCCTCCCTCCTGTGGGCACGTCGCGTAGATGATGGAAACAATGTCCATGAAGCTGTTGGAGTTTCTTCAGAAAAGCTCTTAAATACAAGTTCTTGTTAGCAATGCTCTCCTACCGTTACCTTCAAATACAGCTAGAGTAAGGCTCTCCTCTCTGGGGCTTTTCCTCATGAAGAATTGCCTCCAATTCACATGGTCATTTGGATCATTCTAATTGGAGTGTTTGGTCCTCGCGAGAAAAATTAAGCATACTCTTCTGTCATTTCTGCCCTTCCCACAGCATTCTTTTAGTATAATTCCTCTTTCACAGAATTATAGGGTTTTGGTATTTAGTTTTCTCTTTAGGTTACTTGAAAAATTGGGAGCTCAGGCATCACAGGAGAAATGCCTCCTCATTTGTGGGCAGTGGTGTGGAGCCGGCCTTGTCCACGCCTTGCAGACTTGCAGTGTGCGTCGCACTGCTCTGCGGCAGGGAGCAGGTGCAAAGCGAGGACCACCTGCCTGTCCTTCTCAACCTTTCTTATTTTTTCTTTTACTTATTCAATGGGAAGTTCAGCAGTGATGGAATAAGACAACATTAGGTGTTAATTATTCCATAATTTCATTTTTTACTGCCTGGGGTTTGCTTTTAAAAAAATCATATGACTGGATTCTTGAGAACCATGTGAACTTTGTGTTATAATTGCTTTCCTTTCTTGTTGGGGGCGTCCTGTCTAAGGCAAAAGCGTGTCTTCAGTGAGGATATAGTGAGTTGCGTCTGCCAGTCTGTAAGGAAGCGTACGTTACTGCAGTCTAATGAAGGGCTTCTTGCCAACCACCTTGATCTTACACAGGTGTCCTCGGATTGCTTAGTCCAGAGTCTGGTGCTTCATTAAACCGTAAATTCACTACCGAAGAGCTGTTAAGAGGAAAAGGAGACTTTTCATTTAATGTAATTGTTGCTACAGTTACTTTGAAATTAAATATCATAGTAGGACTCAGCAGCCTGTAAGAACAGTTGGCCCTGTGCCCTCCGGGTGCTTCTGTTCTTAGAGCAAAATAGAGATAGACTTCCTGTTTGCCATTAGGGACTAATTGTGAAATTGTGGAGGAGGTGATTGGGAACATCTAAGTCCTGAGTCCACTTTCCTGACTTACCTGTGACCTTGGGTTTAGTCCCTTAGTTCACTAGCTCAGTTTTCTCCCCTCTATCCCCCGAGGAAAATAAAAAGCCTGTGGTGGCCACCTCTCTTTTCCATTGGCACGTCCTCAAGATTAATAAGCACTTGTCAGAGTGCGTGGCGATCTGGGCGGAAAGGCCTGGCATGTGGGCAGGGAGCTCTGTCTGTCTGATGTGTCACCCTTCGGGGTGGGAGTAACGAAAGCCCAGATGATGGGGCAGGATAATGGCTGCTTTCATTCTGAAGACCTTCAGCATATTTGTATTAAAGAGAAATGTTGTTGGAGGTGTGTCTTAAGTAGCCTTAATAGCTACTTGTTCATTGATGTAGGTAAATTCAGTTTTCCCTTCCCCTTCCAGACCCCCAACGCTGACTTGCTTTTTAAGCCTTTGTCTGCTCCCGGAAGCCGTTTGCGCCATCTCTTAATGAGGGTGGTACCTTTTGATGCTGATATCAGGCATCAGCTTCAAGCGTGTGTTGGAATTCAGTATCCAGATTCTTTGCTTTCCCTGGCCAAGTTGATGTTTTCTGTTTTTACACTTAAAAGTAATTGATGCCCCAGGGCAGCTAGAGTGAACAAGTATACATGCAGAATCTTGTATAGATTTTTTAAATTTTTGATTCTTTTTCAAAAGTAACTACTTTCCTTGCCCACTTTCTTCTTCTCATTTAAAATATGTTTGTTGATTCTTAATTCCTGTTCATTCTCCCTCACAAACGTAAGAGCAGATATGTGGCATTCCCTTTCTCCCTAACACACTTCAAAAACAAATCTAATATCCCCGTTTGGCCATGCCAGGATGAGTAAAATCAGAATTCTGGCCCCGGGTGTTGACATCTGAACCTTCCTGTAGCTTCTGCGGCTCACTTTGGGGTGACTGTATTTTGAGGACATAGGAGGAATCTTGAACACCATGGCTTATGTTCTAGTTTGGGAAGAACACCGCCCAAACTAGACTCATCGTATGCTGTCCCTGTATCCACTCACATCCATCAGCGTTAGCATATACCTGCTTTGGCCATAGGAACTTGACGAAGTTGTGAAAATTGTAAAAAAAAAATCGTGAGTTTTCAAAGTGGCAAGGAGGAGGAAGCTGCTTTGAAAAGTAGAGGTAGCTTAGGAACAGTCCCCCGGGTGGCCCTAACCTCTCTGCTGTGCAGACCTATTTCAGATAATTTTCCTGTCTTCCACAGGAACTTTGATTTGTCTGGGTAGCCAGGCTTCTTTTAAAGAGGCAGAAATCTCTGGACAAGTTAAAGTCCATCAGACACTCGTATTCCCTTGTGGAATACCTTTATAATCAGATTTCCCTTCGGATGTGCAGCTGAGATCAGCTGCTCGGGGTAATTTTGGCAGGGAGAAGCATCCACCTTTGAAACCTTAACAGGTGGAGCACTGGTGAGGTGCTGAAGTTTAGAGTTTGTGAGTTCTGAGGGCATTGGCCTCATGGGAAAGAGAGGACTATGAAGTGAGAAGGGTGCATGCGGAAGGTGGGAGAAGGTGTGCACCTTCTTGGGCTGTATGAAGATTTTGTCCAGAGCCAGCTATGCACCTCCCCCATCCCAGGGATTCACAGCGCAGCAAACAGCTAGTGCCTGCCACGGCCGAGGCGCTGTGCTAGACCCAGGCTGATGACAGGGGCGCTGTACCTCAGGTGTATTGTCGGTTAAATGGGCTTTTGTGGGATAGCTTGAGATCCTAAACGTAACCTCATGAGAAGGTGGTTATACCATGTTGCGGATGCACTGTGGAGACACTAATAATTTATAAATTGGGAATATCTGTCCTATTCCAGTTACAGTATTTGCAGAACTCCATGGTTAATTCTGGACAGGCTGCATATCTTGGCCTCTTGCTTGGATTATAAATGTAAGGGTTTACAACAGTGTTGAGATTTGGTTAGTGATAGGAAGTAAGGGCCTCTCAAAGCCTGAAGATCTAAAATAAATAGAGGAAGCAGAAGTTAGGGAGAGAGAATCAACGTCCTTGAATGTCTGTTTTATGCTAGGTGCTGTGCTGAGGGGCCTTCCCTGTGTGGGCACTTGACGAGGCAGCGCCCCCTGCTCCGCACCCAGAAAAGAGGACTCAGTCCTCCGAATGAGTCCGTGCTTGCTACTTGGTCATCACAGTGAGGCTGTCTGTGGAGGCAAGAATCTAGACCT
Source organism: Ursus americanus (assembly GCF_024610735.1). NCBI lineage: Eukaryota > Metazoa > Chordata > Mammalia > Carnivora > Ursidae > Ursus > Ursus americanus. Next base: position 78,973,482 of record NC_142133.1, on the reverse strand, counting down.
TGAAATGGACAGAAAGCATTTTTGACAGGGGGGGAGTATTTAAAAGTGTAGCAGCACCTAGGTCCCTCAGTCAGTGGAACCTATGACTCTTATCTCGGGTGGTGAGTTCAAGCCCCGATGTTGGGGGGTAGAGATTATGTTAAAAAAATAAAATCTTTAAAAGTGTAATAATTCTCATTAATAGAGTAGCATTATGGCCTCACTGTTACAAATTCCCGCAGTAGAAGAGCACTTTGCTAACAGGAAATAATTTATGTCGGTTGTCGGATAAGTGATGTTTAACTACAGAGAAGTATAAATCATAGCTGTATTGCAATTGAGTGAAAACTGGGCCAGCCAGCTCGGAGGGAGCCCTTGGATTCAGGGGAACGCTAATAGGAGGGGATCTCTGTTGATGGACTAAGAACATACCGAGTTATAGATTCCTGGACGGTGCGGCAATAGGAGCATACCTACAGTCCAAAGCGAAGCTCAGGTTTTTTTTAATCATATATACGTAGCTGTGATCTCCATAAATACTAAGCAAATCTTTTATTTTTATTTTTATTTATTTTTAAAGATTTTATTTGGAGAGTATGTTTGGGCGCCTGTGTAAGTGCATATGCGTGTGAGGGGGGGGTGAGGGGAGGGGCAGGGGGAGTGGGGCGAGAGAATCCTAAGCAGGCTCCATCCTGAGCACAGAGCCCGATGCCAGGCTGGATCTCACGACCCCAAGATCATGACCTGAGCCAAAATCAAGAGTCAGATGCTTAACTGACTGAGCCACCCAGGCGCCCCAAATATTAAGCAAACCTTTTAAAGATGTAATGGACCCTAGGGATACAAAACATCTAACAGATTTGTTCCAGTAGTGACTTGTAAAAAAACCCAGAAGGTGCGTGGCGGTGCAGCTCCCATTCACAAGTTTGATTTTTAAACCGTCAACAGCAAAGAACTTACTGCCAGCCATGCATCGAGCTCCTGCTAGAGGAAGCAATGTCAATAAAAAGATGTGGAGTCTCATTTTGTTTCATTGTCTTGCACATTCATGGCCAAAAACAACCTGGCCTTTTTCCTCCGGTGCTGCTGTGGAGCCTGGTCGCTTTTTCAGCAAGTCTTCATTGGACCTTCAGAAGGCAGCGCTCCATTTCAGTCTGTGATTAGATTTTTCGTAGATGGATGGAACGTCTTTTTCTTGGTGGTCTGATCTTATCTGGAGGTGACAGAACCAATTTCTAGGCAGGTTTTGTCTCTTTATGGTCAGTGAGAAGGGGGGGGCAGTCAGATGTGGGGCAAAAGCAGAGGAAAAAAGCCTATCAGTGAGAGCACTTCGTGCTTTTACTTTTGATTATGATCTGTCAACTCTAGGAAGGAACGCTGAGGCATTCTGAAGGATTGTCATTCTGAGCCAAATGTTTTATGTGACTTGGGAGAGGCTCATGTTACAAAAGAAAGAGGATTAAAACAGAATACACAGCCTGCCTGGGGTACTGAGCAGCTCTCCCGTGAGGGGCCCCTGTTTGGATGCAGCATTGGTATCTTTCCCTTTTGTCTTCTTGTCTCAGCAGAAAGTGCGGAGTTCCTGGTGAGGGATTATTGAGGCTTGCAGAGTTCATGCTGTCAGAGGGGTGTAACCATTCTGGTAACTTGAACTTAAGACTTTTTGTAGGTGCTTGTGGGATGCAGGTTTATGAGTTTAATAACAGTTTGTTGTTTTGTCTAAGCATAATATTTGGAATTCATTGTGAGAGTAATTTTTAATTTGTTTGGACTGAGCATATTGCATATGCATTTATAGGGATTCCATTCTAGTGAAGCATCAATTAAGTGCTCTATTAAAGTGAGGTGTTGCCATGTTTGGTTGCATTAAGCAGGGACAGGTTCGGTTTGTTTCACAACTTTAAATTTCCAGTGTGAATGGGAGGGAGGAGGGAGAGAAGTGAGTCAAATATTTTACTTGCAGTTGCAATTAAATGCCGGCAGGTGATTTAAAACAAAAGTGTATACTCCCTGGCCTAAATAGAAGTCAGGAAGCATTGCTACTTTTAAAACAAAGGGTAAGAGACTCCTAAAGTCTAGGCAGATGCAAGGCTGATGCCATTGAATGGGATTATGCCTGTTCTCTCCTTAGAGCCCCCAGGGTGGGGGGAGAAGCGGAACAAGGGGACCATAAGGTAGCCAGGCAGGCTTCTGAATTGTCATGCATCTGACTCCAGGTGCGTCCGTCTATGCAGTTTGAAAGTACATATTTATCAGAGTAAAAAATAAACTTTTTTGGTGCCAGAAACATAGTCACATTCCTTTATAGGTAACGAGTAGTTTTTAAAGTTTTCGTTTGATCAGTTTTGGAAATGACAAGAAGTTTTTCTTGATAGGAAATCGTGGAGAATGCCTTTAATTAGCTGATACGGAGTAAATTCTTAACAATTGGAAGGTTTGCTTTGAAGAAACTGTTCTGGGTCTGATTGTGAAGAAGGTTACTCTTTGAAACTTCTTACATTTCTTTTTGTTGGGCTCTGGCTTGAATGTATCTCACGTAATATACTCCAGTGTCTGAGCAAGAGGCTCGTCCAGATGGAAAATAAAATGCACTGATCCCTGGTGGGAATTCAGAATGTGCAGGCCTTGAGAGCACACGTTTACCGTAGCACACGCCTGAGGGTAGGAGCCCAGCTCGTGGTGTGTTTGATTGGACAAGGGAGACACTTGGCAGCTGAAGAAAGCTTTGGTTTGGTAGTGAAACCTGTATCTTGTGAAACAGGTTTGAAGCATCACGTCTGCTTAGCCACCCTTTGTGCTATCACTTGAATTTGTTGTTTTTTGTTTTGGTTTTTGGTTTTTTTGGTCAAATTTTGCCCCCTTCCACCACCCTGCCACTGTCAAGAAACACTGAGCTCCTCTCCAGGACTTTCTTCTTTGACAGCTTGTCACCTCAACCCTCCTTCTCCAGGTCCTTCCTGGAAATTCCATCTGAAGTGGTTTTAGAAATCTGTGGTTTGAACCCGTTTTGCTCTTTGTAAGCAAAATTGGAGAGCTGGGACTCTGGCCGGACATTAGTAGTAGTGACTGGATTACCTGAGCAGTAGGGGGCCTTGGAGTTCACGTTTCTTTCATATGGCAGCTTTTCTTCACTCACGACTCCAAATCCTTTAGTAAATATAAGTGAACTCTCTACCTTAATTACTCATTTTGGGACTTTTTTCTTTAGGTTTTTTTAAAATGGAAAATACCTATGATTAGGCCTTTTGATTGGAAGTCAGCTTGCCTGCCACATCTGCCCTTATGACCCATATGCTTACCTGTCCCATTCTGAACCTAGAGATGTTGGAATGTGGTCTGTGTTTGCCTTGTGTCACACCTGCATCCAGTTCTGCATATTTCACAACAAACATCCTACTTATTTGGGACAACAGGTGCCAAATCCCTGTATCTGCCAAGTGTCCTTAAGTTCACCAGGTCCTGCATAAAGGCTCCGACAGAGGGAAGTTAGTATGTGGGTACCTCCGAGGGTCTCTGTGTGTCTCTCTTCCCATCTCCTTCTCTGTTTCTCTGTCTCTCTTTGTCGCTCTTCTCCTTTTCTCTCTCTTGGTCTCTGTGACTTTTCCCCTGGCTCTCTGGAGTCTGTGCAGAAACTGGAGTGGCCATGTGGGCGGCGTGGGAAGCAGAACTGAGGCCGCAGAAAGGGTGAGGACTCCCAAAGCCTTGTTTTTTCTTCAGGGAAACACCCCACGCGGAGGTGAGAAGATTTTAGGTTCGTGCCCTGCTCTTCCCAGATCCCTCTCCTCCCTGCTCTCAGCCCTCCAACTCTTCTTCTTATCTCTTGATGGTCGTATGATAGTCTGAGAAACAGCACAGATCCTAGTGGCACATGTGGAAGCTTCTAGTTCAGGCTGCGATCATTCCGTAGGAGGCTGTTTTTAATTACCTCACATCATCGGAGTAGTGGGGAAGTATGACTTTCCTAGGACTACCCAATGAGTCAGTAGCAGAACTGGATTCTACTTCTGAGGTTATGACTCAGTCTTTGATACCTTCTTGGGCTTCATTAATTAGGCCTGCACATACGGGTAAGTAGGAGCCACAGGGATCATACAGAACTAAGATAATCAGGGTTTGTTTGGTTTTGTTTGTTTGGTTTTGGTTGGGGAGGAGGAATGTTGATTAGGATTAAGTGTCTGCTGTATAATGCTCAATAAATGTTCCTGTCGACTGAGCCTTTAGCCAAGAATTGGATCTTGATTTCTTGATTTAAACTGATTCCCACTCCCATTGGCTTCAGCTGGCATTTCTACCTTCATATGAACGTATTAGAAAAAGGGTGATTCTATTCTCATTAATTAGTGCTGTGGGATCTAGGGTGAGAATGAACTTTGTTTTTGACTTCATGTTGTAATTTCTTATGTCAGGAGGTTTCTAACTAAGAAGAGCTACTTTTAGAAATGTTTTAGAGTGATCTTTCTGACTGATACGTAAGAGAATTAAATTAGAATGTTTTCCAGGGTGTCTCCTTTCAATTTAGTAGATCTGTTACATTCTAGGAATAAAATCATGAACTTTATATCTGTAGCTGACTAAGGGGAATTTTAATACTGGATTGGGTTAAAATGATAACGATTCCCAGAGGCAACTGGCACTGTATCCAGGGTAGCGGCAGCTGTCTCGGAGGGGACCATGTCATCAGCTAAATCTTGTGACGCATATGAAGTCAAATAGGAACTGGGCACAGACTGCCCTTTGATTTGAAGGATAGGGACCTTTCATTTCATGCCTCGTGATCAAAAAACAACCTCTGCTCACAGCCATTTGGGAGTCCCTTTTTCCCTGTTCTTCTGCTTCCCAGGACAGTTTCTCCATGAGCTGCTGCTTCCGCTCTCTGTGCTTCATGGAGGCGTGTGGCTTCGAGAGCGCCGAGTGTGGAGCAGGAGCTACGGGGCCTGGCTTTGTCCTTGCCTCCTGCTCCCTGTGTGTCTTTTACTCTTTGTGTCGTCGAGCCTCAGGCACCGCCGAACACCGTCTCTCTTGAGTTCACAGGTGTGGAGCAGCCAGCGTCCGAACCACGTGATGCTCAGGCTGAAGGGAGATGTTTGTAGGGTGTACAACAAGTACGGAAGCACGTTTTTGGAATATAAAAACATTTTTCAGCTGTCAGTTTTTTGAAGTATCTTCCATAGATAAATCAACCCACTTTTTTCTTTTCTTCCTTCTAACGGATCTCTTTTCTTGCTTATGTTTACCAGACATTTGAAACGCGCTTGAACTCTCTGGGCATGATCGTACACAAATGACAGTGTGTAAGATTGACATAAGTAGTCAGGTGTGCTCTCCACGTGCTGACGCTTTTCCAAAAGTCTGCTGGGTATGATCTGGTTTGCAAGAGCAAAACACCTATTCTTCCTTGAAGGATTGTTTTATTTCAGTCATTATTGACCAATTTACATTATTTCTAATATCCTTCCAGGAAATTCTATGCGAGGTAATTAATCTGTTGCTACTATGTGGAAGAACTGGCTTAAGAAGTTGCAAAGGGTTGACTTTCTTAGCCATGCATTCATTCATTCAGCAGATTATTTATTGTACTTCTCTATGCAAGAACTGTGAGGGCATAAAGAAATGATTCAGGCATACAGCCTGTCCTCCAAAGAGATTATGCTCTCTCTGTAATGATACAGGTCATAAGTGAGGTTAAAAAAACTCTGAAGATGTCCAGGGAAAAGGAGGACTTTCAGCTAACGAAATCAGAGAAGGCTTTACGGGAGAGAATGTGCTTGATGTGACTCTTTGAAAGGCTGGACCTGCAGAATATTTTTGCAAAGTCTTATTTGTTTGGATCTTTTTTCTTTTCCCTTATGTTTTCCTCCCTCACAGATTATCTGTTGTGAATTTAAGTGGAAAAGAGACAACTGGAATAGCTTAGTCTACAGGGGCGCTTTGACGTATGGAGGCCCAGACACTGTGTAGTGTAGACGGCAACAGTTGGGACAGTCCCACACCCAGGAGTATGGCATGAAGCTGCAAGCGAAGGGATAACATGTTTATTTATCAAATGCAGAATTGTTAGATACCTGCGATTTCCGTAATAGATGGTCACTGTAGAGAACATCTTCAAATGTGAAAGTGGGTAAATGCAGTAGAAAATCACCTTAGGACTCGTTATGTAGCTTTATCTCTGTCCTAGAACTTACCTTCTCTCCGTCTCTCTCCCCCTCTCTCCCTCCCTCTCTCTCTCTCTGTGTATAGACAGATAGAGAGATACAGATATGTATGTCAGTGAGCCTCGAAATGCCATAATTTTTTCTAAATCAGTTGAGGGTGTATGTGTATATAGCTGATTTAATTATCCAGTCAACAAATGCTTATTTCATGTCCAGTGTATGTAAAAAGTTGCTTGGCGTTCTGCTCTCTATCAAGATGACCTAGGTGTTCAGGTCCACTTGGAGGAAAGTTGTGAACATAAATAACCTGTGAACTTGGGCAACAAGTTAGTAACCTGTAAGCCTCAGTTTCCTCATCAGTGAAATGGGGTCAGAATAGTACCGATTTCATAGGTTGTTTCAAGGGCCAGAGTCAGGTGCACTGTAAGAATGCAGTAAATATAACTCAAATATCATGGCAGTATGTAGTTTTATCTGACTGGAGTTTAGGAATTTGGGGTCATTCATGTAGTGAATACATGGTTCTTATTGACCAGGCACTGCCAGGGTGCTTTGGGAATGTAAAGATGAGTAAGACATGGCCCAGTTCTCAGAAAACAAAGAATTTAGTGGAAGAGATTGCCACTGTAGTAAGTACATCAATAGAAGTAAACACATAGGAATAGAACTTCCCTTAGAAACCGGGGATGTACTGTATGGTGACTAACATAATATAATAAAAAAAACATTAAAAAATAAAAAGAACTTCCCTTAGAATGGGGAGGATCAGAGAAGGTTCCTTGAGATGACACTATCGACAAAAAGATAGCCAAGTGTTCAGAGCCAAGAATGGGCCGATAGCCTTGGCAGGTTAGGCGTGTAGAACTGAGACTGCCGGACCTTGACAGGTCGAAGGTGAGCAGTGGTGAGGGGATGGGGGATGCTGGGACCACATCCTGAAGGTCCTGGCATGCCCTAGTAAGGACCCTGGACTCCACCCTGTAAATGAGCTTGTCTCAAAACCTCAGGGTCTTGTGGGCCAAATATATTGAGGCTGGAATTTCTGTGAGATTTTTAATATTGTGTTTTCAATTCAGTGGTAATACTTATTAAAATCACAAGTGTATTGAAGTCAAGTCAATTTCTGCTGGGAGGTTCCAGTGCAAGTGTTTGTGCTTAGGTATCAGGTTTGGTCCAGAAAAAGGCCAAAGGAGTTCTTGGGGTGCCCTGTGATCGAACATTTTGCAGCTGTTTGAATTGAGTAGTATTTTTCAAGCTAGGATCTAGGTTACATTTTTAGTGATTAAGGAACTTTTCTCTCTCTTTTTTTACAGATTTTATTTCTTTTTTTATTTAGAGAGAGTATGCAAGGGGGAGGAGGAGCAGAGGGAGAGGGAGAATCTTAAGCAAGCTCTGCACTGAGCCCAGAGGTCGAAATCAAGAGTCGGACGCTTAGCCGACCGAGCCACCCAGGCACCCCTGTTTTTTCTCTTTTAAAAAGGATACAAAGGGGCGCCTGGGTGGCTCAGTCAAACATTTGCCTTCAGCTCAGGTCATGATCCTGGGGTCCTGGGATGGAGCCCCGCTTTGGACTCCCTGCTCAGCAGGAAGTCTGCTTCTCCCTCTGCCTCTTCTCCTCCCCGTTTGCTCTCTTGCTCACTCTCTCACTCACTGTCTCTCAAATAAATAAAATCTTTTAAAAATAAATGAATAAAAAGGATACATGTATTATTCACATTTGAGAAATACTGTAGTGGGTAGTAGAAAACATGGCTGGAAGGGTAGATTGGTGTCACATATGGCATCTTGAATGCTGAGGAATTTACTTGCTATTATGCAGACAGTAGTGAGCTATAGAAAAAATTTTAGTAAGAATAAAGGACTAAGATTTGTAGTGATACCATATTTGGCGATTGCCTAATGTCAATGAAGCAGTCTCTTATTTCATTACGTGATTTGTAGCCATTTTATTATTCAGAGGACTCTTTACTAGAGGTTGGGAGAGAGAAGGGTTAATTTGTATAAATCGGTATTAGCTTTTTTCTTAATCAAGTGTTTTTATTTGGGGGGGCACTATTGTTTGTATTTAAAGTTTTGTGAGGATTTGAAAGTTAAGATTTGTAGATAATGTGTAGCTTTTTGCATCCCCGTGATTTTTCTGTCATTATTGGCATTTAATTCAGGACCATTTTGTAATAGGCATTGGAAGAAATACACAAAATGTAGTAAACCCTGGAAAACGCTTTAAAAATGTGTAACAATCTCTGCCATCAAGGGACTTAGGGCATTTATAATGACAGAGTGACAGAGTGACAGAGGGGTCGGATAGCATGTTCAGGGCACTTGTTTATTCTTTTCCTGACCTAGGCGATGAGGGTAGAGAGAGATGTGGTTCTTTACCCCAAATTGAAACAGGGTCTGGTCACAGGGAGGGTACAACTTGCTAAGTAGTAAAATGGGGCTGTAATTCTATTTGCGTCATTAGAGAATGCTTCTCACAGCAGTTCTGTAATTGATATGGGTCTTTATCGATGAGCAATGTCAGTAGAGAATGGAATAAAGGTTATTTTAAAATTAAGGGGCAGAGAAAATAAAGATCTCCGAAGTACAAATTCCTGTAAAGGATGTGTGAGACTGGAATGGGAGTTTGGAGCGAGATTTTGGACGGCCCAGATAATTTGGATTCCTTCCTTCTGAGGGAAGAGAACTTCTGAAGGTGTTGGTGATTTTTCTGGCCTCTTTCATCTTCCCAGCCATCAGGGTGATGTTACGGATAAGTCCCTGTGACCTCTCGTGAACTCTGACGAGCCTAACACTTTGTTACTCTGTTTTAGTGTAAAAATCAGATCTCTTGAGAAGAAAACTTGATCGGAGCTTCTGTAAGCTCAGTTCATATCCTTCGCAAATCTAGAGGTGCACATTCTGAAATCCTTCATTCTGCTCATTGAATAAACCAAATTATGAAAGTAAAAGAAAATTATTTTCACCATTATAGCAGCAATGTTATAAAAACATGCAAAATTCTACCCAAATCTCTCCGTGGGAAAAAAGAATTAAGACGATATTATTTGGGTGTCAAGTTCTTATGCATGAATAATAATATAGAACGAGTATTACTGTTGTGATAAATTTTTTTTAAGGAACAGCCTTTTTTTAAGATTTTATTTATTTATGGGGGCGCCTGGGTGGCTCAGTCAGTGAAGCGTCTGCCTTCAGCTCAGGTCATGATCCCAGGGTCCTAGGGTCAAGCCCCGCATCAGGCTCTTTGCTCATCAGGGAGCCTGCTTTTCCCTCTGCCTGCCGCTCCCCCTGCTTAATTTTAAAATATTAAAATATTAATATTTTATTTATTTGAGAGAGAGAGAGCACAAGCAGGGGGAGCGGCAGGCAGAGGGAGAAGCAGGCTCCCTGCTGAACAAGGGGCCCGATGCAGGGCTCCGTCCCAGGACCCTGGGATCGTGACCTGAGCCGAAGGCAGACGCCTCACCGACGGAGCCGCCTAGGCGCCCAGGAACAGTCATTTTGTTCATGAAAAATATCCTAATACCGTGTCCTTAAGTCAGCCAGTTTCATTATTTAGCTCCTGACTCAGCTTCTTATGGTTTCTGTAACTTTTGACTGATAAATTTAACACTCTTTGTGAATTAGGTGGGTGAAAAATATTTCTGTAATTTCTCCCCACGAGTGAAATTCGCTTGTTAGAGCTCACGGATCTGACGACTCTGCTCAGACCGCCCAGTCAGCACGTTTTACCAGAGTCGTGCCTTGGTTTGTTGTGTTGCTAGAGCCCAAAAAGAGTGAGTGAGTAGGGGGTTCTGTCAAATTTGTCCTCAGCTGCTCTCACTGCACTGGCTGGGAAGATGAACCTCTGACGGCAGCCTGTGCTCTGAGCTTCGTGTTTCCTGGTGTCTTTGTCCCCTCCCTTGTTCTCCTTTGAGGAACAGCAGTAGAGACAGCAGCCAGCTGTGTGAACAATAGTGTGCGGCTGCCATGATGCTTCCTGGAAAAGTCATCATAAATTAGTTCGAGATCGGATTTCTCGTTGGGTCTGCGCTTATAAGCATTCGGAATAAAAAAATCTGTACAAGTTAATCCTTCGAGAACGTAAATCTTTAATTTGTTGTTTTCCTCACATTTTCAACTGAGGTCTGAAAACAAAATTAAATCTCTTGAAAAGTTTTAAGTGTGTGAATTCTCGGCCAAGAATGAGGAACTACATTAGAAAACTGGGCTGGACATCCGAAAGGAATCTTGCAGAGCATCCTCAACCTGTTTAGCAGTGTATTTTTGTGGTTAGTTTTTTTCTTTTCCAGTGATTTTGGTTGGGGACATGCGATGCACATCTTGTGTAAGATTTAGGTTTCATTTGTTTGAATAAAAGCAAATTTTTCCTCAAAATCAGTGGCACGGAAGTGTGAAAACAGAGAAAAGGTTATTATCACGTGTATTTCGTAGAGTTGAACGTGTCGTCATCGTCATGCTGTTCACCTCTCTCCGACCCTCTGAGGAGATGTTGCAGTTTTTCTGTAACCGTGTTACGGAAGGTATTTTTCTCCGCGCGGTGACTGCGGCCTGAACTTCTGTTTCCTCCAGACTTGGGGGCCGTGGCCTGTTGTCCTGCTTCTTTGGGCGATTGCCCATTAGGTGGAAGCAATCGCAGGTGTTCCCGCCGTGAGGAACAGACCAGGCCTGTCTCGTGGCTGCCCCGGGACCCAGAGGAGAGCCCTGCCTCGTGTTGCTACCCAGAATGGCTGCTGCTGCTGAAAGATTTGTCACCTTCCTCAGTAAGGTTCCTGGACACAGCTTCTCCCTTACACCTTACCCTAGTGCCCTCCGTGAGTGTGGGTTGCACTGATAAGGAATACGGTTGCATGTGTGAATGACACGTGAGCGAGAGGGCCTTCTTAGGAAGTCACTGATGTGGAAAGTGGAAATACTGAATTACAAAAAGGGAAATAGTACTTCCTCACTCATGACTACATTGTGATGATGTAAGGGTAAATTATTGTTCGAGCACCTTAGAGAAGGGTTTGTTTTGACCAGGGCTCAGCAAACCACAGCTCTCTGCAAACCCTGGCCAGCCCGCTGCTGTTAATGTAAGTCAGGTTTTGCTGACGTACCACCACGTGCACTGTCCACGGGCTGTGGTCTTGCACTGTTGCCGTGGGCTTATCCCACGTGTCATCCGCGTGTCATCCGCGAAGGCCGAAACACTGTTAGGTCTTTCCCAGAAACCGTCAGCCCCCTCCTGGTTTAGATGAATACATGACAGCCGCGGTGCGGGTCTGCGGCGTACTTCCTCTTAGTCATGTTTATTCACTACTCCCTCTGCATTTTCCTTCTTTGGTGAAAAACATACGTGTTAAGCACGTGCTGCGCCCCAGGCGCCAGGAACCGAAAGGGCTGACCGAGTGTTCTGTCTCCAGGGGTCTGCCCCTCGGTGGGATGACACCGCAGGTCGCCCGAACCCGCGGTTCACCCACACACATCAACCCCTGTGAAAATCAAATGTTCTGTGAGGAGTAAACAGAAGCATAGTGTGGTAGATTTTTAATAGGCTTTTTTTCTGGTCACTGCCTTAAGAACTATGAGTTCCTGAGGGTTTGCCTGGGCTTACTGAATAATAAGGTTGAGCAGATGCTTTAATCTTTATCTTTCCACTGGTTAAATAAATATTATTATTTGATAGGGCTATACCTCTTAAAAATTTGTTTAATTAAAAAACTTGATGGGATACCTATAAATACATGTAAGAGTATCTGAACTCTATAAAGACGGGAAACCATAGGGTGGGGCTTGTTGTAATCACCTCAGAGTTTTGGAGCCAAAGGAGACCTTTGGTGGATCAAAGTATAAGTACATAGAAGATTAGTCACCTGACAGCAGTGGCTTTTATCCTGACCGACCGCTGGAATGACCTGGGGAGCACCTAGAAGGCCTGGTGTCTAGAGCCCACCCCAGGCCAGTGAGAGCAGAGCCTCTAGGTGTGGCTTTACTGTCTCCAGTAAGGGCTGATGCTCTCTGGTGAGGCTGACCGAGTCAGGGGTTCCCAGGCAGCGCTGAGGCTCCTGGGCCATGCTTTATGAACCTCGGGTTTATAAGATTCTTAATTCCATACGAGTAGTTCTATAATTACTCGAATTGACAACTTTACACGGTTCTTTTAAAATAATACGATTTGTAAAGAAATTGATAAATGTATTACACAAAATTATTGTCACTAATAAATACAGAGTTAGGGATAAAGGATTCATATCCTTCAGTATAAATATGATGAGAGGCCTCAAGAGTTAGAAGTGGTCTAGACATCATCTAATTCAACCTGCATTAGGCAGTGCAGGACCCCGAGCCTGATCGCAGCACTAATTAGCAATGGAGCTAAAACTCCGATGTTTCCATTTTCGGACCAAAGCCTTTCCTGTTTACCACATATGCAAGATACCTAAAGCATGTTGCACTCTTGCTAGTTGTTGGTTGAGGCTTAAACATAGCAAGTGTGTCCACATCACTGGCAGCAGCACGTACCGGACTGGCCTGCTTGTTCTTGCCGTGGGGCCTGCCGCGAGAGGCTTCCTAAGCACCACCCTCACTTCTTCCCTGTAGGTCTTCGGCCCGCTGTCCTCCTCATACCGCGTGTCCCGGGCCTGGCGTGCTTACATCACACACCTTGCTCACTGTTTACCGGTGTGTTTATGTATTTATCTAGACAAGGTGGTGTTTCTTAATGTTGAGTTGGGGATGCTGTAAACTTTCCTTGTTGCATTTAGAAACACTGCCAAGTTTGGAAAGAATTGATTTTAAAAATAGAAGAATGTGTATAAGAAAGCAACTGCAAGTCATCCTGAGTAATAGGGTAACGTCTCTCTGAAGCCTCCATGTTTATACTGATCCTGGGATTTGGTTCCTGCTTATTTCTGCTTTGAATAGAAACTTGACACTGGGAAGCAAGGGGAGGTTAGGTTTTAGGTTGGATTACCATGAAATCCTCTTGTAAATGGAATATCACTTTGGGTCAAAGACTTCCTGGAATTGTTGAGGGTGAAGTGTATCTTTCCCAGGCTGCTGTTTTTGAGTCCTAAATTGAGCCATGTAGCCTAAAATGATAGAGAAAAATTCAGATTTCCCACTTGGTTGTAAAATGGAAAATATGGTGATTTAGTTACTTGATGTGCTCAGTTGTTTGCATGGACTACTGTCTTTGTTTGTCTTTTTGTCTTTTGTCTGTTCCGTCTTTCATCTGTTCCATAACCGATGTCCCTAACTCAGATTTATAAATTGTATATGAAGTGTTTTTAACAACGTACTGTTGACCAGTGAACAATACGGGCTTGAACTACAAAGGTCCACTTATATGTCAGTTTTTTCCAATAAGTGTATTGGCAAAAATGTTCGAGATTTGCAACAATCTGAAAAAACTTGCAGATGAACTGCATAGCCTAGAGATAACCGAAAAAGTTAAGAAAAGTTATTGTAAGAATATAGTACAAAATATGTATAACATACAAAATATGTGGTAATTGTGTTATTGGGAAGGCTCTGGTCAACAGTAGGCTATTAGTAATTAAGTTTTGGAGGAGTTGAAAGTTATACGTGGATTTTTGATGCTTGGTAGGGGGGCAGGCAGTTGGCACCCCTAAATCCCATGTTGTTCTAGGGTCAACAGTATAGGAAAAGATATAAAGTCAAAGCACTAAGTTTCTGTAATGGATTTGAACTTCATACATACCACTTTTTCCTATATATCTAGATTTAGGTATTTTTAAAAACAGAAGCATTTTATTTATTTACTGAAAATGGGTTAACTGGAAAGAAAAATCATAGTGGGCTAGAAAAGGCAACCTGAGACCTGGCACTGGGCTGAAAGTAAGTCTTGAGAAAGCTGCCACATGGAGAATATGGGCCTAACCTCAAAGTATTTTCAGTCTAGCCACTGAAAGAAAGCATTCACCTGTCAAAATGGAAAACCATTCCCGGTAGTGGAGAAGAGTAATTAGGTTTGTAAAAAGTTGATTTGGGAAAGACAGGTTGCAGTATAGGTATAAAGGGGTGGGGGGAGGTTCTGGATATGAATTCCAGCCCTTTGCTTTCTACCTTGGGGACAGTTAAAAAAAAGAAAAAATCTCTGGGCCTCACCTGTAAAAGGGTTAACACGGTTTCTCCAGGTCGTGAAATGAGATCACGTGTATAAAGCAGGTGCCCAGTGCAGATCTGGAAACCTTAGGTGCTCACTGCTGTGACCTCCACTACACAAGTCAGGGTGAATGGGGACAAGTCAGGGTGAATGGGGACGCTCCCTGGAGATGGCGCTGGTGCCAGACCTCTGCAGATGTGGAGAGGCAGAGAGGAACTGTGGAGGTGACTTGGCCTGCGATGGGAGGGACACAGGAGGAGGAAGAAGGACAAAGACATGAGGCAGGAGTGAGCATTAAGGTGTGTTCTAGCGGCCATGAGGAGACTGGCCTGAGTGGGGAGCTGCTGGAGGGACAGGATGTTAACGTGGACAAGTTCTCAGTCGTTGTAGGTGTTTTGGTCTTTTCCTTCTTTGAAATAGTGTGGACTAGAGCAAGAATAAAACCCCTGTGTTTCAGCATTTGCAAACCTTGTAGAGAGCAGTCTTTGTCATTATGGTTACAATTTTCTTCTTACCTTGTCCACTCCCTTCTCTTTACATTTTTAGAGGTTCCCCCATCCCAGGTTTTCTGGCTTAAACTTCTCCCCCTGGGTCTTGGTTCATCCAGTGGCACCCCACACTACTTGTGGTAGATCTGTTCTCAGTTGTTAGAGCTAACGGGTTGTTGGCCCCTGGACTGGAAGGAATCCAGCGGAAGGGTCTTGGGTGTCTGAAAGGCACAGGTTTTTAAAACTGTAATTCCAATAGTATCCACTGTGTGGTGCTCACGCATCAGAAATAAATTCTGCAACTAAGTGAAAGGGAGCTCCATGCATTGAGACCTTGTGTGGAGAGGTTAAAATCCATAATCACACAAAAAAAGAGGGAAATGGAGCATGGCTTTTGAGAGTTTCAGTTGGGTTTCTCATAACAACCTCCAGTGCCACTTTGATACTGTCACTCACTGATGTCATAAATTCCAGAGCACTGGGATACGTGTCAGGTACTGCAGTTATCCTAAGAGGTGGGGTAGACATAAATGCAGGCAGATTCCCAGAGTTCGTATGAAGCCATAAAACATCCCTATAGCTCTGTGCTGTCGGTTGGTAAGATTGGTAAAAATGACGTCAAGGAAGACAAACAGACTCTTCCACAGTCTGATGCTAAGTAAATATTTTGGAGGAGAAAACTAACAGAGGTTCAAAGCTGCTGTCTGTTTTTTTTTTCCCTTTGACTAAAGTCTGCCATTCCTATGACCAGAAGTGGCTTTAAAATCAGCCCTTTAGGGGCGCCTGGGTGGCTCAGTTGTTAGGCGTCTGCCTTCAGCTCCGGGCATGATCCCAGGGTTCTGGGATCAAGCCCCGCGTCGGGCTCCCCGCTCCTCTGGGAGCCTGCTTCTTCCTCTCCCACTCCCCCTGCTTGTGTTCCCTCTCTCGCTGGCTGTCTCTCTGTCACATAAATAAAATCTTTAATAAAAAAAAAAAATCAACCCTTTATTTTAAAAAGAAGTTTCTTTTAAGTGAGAAGCTGAGCTCTCGTTTAGAACATATTTGAGTAATTTCGGTAACCTTGGTATTTTTACAAGCTGTACCAAGGTTCTCCGTTGATGCCTGTTGTTTATAATACCTTCTTCTTGCCTTTGCAGGTTTTCATCTCTGTGAACTGTTTAAGCACAGATTTCTCTTCTCAGAAAGGTGTGAAGGGGTTGCCTCTTAATATTCAGATTGACACCTATAGTTATAACAACCGTAGCAACAAGCCTGTGCATCGTGCATACTGCCAAATAAAGGTCTTCTGTGACAAGGTAAGATTGTCGGATTGGGGAGGGACAATTAGAGTAAAGCATGTGAGAGACATACTCTTCCTCACACAGAATGACCAGGGTCTTTTTAATATTTCAGTTTGATGTGAATGTATTGCTAATAATATGAAATAGCTTACTCGAAATTAGAAATTATTGTTTTAGCCACCCGTTACCTGGGGGAGAAAAAACAAATCTCGTTTTCACTGAAAGATTAGAGGAGCCAATGAATGCATTTCACTGGGCATGTCTGATAGAGTCAAGATGGCGCACGTGGGCTCCGTGCAGGGCTGTGCTCAGTCCCCGGCGGCCCCTCCGCTCCCTGGGACCGGTAGGCAGTGGCTGCGGAGTTGGCGCGCTGGTGCTTCGTGTCTGAGGGCTCCGTGTGGATGCCCGTAAAGGGCTGTCCTTTAACTAGCTTACCTCCCTCCGGGCCCTTGGCAAGTCGTCAGCCAGCTCACTGAAGCAGAGGATGAGATGCCGGGTCTTCTTTAGAGCAGCAGGGAGGCAAGAGGAGCAAGCGTAAGCCTAAATGAGGTCAACGTCATTTCCTTTAACTGGAGAAGAAACGGTCACTTTGGCCAGGTGCAGAGCCAGCGGCCCAGCTGGATGAACTCCAGGAAGAGCTGGTAGGCCCACTGTGTCGTGAAGATTGGAGACCGTGTTCTCCTCCAGAACTCGGCAGCGGCCATAGAGAAAGGAGTGCTCCACTGAACTAAGACTGAGGGCGACTTCGGCTTTTCCCACTCCGAAAATGTTCGACCATATTTTTTGCCAGTCCCCCCTTTTGGTCCTGTTTAACAACAACAACAACAACAACAACAACCCTCTCTGTTATTAAGACTTTTGGAAGGTACTAGAAAACTGGAAGTGTATTTGCTGTCAGAGGTGTGCTGTCCTGATTTTTACACTGGGGACCAGAACACAGCATGTGGCTTGCTTGGAGCAGCCTGAGATCTTCCACGTTCAGAGAGCTTTCTCAGACACCCAGATTCCGTGACATTTATTGAGTACCGTGTGCCTGGTGCTGTGCTAGGCTGGATTAGTTTTCTGTTGTTGCTATTAACAGATTACCACAAACTTCGCAGCTCAGACAAGACACTTCCATTATTTCGTGGTTCTATAGGTCAGAAGTCTGAGGTCTTGCTGGGCTAAAATTCCAGCTGTTAGAATCTCTTTCTAGAGTCTCCGGGGAAGAATCTGTCTGCTCTTCTACCTTCTGGAGTCACTCACATTCCTTGACTTGTGGCCCCTTCTACCTTCAAAGTCAGGAGCCTCCTATCACATCCCTCTGACAGTGCTACCATTGCCACATGTCCTTGTCTGGCTCTTTTGCTTTTAAGGACCCCTTCCGTTGTCCTGGGCTGACGCAGAGGATCTCGGACACTTGCCCTGTCGGAGTCAGCTGATTAGCCACCTCATGTCTCCTTTGCTGTGCAAGCTCACATATTCACAGGTTCTGAGGATTTGGGTGTGGACATCTCTCAGGGGCTTAGTCTCCCCAGGTACCGCAGTACTTCCCACAGAGGCTGCGTTTTACAAATGACGGGTCACATCTAGTGTGGAGCAGGGATTTCTGATCCCGAGTCAAAATTCTTTCCTTCATTCCACATTCCTTTTTTTAACCAGAGGAAAACCTAAAGAGATAACCAAAGTCATGAAAACTATAAGCCCCAATTTTGTATTATTTGATTCAACAGACATAAAATTATTCTAATTGTTACGCAAGTGCTTACTGTGTGTGCAATGTATCTTTCCTGGAACCGTAACTTTGAGGACTGCTCCTGGTCCATGATCACACTTAGAATACTGGCTGTATTGGATGACGTCAGCGTGAGTTAACGTGAACCGGAGTTCTCCGTATCCGATGGCAAAAGCTGTACACGCGGTTTTGCAGAGAAAGAACAGTATTGATTCACGATCTTAAATGAAATTTGGTTTTAATATTAAGACTTTTTGAGGGAAGCTCCTGTACTGGTAGCTGATTTAGAAAATGAAACCCAGAGAGAGCTTCATGAATTGTCCAAAGCTATTCTATTAATCAGTGGTTGTGCAAAATTCAGAAGTCGGTTTTCTTGTCGCGTGAGTGTGTGCCGATGTATACTGTGAAGCAGAAAGCCTTTTCTTCAGAGTGGCAAGACTGCGTGTGGCTTGGGACAACACATGACTTCATCCTGTGAGGTTGCTGCTTGCCTGCGGATCTGTTGGTTTAGATCACATGGGATGGGAGCGTGTTCTCCAAGGTCTTGCACATCATGTTTGCTGTGCGGGCCAGTCCCTGCTTTTCATTGCTTGTGGGTAAGCTCTGCACCGCGGTGAAAGGAGGTCACACAAAGCCATGGTTAGAAACTAGGCCTCTGCCCCTAGCAGCGCTTCGTGTGGCCTGTCTAGATGCCCACATACCCTCAGCCTTCGTCCCTATGCCTTTCTTGGTAAGGCCCCTAAAAATGTTGCTGACCTATTCTTCCCTTTTGCTGGAGCAGAGATCTCCTTGGGGATGAAAATTGTTGTTCTCCTTTCCCTTTGCAGCCCTCATGGCGCACGGCGGTGGTGTGAGCGTCGTACAGTCCCAAGGGGCCTGGGGGACCTGGGAGGTGAACTTACACCCTGTTTTCATCCTGAGGTTTTAATCTCAGAGCTGTTATGGGTTGATTTAAAACCCTGCATGGGAAGAAAATATTATGTATTGCTGTGTGTAATTAATTTTCAAAGCCCTTGAATCTCTCAACCACATGAAACTCCTCTATGACCTCACACCACTCCTGACTCTCGTGCATCTCGTTTTAACTTCTGTCGTCCCTTACGGTTGGGATTGCTTCTGCTCTTCTGGGTTGTCTGGGGCCACCGCTTCTCTGTGGAATATCCCAGCCACCTCCTTGATTCTCTCCTTTCTGAGATTTGACTCACCTGTTGTTTGGTGCCTGTCAGACTCTCACATCTTATGAATCTGGTCCACATCCACAGTAAGAAACTAGAAATGAGACATCTCTTGGTATCCTTCAGAAGTATTTACATTGTTTTTCTGTCCTAAGAAGAAGGTTTTACGAGCCCTTCATTATGAATTGCTCAACTGGTTTGGGATAAATGGAACTTTCTCTTATGGCAGAAGCAGCAGCAATTTCACTCTTTTTTAGAGAAAACGAGAACAGGAATTGGATCTCTAACCAATGGAAATTTGGCAGCTTCTCTTGCTACGAGCTTGTATATATGTATATATGTGGGGTTCTTTCTTAGGAAACTGTCATTGGCCTTGATTTCCCACAGAGCGTTTTCTTGCTCAGAGCACCACTCGCTGTGACCGTAATCGGGAGCGGGTAGGTTAACTTTGTAGGTCACTGCCTGAGGTGATTGCCCAAGATCAGCCTCTTCAGTTGTTGAAGGAGAGAGTAAAACAGCCTGAATTTAAATGGTTCTCTGTAATGTCACAGAACTTCCTTTAATATTTCTTGCTGAGTCTACTGCTGATGAATTCTTTTAGCTTCTGTATGTCTGAAAAGTATTTCACCTCTGATTTTGAAAAATATTTTTGCTGGGTATAAAGTTCTGGTTGACGGCTTTTTCCTTCAGTGCTTGAAAGACAGGACTCTGCTGTTGTCAGGCTTACATTTTTTTTGCTAAGATTTTATTTGTTTATAGAAAGAGTGCATGAGTAGGGGAAGGGGCAGAGGGAGAGGGACAGAGAGAATCTCAAGCATACTCCCCACTGAGTGTGGAGCCTGATGTGGGGCTCGATCCTGAGATCATGACCTGAGCTGAAATCAAGAGTCAGTTGCTCAACTGACTGAGCCACCCAGGTGCCCCAGGCTTACATTTCTAATGAAATATCTGCCATCATCATTATCTGTTCTTCTGTACCTAAGGTGTCTATTTTTCTATGATTCCTTTTAGATTTTCTCTTTTTACTGGTTTTGAACACTTTGATGTATCTCTACATTTCTCGTACTTAGAGTTTGTTGAGCTGCTTGGATCTGTGGATTTATAGCTTTCATCCTATTGGAACATTCTTCAGGCATTGTTTCTTTTTATTTTTTTTTTCTTTTTCTTTTTTTTAATGTTTTTTTATTATATTATGTTAGTCGCCATACAGTACATCCCTGGTTTCCGATGTAAAGTTTGATGATTCATTAGATGCGTATAACACCCAGTGCACCATGCAATACGTGCCCTCCTTACTACCCATCACCAGTCTATCCCATTCCCCCACCCCCTCCCCTCTGAAGCCCTCAGTTTGTTTCTCAGAGTCCATAGTCTCTTATGCTTCATTCCCCTTCTGATTGCCCCCCTTTCTTTATCCCTTTCTTCTCCTACCGATCTTCCTAGTTCTTATGTTCCATAGATGAGAGAAACCATATGATAATTGTCTTTCTCTGCTTGACTTATTTCACTTAGCATTATCTCCTCCAGTGCCGTCCATGTTGCAGCAAGCGTTGAGAAATCGCTCTTTCTGATAGCTGAGTAATATTCCGTTGTATATATGGACCACAACTTCTTAATCCAGTCATCTATTGAAGGGCATCTAGGTTCCT
The DNA here is from genome assembly GCF_024610735.1 of Ursus americanus. NCBI lineage: Eukaryota > Metazoa > Chordata > Mammalia > Carnivora > Ursidae > Ursus > Ursus americanus. Next base: position 78,952,935 of record NC_142133.1, on the reverse strand, counting down.
TCCACGATTTACCTATTGTGGACAATGCTGCTATGAACATTGGGGTGCATATGGCCCTTCTCTTCACTACGTCTGTATCTTTGGGGTAAATACCCAGTAGTGCAATGGCTGGGTCATAGGGTAGCTCAATTTTTAACTTTTTAAGGGAACACACTGTTTTCGAGAGTGGCTGTACCAACTTCAGGCATTGTTTCTTGAAACACGTTCTTCATTCTCCTCTGGGAATGCCAGTTGCACACGTACACACCGGGCACTTGCAGTCCCACAGCTCCCTGATGCTTTTCATTTTCTAGGATTGCTTTTTCTTTCTGTGTTTCATTTTGGATAGTTTTTGTTAATGTCTTAAAGTTCATCAGTGTTTCTGTTTGCCCTGTCTAAACTGCTGTTAATCCCACCCAGTGTATTTTCCATCTTAGACGGTGTAGTTTTTGTCTCTGGGAGATCAATCTGCATCTGTTTTACATCTTTCTTGTCTCAATATGTGGTTTTTTCACTAACTTTGTGAACATATGGAATGCAGTTACAATAACCAAGCTAATGTCCTTGCCTGAATTCTGTGTTGTTTCTGGGTTGGTTTCAGTGGTTTGATATCCTCCTCAAACAGTCATGTTTTCCTGCTTCTTTACATGCCTGGCAATCTTACGGGATACTAGACATTGTGAATTTTACAATGTCTGGTGCTGGATGGTTTTGTCATCTTATGAATCTTCTTGAGCTTTGTCCTGAGAGCCAGTGAAGAGTTACTTGGAAACGTTTGATCCTTTCTTACTTTTACAGTTTGATAGGTGAGTCTGGATTAGTGCTCAGTATCAGCTAATTATTCTCCACAACTGAGCTGAGGTTTTCCTGACTGTTCTACCAACTACTCTGTGGATTTTAAGTTTCTCCAGTCTGATTGGTGGGAAGAGGCACAATTTTCTCTGTGTGAGTTTCAGACAATATTCTCTAGTTTTTTCGGAGGCCTTTTCCCCCAACTTCGGTTAACTTCCTTATACCTGTTTCTCTCTCAGTACTGAACTGACTACTCGAGGGGACCGTCCAAAGATCTCTGGGGTTCTTTCCCGTGTAACTCTTTCCCCGATGCTACTTTGTCCTGCTTCGTTGATCTCTCTGTCTGGATTTGCAACTCTGTCTCTCAACCCAGGGAACCTGGGTGGAGCAGACCTCTGGACATCCCTCCCTGTGCCACGGCCTGGGAACTGTGAAGGCAGTCAGCCCCTGGAGGACCCATCTTGCTTGTTTCCTGTCTCTCAGGGATCCCTGTTCTTTGTTGCCTGGTAGTCCTGGCCTTAAAAATCCTTGTTTCATGCATCTGTCTTTTTTGTTGTTGTTTAAGTTGTCTCAGGGTGGAGGGTAAGTCTGGTCTGTGATAGTCCCATCTTGAGTGGAAGCACAGTCCCTTATTCTTTATGGGTGGAGCTGATAAGTAGGGAGGGAAATGTCTTATTTTTTTAAAACTACCTTTTGGGGAGTATAATTTATCATCATAGTGAAGCTATTGTTAGACTGTTGGAAAGAACTGAGAGAGATACAGACCAAGTATATGGTAATGGGTGGGAGACTGGAGATATTGACCTGTTTTTCTATGTCAAGGAGGTGATGTTTGTATCAGCATTACACAGCATTTTTTATAAAAGCAGATTATATGTTTACCAATATGTTAGTATAGTAACACCTTCTAGAAGAAGCAGAAGGTGGTTTGTATTCTGTTTTTTAAAATGTGGTTTCATTATATAATTGTGCTAGGATCTGTGGGATGATTTTCATTGCCTCTCTTTGCTAGCAGGGAATTTATTTGCAGAAAAATAAGCTACTTGTTCAGACTTAACTGGGTAATTTTATGAAGAAACCTGTACCACCCAGAAATAAATGCTAACAGGTGAAGCAAAATGATTAATTCATAGTTATGTTTTTATTCTACTTGCTTAATTTTGGGTCATGTTGGTTATTAACATGGTCGTTTTTTTATTTTCGTGGGTTCAATTGCACAGCACCGCCATTGCCCATATAGTTGATACATATTGTGTGTATGTGTTCTCTTTATAGGATTGGGGGTACGCTTTTTCCCTTTTAACTGATTATGCAGATTTCTACTTAAATCTTTGCCGGTCGTGTCTGTCCTTGGACACAATTACAGCTTTCAATGATAACGTTGCCCGTGTAGGAAAGCGCACTCAAAGCAGCGTCCACTTGTCTCCTAGACAACGGGAGCGTCACCTAGGCTCTGAAGGCAATGTGGTACATTAGCAGATTTTCTCAGCTTTTCACTGAACCTGGCCGCCGTCATTGTTGAGGGGAATTTTGCTTTATTTGTTTTTTAAGTAAATGTTATTGCCCCATGATTTCACATGAACAGTTTTAAGAACAGGCTTTTTTAGGGGCGCCTGGGTGGCTCAAATGGTTAACCATCGGACTCTTGATTTTGGCTCAGGTCATGACCTCGGGATTGTGAGATCGAGCCCTGTGTCCATGCTGGGCATGGAGCCTGCTAAGGATTCTCACTCTCCCCCTCCCTCTGTGCCTCTCCACTCCCTCTCTAAAAAGGAAATGTAAACAAAACAAAACAAAACCCCAGGCTTTTTAGAGGAAACTACTATGATAAGCTCCATAAATATAATAATTAATGGAGTTCATCTCCAGAGAGGGATACTTTTCTCCCCACCCGTCAGATAAGAATTAAATATTTTAAAGAGGATCGGTTAAGCACAATCATGCCTTGTCTCCCCTGTAGGGAGCTGAAAGGAAAATCAGGGATGAAGAACGAAAACAAAGCAAAAGAAAAGGCAAGTGTACTGACCCCAGCTCCCAGTTGAATGCCTGTAAGTAGAAATGTTTCCTCTGCATGTTTCAGATCTTTTCCATTCAGAGTGGTGACTAGAGTTTGCAAGCAAAAGATACAGTAGCGGATACTTAATGCTGTGAAGTGGTAGCATTGCTCCCTTTACTGGTTACACAGTCCGATGAATGGCTGATCTAAAGGCATTTTCTTGGGGGAGCGACAGAAAAGGATTCTTGAGTTTTTCCAGAGTTCAGATATGTGGGCTGTTAGCTTTAGTTCAAGTTACTGATTCCAGTCCTGAAAAATAACACATCTTCTCTCTGAAGAGCTGATAATAAAGCCGGGACCTGTCTAGATTTTTATAATAGTGATACTCTTGAGAATTGAGGATGTCTTACTTCTAAGTGCATAGTCGTCTTATGTATAATAGTCTAACGTTTCGGAATCTGGAAGGCTCCTGTGTGGGCATTTCACAGGCAAGCTCTATTTGTTCCCTTTTTTTTTTTTTTTTTTTTTAATGTGACCAGTGTTCATCTTCACAAAATCCTGTCTCTCTCCGCCACAAGGGGGGAAATGCTGCTCTGTGGCGGTGGTGTTTCATCTGTCGGACGTGGGCCGCGAGCAGCTGGCCTCTGAACAGTCTGTCTAGCTCAGCAGACGTTTGCCCTACAGCACAGCACGTTAGCTTCTCCAACTGGCATCAAAGTGCAGACTCCCGATGTCACTTCAGAGAGAGCTGACCAGGAGAGTTCACCACCGAGGACTTCAGGGCAGATGACAAGGGACGAGGGAGTCTATAATTTAACAAATAAAGAACCTAGTCAGTCGCACGTACTCTGAGCCTCTCTGAGGTTAAATTCTGAGGTGAAGTTCAGGCATAAAGGCGTGTGTTCTCAAGTTGTAGGTTACATTGCTGTTAGAATGTGAATTATTTCCTCATGACAGCTAAGGTGAAATGACTTCTGAATTATGTTTATACGGTTATACGTCTTAGCCGTTCAGACAAAAATTAAATATGCTTTGCCTCTGTTCCAAATTTTCTGTGTATGTTTAAAAATAGCCTTTTCTCTTCTGATTTTGCCAAGATGTTCAGTTGATTTTAGTATGAATATACACAACGTATTTCTTCACGTGAACTGTGATTTTCCTTAGTTCAGGCAACATGACCTGTACCATATACGGTGCTGCCATTTAAGTTTCTTAAAGTTGAGGAGAATGCTCTGTGGCCTGCATCCAGTATGTGTATGTAAGTGGTTGACTGTGGTGTCTTCATTCTTTTTTTAGTTTCTGATGTTAAAGTGCCACTGCTTCCCTCTCACAAACGAATGGATATCACGGTTTTCAAGCCCTTTATTGATCTCGATACTCAGCCTGTCCTCTTCATTCCTGATGTGCACTTTGCCAACCTTCAGCGGGGCGCTCACGTAGGTAACCAGGATCCCAGGGTGGCGCAAGAGAAAGTCTTTGGCATTCGTGGTAAACAGAAGCCGAAGTTTAGCGAGGTTTCACTAGTGTTATGGGTCAGCCTTCTGGAATATTCAGTTGGGGTGACGTGATGTCCTTACAGTAGAGCAGGTGTAAACACTGTTGAAGGAAACGAAGTGCCAAACCTGTCAACTTCACTCTGTATGTAGGCACGTATTTACGTCTCAGTTCATTTTAAAAATGCTAGAATAATGACGTAATTGGGAGTCTGAGTCTATGATCTTGCGGATTTAACTTACACGGTTCTGGGCATGAGGGAGAAGCCACGGGGAGACTTAAGGTAGGCAGCCTTCGTGGCAGAGAGAACATCTGAAGGCTCTTTTGCATCGTTTCCGTTACTGAATCATAGTTGGCACATAGATAGCCACATCTCGGCAATTAATATAAATTTTCACAACCAGCCACACCCTGCTTTCAGCAGAAGCTTAGTAGAGATAGCAGCGTTGGTCGAGTGGACAGAGCCTGCTTTCTGTGCAGAGCCCCAAAAATGTGAAGAAGATAGTGTGCCACCCACTTTGTGCACAGATTTATATGGTTTAATGACTTTTTAGAGTTTTGGGGGTTGGGAGGGCATTACCAATGTAACCAGTTTCTTTTTCTTTTCTTTTTTTTTTTTCTTTAAGGTTTATTTATTTATTTGAGAGAGATAAAGAACGCACAGGGTGGGGCAAGGGGCAGAGGGAGAGAGAATCTCAAGTAGACTCGTCGCTGAGTGTGGAGCCCTACATAGGGCTCAGTCTCATGACCCTGGGATCATGATCTGAGCTAGAGTCAAGGGTGGCACGCTTAACCGACTGAGCCACGCTGACGCCCCAACCATGTATCCAGTTTCTAATGAGAAGCTTTGCGGTGAGCAGGGGTAGGCAAACTTTTCCTGTAAAGGCTCAAATTGTAAATATTTCAGGCTTTTGGAGTCACACGGTGTCTGTTGAGACTCTCCTACTCTGCCATTGTAGTGCCCAAACAGCCATAAACAACATGCCAATGAGTGAGGGTGTCTGTGTGCCAGTAAATGGTTATATAAACAGGCATTGGGCCACACTTGGCTCCTGGGCCCTAGTTTGCCAACCCCTGCTTTAGAGGAGTTCAGGATGCCTATAGGAATCTGGTTATTGAAAAACAAAGCTAAAGGATTTTGTACTAGACTAGACAGATTCAAAATCATTTTCATTTTAGGAATAAGTCACTTATGGTTTGAAATATTTTGAGCATATACTAGAAAAGCAATCTTTTTTTTTTTCTTTTTCTTTTTGTCTTAGGTCCTTCCTATTGCCCCAGAAGAATTGGAGGGTGAAGGGTAAGGTTTATGTTTTGTTTTGTCTTAATAAATTCTTTTTGTTTTTAAATAATCTCAAACTGGTAGAAACATTGCAAGTACAATACAAAGAACTCGTTTTTTCCTGAGCCATTTGAGAGTGAGCTGCACGCTCAGTGACCCGTCATTCCTAAACTCCTTAGTGTATATTTCCTGCAAATGAGGACAGTCTCCCACATAACAGAGCCAGGTTTTTAACAAGACGTTCCCTTCAGTTTTTGTCGTTTGTTAATAATGCCCTTTATAGCAGAAAAGGATCCTGTCCAGACTCACACTGTGTATGTAGTTGTCTCTTTAATCTCCTTCAGTCTCAAACAGTCTCAGTGTCTCCTTGACTCTCCTGACCTAATACTTTTGAAGATTACAAGTCAGTGGCTTCATAGAATGTCCTTCAGTTTGGGTCTGTTTGTTGTTTTCTCATGATTAGATTCAGGTAATTACGCATCTTGGCAGGAATGTCATAGACATAAGCCTGCGTTCCCAGGGTGTCCTGTCAAGTAGCATAATTTTGGTTTACCCACCGCTAAGGCCGTTCACTTTGAACACTTGATCAAGGTGGTGTCTGCCAGGCTTCGCTGCCATGAGGCCACTCGTGCTCCTTTTGTAATAAGTGTTTTGCGGGGAGGTGCTTTGTCGCTTTGTAAAAATCTCATTCCTCATCAGACTTTAAATTTACTCTTTTTTTTTTCTTTATTATCGGCATGGACTCATAGTTTCCAGCTCTATTCAACAAGTTGCGAATCATTGTTATCATTCACTTAGCCCAGATTGCCCTAGAAGTTCAGTTGGTCCAGCTGCTCCTGAGCCCCTTCGACGTGCCCTCCGCCCCTGCTCCCTGAGCCTCCCCCAGGTCCAGGCACAGCGTCTTCCAGGCGCTCGTGCTTTCTCTTCCCCAGCTTGAGGACTAGCTGCTTCTCCAAGAAACCCTGCTCCCTTCTGGAGAAGGAACCCAGCCCTGGGTGTGCTCCTTGCTGTGGAGGGGTCGCTGCCCCCTGACACGTGGGTACCCTCCGTGGCCCGTTTGGGCTCTGACTGCCCACACCAGCAGACCCCCTGCTCAGCACTCCACCATCTTGAGGGCCTGGTCCCCTCTTGGGGCTCCCCTTTCAGACCCGTGTTGCGTAGGGAACCTTTTCTCTGAAGGCCATCCGTCACTGCCTCTAGAGCGCTTCGTGTGCTTAGACATATCCTGCAGGCGCTTTCATGGGGGGACTAGTATGTGCTGGACACTGAGACAGACAGACGGAGTATTTTAAGGCTCAGCCCCTATTCTTGCAGCTCTCCTTCTGCTCCAAACCAAGCACTCTCTTCGTTTTCAGTTACTGTACTGTTTTCTTGCTCACCCACACTGAACCCCCTCGCAACATAGAACTTGAACCCCATAACTTAACTTATTTCTTCAAACACACTGGTGTCTATTTCCTCTTTTTATTTGCACTGACACTACTGTATTCAAACCCTTTCAAATTTTATGCTGTGATTGTCCCCAGAGTCCTCTCGCAGGTTCTTCTGCTTATGGGTCCTGGAGTCCCCTCCAGTCTTTGCCACACACATTGATTACAGCATTCTCGTTTCACGAAACTGAAAGATTTCCTAAAGCCTGTGACATGAGTCTAGAATTCCCTTGAGCCAGACGATCCAGGTATTCCCATGAGCGTCCAGGCTGCCCTTCTGGATTCGTCTTCCTGCAGAGCGTTCTACTGTAGCCAGCCTGGCTCTGCCGATGCGCTTCCCCCGTTGCTAACACATTCGCTCCTTTGTTACCACCTGTGTGTGTGTGTGTGTGTGTGTGTGTTTATATCTCAAATCCTACTTCCTGAAAAGAAGCTCTCCGTTCCTAAGAAGCCAGCTCAATTTAGTGTAAGAGCAATGGGGAGGTGTCTGGCAGGTGACCTGAGTATAGTCCCAGCTCTGCCATCAAATAGTATGAGCTGGTTCAATCAGTGTCTTTCCTTGGGCCTCAGGTTTTCACCCACAAACTAAGGAAGCTGGACCAGATAAAGAACAAAGGTCATTTTAAATCTAAACTTCAGTGACAGACCCTAAAACTCCTTTTTGTTTCTGCAAGTGATTGAAGCTGAAGTCACTAATCTCCTCATTTGGGTTGCCTGCAGGTCTAACTTGAAAAGGGGTCCGTACGGATCGGAGGAGGATTTTGCCATGGCACCTCCCGCTAAGCTGACGCGGACGGAGGAACCAAAGAGAGGTGCGCTGGGTCACGGCTCTTGTGGGAGCTGTCAGATCGAAGTGGATTCTGAACCTGTCAGAAGCATGAATTGCTCGAACAAATCTTGTCTAGCTTGACTTTCTTGAATATTCTTCCATCAGACCAGCTCTTGGCTTGAAGCGTGGACTTAGAGCAGGGTTAAAAGAAGCTGGAAACCGTACTCTTCCAGGTGGATTCGATACTGGTTCACGGGCACTGTTCTTGATGCGGGTGTCTCTTTTTAGTTTAACCAGTATCCAGGATCTGTTCTCTCGTTTTGCTCATAGGAATAACTGTGTCCTTTGTCTTTCCCCCTCCTATTCCTGGCTGCGGATTAGTGCTGCTCTACGTACGAAAGGAGTCAGAGGAAGTCTTTGATGCCCTGATGCTCAGGACTCCGTCTTTGAAAGGCTTGATGGAGGCGGTAAGTCGTAGAAGCCTGGAAACGCTCTTCGGAAAGCTAAACACACTTAAGTAGAATTCCACTGAAACACATTGTATCAGACCACCCAGATTCCGTGTTGCACTGAAATCTCTGAAGCCCGAGCACAGCCCCCGTTTCATCCAGTCTCGCGGGGCCCTCCGTCGTCTAGAGGGCCTTCCCCACCGGGCCTCGCACCACCACACCCAGCGCGCTAGCTGGTAGACGGTAACTTCTCAGTAACGTCTAGTCAACTGAATTGAGTGCTTTTGTGATGATCTGTGACTTAGGGTTTTTTTGTTTTTTGTTTTAAGATTTAATTTATTTATTTTAGAGAGAAAGAGAGCCAGCACAAGCTGGAGTGGCAGAAGGAGAGGGAGAGAGAAAATCTCAAGCAGACTCCACGCTGAGTGTGGAGCCTGACTCGGGGCTCGATTCCAGCACCCTGAGATCATGACCTGAGCCGAAACCAAGAGTTGGATGCTTAACCGTGCCACCCAGGCGCCCCTGAAATAGTTCTAATATACTTGGTTAAAGGAAGACTGCCATTTCACAAACCATTTAGAAGCTCACAAAAATTATTTTTAATCAAATAGAAATCTTTAAAAACTTCATGCATAAAAACAGTGGCTCCTTGGTCTGCCTTTGAAACTCCCAATCCCGGGGAATGACCAAGCTTGTATCAAGTCCTTACCCAAAGCCTATTTGAGAATATTTAGACGTGTAGCCAGTGATAACCATAATCCTTCCCAGTCGGACCTCGGCACTGAGCAGACTGACCCCGGCCTGCCCTTCTAGGACGTCAGCAAGAGATGGCATGAGAAGGAGGCCAGTTTGGCTTTGCCCCGGGATACGATTCAAGGAATCAGCCCTGTATCCTGATATTTATCAACCCCCTAGAAATCATAGGCATCTTTGAGCTCACAGTGTGTGCGTCACTGGAAATGGGTTTCCCGCGGCTCTGCTACAACCGCAGTGTGCCGGATTCAGTTAACAGACGTTGGTTAAGCACCTGCCCCGTGCCACGTTCTGTTCCAGCCACTAGAGTCACGAGAGTCAGTGACACATTGCTGAGTGGAGCTGAGGGTCCAGTTAGAAAGGTATAGGGACAAGAAAGTAGGCGAAGAAGCTAAGAAGTAGTTTTCCAGGCACTGATAAATGCAGTGAAGAAAAGAAGCAGTGCGAGGGGACAATGGACTGGGGGAGCCGTGGTCTCTCGGGGTCCCTGGGCTCACAGGTGTCTGAGCACATTCCCTCCCCCACCAAAGCCAGCACCATGGGCTTTCTGTTTTCTTTCAGCTTTGTGCGATTTCTCCTAGAGTACTCTTTCTTACCTTGTCTTCGGATGACCTTTCCTCATTTCTTCAGAACAGTGCAAACTCTCAATTATGGAGAGAAAAGAAGTGAAAAAGGTTGAGACTTACTGTGCAGATACAACATGCTCACAACCCATAAAGAATTTGTCATTGTTGTGTGTCTCTCAGGCCTGTGGTTTCCTAATTGACGCTTCATAAATACGCAAGTAATTATTAGCCGGTGATACACAAAAGAAATGGATTTGTTTGGACGATGGGAGCTTAGATTTGGGTTGAACTGGGTGTTTTCGTTAGCTTGAAAGCAGTCTGCAGGTTGGCCTCCTGAGGCCCCCTTTCTCAGTGCTCCTTTGAGTTTTGCTCTTCCAGATCGAGTATCAGTGGTAACCCCGGTTTGGGGGTGGTCTGCACAGGTCCAAATGAAGCATTTGGTGTAGACTGAATCAGCTTATCCTTGGATTAATTCACCCTCTATCCTCAAAGATAGCCTCTGTGCTCTGAAAGGAAACCCGCACACTTGATACCACACTGATTTCACTGCTGTCTGGACCTTCATGGATCATGAAAGAGGGTGGAAGGGCTGAGGCTCAGGCGGGCCTGAGGGGCACACCCCAGCGGCTGCAGCCACGTTAGCCGGAGCCTTGGGCTTTTGCGAAGGTCTGTGCTGCTCTCCGAGAGGCTCTAGGCCGACCGGACAGAGGCACGGTCTTGGTTTGTGATCAGGGACTTTGATGTTTACCTGGGCTGTGGGACATCAAAGTGTTGTTTTCCTTCCCATAATTCTGTATCGGAAGTTCACTCCTGCTCTGTGCTGAGCAGGCAGCAGTCCTCGCAGCAGTCCTGTGCTGTAGGAAGTCAGAGTCTCCCTTTCCCGAGGAGGGGAGGCTGAGGCTCAGAACCGTGACTTCTGTTGAAAGCGAGTCACAGCTGATCGCGCTCCGACGTGTGGGACTCGGAGCTAGAGCAGAGTGCCGGCGACGGGCAGGTCCCTGTCACTGCTCACTGCGCACAACCCCGCCTGTACACTGGGGGTGTTAGTTCATGACGTTGTAGCGAGGGGGTCTCGTCGTGACAACAGAAGTGCCACCCGACGTGAGGTGTGAGCCCTGGGGGTGCCGTGGGGTGCCAAGCAGCTGTGTACTTCTGGCGCCAGCTTCCTGTAAATCTGAAACTGCTCTGTAGTCATTTTTTTAAAAAGATGACCGTATAATACACAGAGCGACATCAGTAAACTAGGGGGAAGAAACAGGGCCCCGACTGCAGCTCCCTCCAAAGGCAGGTAACACCCCTTCCCTCGGGACGCGTGGGTTTCGTGTACCTCTGTGCACGTGCGTGTTTGAAAGACAGAAAACTGAGTGACTGTACCACGGTATTTATAGTTCTAGTTTGTGTTTTAAAGCCTTGAGATCAGCACCTTGTAATTATTTTTCTTTGTTCTTTTAGATCTCAGACAAATATGATGTGCCCCATGATAAGATTGGGAAAATATTCAAGAAATGTAAAAAAGGGTAAGCGTTAACTGGCCTTCCTAGTACTTCTAAATAACATTAATATTCTGTGACATTAATGTGATTCACATGCTTTTGTGCCCAGTCTAGAAAAAGTTAGAGAAACATGAAAGCAGGGATGTTTTTTTTTCAAGTAAAATTTTTATTTGCACTTCCCGTGCCTGGCAGCAGAGAAGAGGCTCCAGGCTCCAGAGCCCGTTATGAAATGTACTAAGGATAACAGCAAGCCCCACCCGGCTCGTTGAGTCCCGGTCATGAGTCAGGCACTGGGTTGGGCACTTCGCGTGGTACTTAATTTCCACATCACCCTCTGAGCTGGGTGTGACCCTCATGAGTTTACAGATGAGGCAGCTGAGGCAGAGAGCCTGCCAGATCCAGGGTCAGGTAGTAGGTTAGTGCCGAGGCCATGGTTCAAGTTCAGTCTTTGCTCCCTCTGCTGTATTCTCCTGCCCTGGACCATGTTTTCAGTCACAGAACATTGCTTCCTTGCCCAGAAATTAATATTTTCAGTTCCATTTCACCTAAGTGACTGTGCATTTGACATGGATAAGCAGAGAATGGCATAAGAATCGTTTGGCTTCGGTCTAAAGCAAATACTTACTAGTAGTTCGGTTAAACTTGGAGGATAACTTGCCGGGGAAGATAATTGGTCAGGGAGCTGTGGTTTCAGATCCCATAGGTTAATTTGACTAATATGCTTTCTAAAGCTGGGTCACTGAGGTGCTTCTTCTGCAGACTTAATTTGTGCATTAGCTGAATGTGTGTAATAGCTCCTGTGAATCGAGCGACTCCTACATGCTGAAGTGATCGCGGTAAATAAGCTAGGATGCTTTGCTTCTTCCCGGGCCCGGCGCTGTTAGAAGAGCTGTACCGGAGCCCCCATGTGGTGCTCCAGCAGTCCTGTGACACAGGCGCCGCTGCTACCTCCGTTTCAGAGATGAGGGGATTGAGGCTGAGGGAGGGTTTGTAAATAACGCGTCTCCCGTGTCGCAGCTGGTACGTGGCCACGCTGCCGTGACCTGCCTCCACACGAGCAGGCGTGAGTAGACCTGTCCTGCTTCTCCTCTCCCAGGATTCTGGTGAACATGGACGACAACATCGTGAAGCATTACTCCAATGAAGACACCTTCCAGCTGCAGATTGAGGAAGCGGGGGGGTCGTACAGACTCACCCTCACTGAGATCTAAGGGCACGCCGGCCCGCCACTCGCGGCGAGTTCAAGGAAGGTTACGCGGGTCTCGCTGTTTGGCCAGCTGCAGGTACATCACAGGTATGGGTGGATGTCAACGGAAGGGGCTCCTTTCGAGCTGGAGACGGTGCTGCACTTGGCTTGTAGATAGCGTTCGACATACCGCACTGGCGTTTCCAGACGGCAGAAATCCATGCGCCATTATGTTTGAATTTTCTGATATCAGTACTTAGGATTAAAAGTGAAAACTTTGTTCTAAGATTTTGTAGACTCTCTGGGAACCTTTGGAATATCTGCTACATTATTTATAAAAATATTGGGCTATCTACCTTGTCTCTTCAGTGTCAGTGGGCCTGCTCACTAGTGCAAGTCAGAAAAGGCAATGGGCTTGGGTTTAAGGATTTCGTGCCCTTGCCCGAACTCACTGTAACTCTGACTGCCTCAGGGTAGTGGGAGTGGCATCCGAAGAGGAGAGGATGCGTCCTTTCTCCCTCAGCCCCTCATCCTCCAGAAAATGTTTACTCAAACAGGGCATGTTACTGAATCTTCCTTTGCAACTTTCTTGAACATATCAACTGCCTTTCTTAGGAAGAACTGAAGTGGGTTACAGTAGGGATCAGTTAAGCTAACGCTGTGTTGTGTGTAAGTGCAATACGTTTTTGAAGGCCTGTCTGTAAATGTGTACATACGTGTCTTATACAAATAGATAATATATAAATGTGGTGTCTGTACATAGAGTGAGGAGACGCAATAAGGTCTACCTTGAAGGCTTTCCCTAAATGAAAGGTTGAGTTATTCTTGGTAACATATATCAAGCAGATCGAGTACCGTGCTTAGTGGAACTCACCGAGTGTGTTGTCCGTGTTTTCCGCAACGGCAGTCGTCCCCGAGCATAGCAAACCCTTCTCGAGTGGCAGAGATTCTCTTTGCTCTTGAGAGTGGTGTTATTCAGATTTCTGCACTGTTTTGACAAATGAAGTATAGGAAGAACACTACCGCGCTTCCTATCTGTTGTGTAGGCTACAATCATACGTGCCGAGAGAGAGAACACACGGTCCTTCCACCACGTGTGAGATTGTTGTGTAGTGGGTGACACGACCCCAAATGGAGTCCTTCCTCGTCTTCCTTACGAGAAGTGATTTCTATTGTCTTGTGTTTCAGAGCCTTCAAGCTTTGACTGTCTTGTATGCTGACAATTCTAGAAAGCATTCATGAGTTTATGAGGCTGTATTACGATGGCAAGGGAACATTTTGTACACACGTTTAAATATACAAAAGTACTAAAAAGTGTAATTTTATAACGGAGATAAAATCACGGGTATCTAGGTTCAGGGAGCTAGAATAGGTCATTTGTATAAGTAGGATTGCCGGTTACATTTTTACATAAAAATATTCTAATGAAGTATGTGAACTAAACTGCTGGTTTTCTAAGATAAGATATCATGGGACACGGGTCATAACTATTTTATATTTTGTTTTATGAAATAAATTTTTGTCTTGCTTATTGTTTTTAATTGTATCATTGAAGATGTATTTTAAACCAAAGGGATTAAATTTTATATGTCTGTTTCATAATTGTCATTTCCTGTTACTCCGTTTGACTTTATCATTTCATTAGTCGGTAACGCAGAAGGTGAGATCTTAAATGAGTAGAGCTGAAAAGAATCTCCTTAGCATTTTCTCCTCGTATCTCAAATGGATACTTCTGTCTTTTCCTTCATCTTAATTTTTCCTTACAGGTGTCTGAAATCACCCAAGTAACTTTTAAATAAGGGAGCCCTGAATAATTTTTCAGCTTGTTACCAAAAAATTTTTATTTTATTTTATTTTATTTTATTTTATTTTATTTTATTTTATTTTATTTTATTTATTTATTTATCTATCCCTCAGAGAGAGAGAGAACAGTGGCCGGCAGAGAGAGAAGCAGGCTCCTGGCTGAGCAGGGAGCCCAATGCCAGACTCAGTCCCAGGACCCCGGCATGACAACCTGAGCGGAAGGCAGACACTTAACCAACTCAGCCACCCAGGCGCCCCTTGTTACCAAAATTTAACCACTAAAGCAGAAGGCATATGCTTTTAGGCCTTAAATCTTAAGGGTTCTTGGTTTTTAAAAGCTTAACAGAAAATGTTTGGTTTAAAAATCTACCAATAACGTTTCCGTTCATCAGACTTTCTAAATCAAACAGCTGTTGTCAGCTTATTCAGGTAATCCCAGGCCTAAATATGACAGACACTAATAGAAATTTCTAATGAATACGTGATCAAATTAACGAAGTGAACTCCCTGATAGGTTTCCTGTGACATCTGTTCATTTTCCACTAATGCTCGGGCCACAAGTCAAGAATCTAGGGGCAGACTCCACTCCCGGTCACTCAGCGGTGCCAGAGCCCAGCTCAGAGCCTTTGCTGGACTCCACGTTCACCGAGGCTCCAAGGAACCCCTGGGGTTCCCTTCTGCTCCCTGAGCTTCCCACATTCAGCTGCATTTCTTTCACCCCGACCGTTTGCAGAGAGACTGTTTACAAGTCAGAAGCTCACGAATGAGCCCGGGCTGGACCTGGACTGGGAGGCCCCAGAGTAGGCTTTGCCTGCGTAAAGTCAGCGAAGCAGAAGTCCCCGAGAGAACATGCCCAAGGGGGGGCGGTTTCGGAGGCCGACGAGACCGGGTAGGGAGGGAGCCGCAGGAGAAGCGAATGCGGGCCTGCGCCTCGGTGGGCCCGGGCACGTGCGCTCACGCACACCGCGTCTAGCCCTCCGCTTCTGAAGGAGGCAGCCTAGCAGTGTCGCCCGGGGTTAGCAACATCTGCATCTAACCCGCACACCTTGGTCCCCGATATGTAGCAGATGTGGGCCACCCCGTCAGTGCGGGGTGTCGTCAGAGCCTGAACCCAGGCCTCCCGCCTCCCCGGGCCCAAGGGCCGGCAGGTGCGGAGGAACGGCGGGCACACGGTGGTTTCTCTCCGTTCACGTCTCCTCTGCCTCCCGCACACTTGGCCCTCAGCTGCTTTAGCCATCACCCCCTTCAAATCTTCTAGCCAAATTTTGTCTTCAACGTCTTATTATAAATGTAACACATGCTAAGAAAAAAAAAGCCATTAGAATGACTCGAGCTCCGTGAGAAGATTTCTGGGAGAAATTTCCTACCTCCCTAATCCCGCTCCGCAGAGAGAACCTCGGCCGCGCAGGAACCCTTACTGCAAACGCACGCGTACTATTCGCGCTGTTTCACAAATCGCGGACTTTTTTTGCAAGCATTTCGTTTATCACTCTCCTTCAGATGAGTTCTTTTTACTCACGGCACTCTACTCTTCCCTCCGTTTCGTCCCCTAGCCCGAGCCCACCGACGAGCCTCCGGCCGGGCTTTGCATGACAAGCACGGCTGCAGGATACAGGCTGACGAGTCTGTCCCCACACGCGGGTACGGGGCACCCGTCGCCTGAGTTCCTGGCAGAAGAGTGCCGAGTCACAGACGATGTGCCGTAAATAGTCTGTGGATGCTGCCCAGTTGCCCCAGCGAAAGCAGTTCCCACTCCCACCCACTGAGCGTGAGCGTTTGTGCCCTGACATCTTCCTGCTTTGATTTGTGCTTCTCTGTTTGAGTGGAGTTGAGCATAATTTCACGTTCAGGGGCCATCTGTCCGTATGTCCTTGAAGGAAATAGTCTGTGCGTTGTCCCGCTTTCTCATTTCTTGCGAGCTTTGGTTCAGTGCAGCCCGACATCTGTCCCTCCCATACCATTTGTCTAACTGTGTCCCAGACACTTGACCATGTCCTCCAATCCTCAGAGGCTCTAACGAAAGGGGGATATAGCCCCACCTCACAGACGACACTCAGGCTCAGGAGATGACACTGCTAGGCAGAGACCGACCCGCCCGACTCCAAAGCTCCACTTCTCTCCGTGGTCACAGTGCTGTTTCCTCGGAAACTCTCCCCGCTTACTGGGGACCTAATTGCTCGTTTTATCTCCGTGGGGCACCGGCCATTCAAGAACTTTCCAGTGACTTTGGCTTTCATGACGGGTGTGTCAGCTGGAAGGTTTGGGTTGCTGCGAGTGGTGGAAACACTTGAAGCTGGTTGAACCATAAAGGACGTACTACTTTCATAACATACACGTCGAAAAGCGGCAAAGCTCAATCCCGAAGCTTGATGTCACCAGCAAGCTAATTTCTTTCCTTCTTTGGGGGCCTCATCCTAAGTGTGGCTCTCCTTGTGTAGTCTCCAGATGGTTGCCAGCAGTTCCTCAAACTACATGTCTCCCAGCCCAAGCCCAGAAGGGGGGAAATTCCTAGGCGTGGGATTCCAGCCAAAAGTCCCAGGTTTCCCTCCAACTGGATCGTCCCTGCTTACATGTGCACTGGTGAACCATCATGGCCCCGGGATGGAAGCCTTCTCCTCTCAAACACAGCTTCATAAATGGAAATCAGGCCTTTGGGGGGGGGGCGCCTGGGTGGCACAGCGGTTAAGCGCCTGCCTTCGGCTCAGGGCATGATCCCGGCATTCTGGGATCGAGCCCCACATCAGGCTCCTCTGCTAGGAGCCTGCTCTTCCTCTCCCACTCCCCCTGCTTGTGTTCCCTCTCTCGCTGGCTGTCTCTATCTCTGTCAAAAAAAAAAAAAAAAGAAAAGAAATCAGGCCTTTAGGGAAACTGAAAAGAGGGGAGTGAGACAGAAGGAACAGAGGAATGTTTACCAGGCAGCACACCTCTGGTTCTCCTACTTCCGGCTACCCCCTTTCTGACCCCACTCCTGCTCCTGGAGTGTCACTGTCCCCAGAGGCCGGTCTGTGGTCCCTCCATCCTCTGATCCTAGGCCCTTGAACAGCAACAACTCCCAGATTCCTCCCTCCAGTCTAGAGCTCCCCCTTCAGCTTTGGATCCCACTGCCTCCTGGACATTCACCACCAGGCACTTCAACTTGGACCAAACTCTTCCATGTCAGTCATGAGCCTCCTCCTGGGGCTCGTGCCGTGATGGCCCCCAAGCCAGACACTCACGGTCATCTTTGGCTCTGCTCTCATCCCCAACCTCCGGTCAGACCTTCAGGCCTGGCGTGTCTTCCTCCAATCCTCGCGTTCTCTTCGCCTCCGTGTCACAATAGCTCCCATTTCAGCCTGTAGCTCACGCACCTCGGGGCCCTCTCGGCTCTCACGCGCTCTCAGCTGTGGCTCAGCTCCTGTCAGGAGAAACCACAAATGGCTCATCCCGACTGCCCGCTGTGTCCACGGTGCCCCTGGTCCCTAGAGCATGTCCCCGAGCTCCGAAGTCCTGCCCTTCACAACTTCTCTGGCCTTGTGCCCTTGTCTTTTCCTCAAGGTCTTCTCCCTGTTTGGGCTGGAGAATTTACCTCCATTCTGTATTTTATTTATTTTTTTTTTTTAAGATTTTATTTCTTTGAGAGAGAATCTGAAGCAGGCGCCACACTGAGCACAGAGCCCAACGCAGGGCTCGATCCCATGACCGCAAGATCATGACCTGAGCTGAAATCGAGAGTCGGGAACTCAACCGACTAAGGCACCCAGGCGCCCCCACCTCCATTCTTTGCGACTCTGCTCACCCATCAGCAACTTGAGAGCTCTGCTGGGCACTTTCCTTTCTGCACCCTCAAAGTCTTGACGTTCCCCGTGGTGCCTCCGTAGTGTCACGTAACCACCTGCTAAGATGTCTGCCTGTGCTCCTCCCCACCCCCGCCCCAGCCTGCTAGCGCCGTGAGGACAGGCCCAGGCCTCTCCCACTCAGCCCATCCCCAGCATGGTCTCGGCGTTGAGAAGGCCACCAGCAAACGGTGATGTTAATCCTGTGCTTTCAGTTCCCCAGAACAGGAAACCTGGAGCCGCCACCAGCTTCCCTTTCTCTACCTCCTGCCTCCAATCTCTAAGAAAATCCTGCAGCTCCTGCCTTGGAAACATACCCAGAACACAGGCACCGCTCCCTGCCAGCTGTGGCCCGCGCTTGGGCGGTCAGCCCGCCGGACTCAGTCCTCGCACCCGCGGGCCCCCCCATCTCAGCCTCAGTCTCGCGGTCACAGCGACCCTCCCGAAATGTACATCAGAGCAAGCCGCTCCCGCTCCAAACCCTACGGTGGCTTCCCTGTGTCAACCCAGAGGAAAAGCCCAAGTCCTTTCAGTGTAGACAGGATCCGTGCTGCGTGCTTACCCGTCTGACCAACGCCCCGCCCCCGCCACTGTCCCCTCTCGCCACCTTCTTCAGCCATTGTGGCCTTCTTGCTGCCTTGGACCTTCTCTTTCTCCCATCAGCTGAAGGTAGCGACGGCTTCGTCTGCTGAGGTTACCTGACGTCGACAGCAGGCGCTGGCCTAGTAAAACCCACCGTCGGCTGCCCGGTCTCGGTCATGTTACCGAGGAGAGAGTCACGGTTTATGAGCCTGGTGGGATGTTGGTGGCATGAAGAAGAAGATGAGTAGAAGGCTGAGTCTTAGGCTCGCCCTTCTTGGCAAGCACGTTTCTCCACCTGTGGTTGGGAAAGACCACCAGAACCGTTGGCTGTCAGCTGTCGGGGCCAGCGTCACACTCTTGCTGCCGACCTCGGGCCCCTCCTGACTTTCCAGCCCCGCGTCAGTCTGGTCTGTGGGGCCTTGTCCTCCTTTACTTCCACAGGCCGTGGAGTCCATCCGCCCTTGACGAGGCTGTGATCAGGTGAGCGGGAAAGAGCAACTGCCCTAGACACTGAGGAAGTACTTGTGTGCCGAGGGGAGAAAAGCCACAGAAACTCAGGGGCCCCGTGACCCCACTCCCCACCCCCACCCCTGCCCCAGGCCCCCTTAACCGCTCTAGTTTTTTCCATAGCATGCCCCTTTCTAACCTGCCATATATTTTACTCGATGATTACGCTCATTGTTTACCATGTACCTTCCTTGCTAGAATGTTCCCTTGAGCAGAGCAAGGGCTTTCGTCTGACTTGGTCACTGATGAGTCCCAAACGTCTGCAGGAATGGCTGGCACCTTGTAGATATTTGTGTGGATGTATTGTGTCGAGCACATTCCATCTTGGCAAATAGTCCCTTTATGAATATTCATAAATTCCCTCCTTGAATTATGATGTTTTGAGCGTGCCATCTGATTCCTGGTGAGGTTCTGGCTGATCTGATGTGCCATCATCACTGGGGTGCCTGGCTGGCTCAGTCGGAGGAGGCCTCTTGATCTCGCGGCCATGAGTTCAAGCTCCACTTAAATAGAAATTTTTTAAAAACTTAGGAGAAAATTTGGGGGGCGCCAGGTGGTTCAGTTAAGCATCTGACTGTGGATTTCAGCTCAGGTCCTGGGATCGAGCCCCATGTCGGGCTCCGTGCTCAGCGTGGAGTCTGCCTCAGGATTCTCTCTCTCACTCTGCCCCTCCCACACACCCCCCCCTCTCTAAAATAGAATGAGAAGAAAGCCACGGACTGGGAGGAAACGTTTGCAAAAAACATCTAATAAAGGACTGTTGCTCAAAATAGACCAAGAACTCTTAACACTCAGCAACAGGAAAACAAACTACCCAATTAAAAAATAGGTCAAAGACCTTAACAGACGCCTAAGAAGACCCACGGACAGCAAAGGAGAATCTGGAAAGATTCTCCACATCATTTATCTTCAGGGAAACGCGCTTTAAAACAACAACGAGATACCCCCGCACACTTACTAGAATGACCCAAACCCAGGGCACTGCCCACAGCACTGCCAACGCCGCGCGCTGGTGAGGCCAAGAGCGGCAGGTGCGCTCGCTCACCGCGGGCGGGAGGGCAGAAGGGGGCGGCCACTTTGGAAGACGGTTTGGTGATTTCTTACAAAACTAACCATACCGTTACCATATGGTCCAGCAGTCTTGCTCCTTGGTGTTTACCCAAAGGAGCTGAAGACGTAGGTCCCCACAAAAACCTGTGCACAGACGTTTACAATAGCTTTATTCCTATCTGCCAGCACTTGGGAGCGACCCAGGTGTCCTTTAGTAGGTGAGAGGATAAAATAACCCGTGGCCCATCCAGACAACAGGGTATTTTCAGTGCTGAAGAGAAATGAGCTACAAGCCATGGAAAGACAAGGAGGAAGCTCACATGCCTATTTCCGGGTGAGCTAATCCAATCTGGAAAGACCCGAAGCTGCATGATTCCACCTATAGGGCTTCTGGAAAATGTGCAGCAACGTACACAGTAAAAGGATCAGTGCTTGCCAGGGTTTATGGGAAACGATGAATCGGTGGAACACAAGCTTTTCAGAGCAGAGACAAGATCTGTAGTGATGGGTCCATGTCCACACGTCATTACACAGTTGTCCAGACCCGCAGAATGTACGACAGCCAAGAGTGAACTCTAATGTCCTGTGGGCTCTGGATGATGATGGTGTGTCATGTAGGTTCAACAGTGGTGGCAAATACACCCTCTGGTGGGGGGCGTTGATGATGGGGAGACATGCATGTGTTGGGGTAAAGGGTGTAGGGGAAATCTCTGTCCCTTCCCAGTTTGGCCGTATACCTGACATTGCTATAAAAGTGCAAAGTCCCAGTGAGAAACTCTCCCACACAGATGCACAGACGTGCTCCCCTCCGAGGCCTGGGGTGCCAGGGAACAAGCCGAGGGTCCTGAGAACCCAGCCGGCGCTCCGTTTCTGACTTGCGCGGCTAAACCCAAGGTCAAATTGCGCTCCCCGGGAGGCGTGCGGGCCATCTGTCCCGGCTCCCCAGCCCCGAGCAGACTCTAGGGGTGACCCTGTTCCCCAGGTGGGCACTGTGGGTGGCCTGTGTGACCGGATCTTGGGCTCAGCCATGCAGGGGGGGTGTTGCAGATGGACACAGCCCTCCTGGCCTCCCGGCACCTGAGGCCAGCCAGCTCTCTCTGCCACAGTCCCCCAAGTCCCAGCGAGGTGGATGCTCCCACGTCCGTGTCCTGCTGGGCCAGACCGGGCGGTGGGCATCTTGTCCCGTGGCTGCGGAGGGAGCCCGAGGCGAGCCTGGCGGCCGACACGGATGGCCCAGTTACCAGGCGCCAGCACGGAGCACTTCATCTCTGTTTGCATGCTGTCGGTGATAAGACTAAGCAAACATCCTGCGGACCACGCAGCTGCCGGGCTGTGGCTTCAGGGGGCAAAGGTGCCCCAGGAACCCCTCCTGTTAGGAAGCCAGGCCCGAGCCTGGAGAAGCGTGGGTCAGCGCCAGGAGGGGACGCGGCTGCAGCGAAACCCCCTCTGCGGTCCTCTCACACTCTGCCTGCCTGCCTGGGAGGCCCGATGCCGGCCAGGCCTGTCTGAGGTTTGTGCAGCCTTCCCAGGTGGCCGGCAGCCAGGCAGGGGCTGGCCTGTGGGTGTCTGGCCCAGCTGGACGTCGGCTGCCTTCCTCCTGCTGGTCCTGGCGCATAGCCCACGGCTGGCGCGACGCTGAGACCTTTCCCCCACTTCCAGCTCGGGCCTCCAGATGATTCCAGGCCCCTAAAGTTTACAGAAGTCACATGTCACTGGCACAGGGCTTCCCAGGCCATTCCCTGCCTCCCCTCTACTTGCTTGGGCCTGAAGGCCACACGAGCAAGCAGGGAAGGGAACTCTGGCCCCTGAGGAGGTCCGTCGCAGGCCGGCAGAGCTGGGGCCGGGCTGGAGCAGGACGAGGGGCCACCCTCTGTGCACTAAGGCCCCCAGCACCAGCTCCAGATCAGCCCAGCGCCTGCCCTGCCCACCATCGGTCACCTTCCCAACCCCCGAGTGTCACTGGTGGGCATTAGTCCTGAGGGCGGGGCCTCACTGACCCACTTTCTGCCAGTCATCATGGGACCCTCCCTGTGTCCCCAGCCTCTGTTGTCTGCTTTTAATTCCCTCGACCTTGAGTACCACAGGCCCGGCTGTTGGTGCCCCCAGCTATGTCACTGCCCCACGGTGCTCCCCGATCCCTCTCACCCCAGACACCATCCTTAAGACACAGAGTGACAACACAGGCGGCTTTCCCAAAGAGCCACAACCGGGGACAGCAGGGCCGATATGAATGCAGGTCTTCCCGGGCCAGAGCCCAAGGCCCAGATGGAGAAACTGAGGCACAGAGGTAAGCGGGAGCCCAGCTGAGCCTTGGTGACCCCCAGCCCCAACCCCAGGCCCTACAAAGAGCTGGGGTGGGGGGTGCAGGGATGCATGGGGCTAGGGGCTCCCAGCCCCCTCACACCTGCCTGAGGGCAGATGCAGCTGCTTCCCCAGAGGGCACCGGGCCAGGCCCCATCCTGCCTCTGTCATCTCGCCACTCCCTGGTGGGAGAGGGAACGTGGGAGAGGGAACGTAAAGGAGGCCACCTTGGCTACCCCTCCCCGCCCAGCCTCTCAGGGAACCCCATCTCGATGGCAGCCTGCAGATGTCCTCCCCCCCCCACCCCCCACTCCCTCAAAGTGCCTCCAGCCGGCTGTCTTGGCAGGCCTGGCAACAGAACCATCCCAGTCACTTGGGGATTGCAGGACAGAGGCCCTGAGAGTCAAGTCAGTGCCCTGAGGGAGTGGTGGGACTTAGCAAGCAAACCAGGAGGTGGGCCCCCAGCCAGCCACAGAGCCCTGGGGCTTCCTTCCAAGTTTCCTGGGTCTGCACCCCTCCCGGGCCAGGCTCCTCCAGCTCCCCGCGCTCCCTGCCTTCCTGTGCCTGCGGGCACAGCTCCTGGGGGCGCACAGGCTGTGAGGGGGTGACGGCAGCCCTTATCTAGAGCTTGAAAGGATGTCAGACCTGGCAAGAAGGGCCCAGAGTTTGGGGGCCTGGCACAGGTGAAAAGGGACTCTAACTGCATTTCTAGCTGTGTCCCAGGCACCCAGAAACATCCCGGGAGCCGGATGCCCAGGTGCTGCCCCTCGCGGCCGTGTGACAGCGGGGCCACCATGCCTTTCCGGAGTGCAGCTTCTGCAGTGCGAGCACGGAGTGGGGGTAAACCCAGCTCGTGGGCTCGTGTGAGGACACAGATGTGCATGTGGGGCGCTGAGGCCTGCGTGAGCGCTCGCCGTGAGCACGGACTGCAGCTGGAGGAGAACTTCCCGCCACAGAGCGTCTGCCCTCCGCCTTCTAGTAAGAAAAAGCGGCTCTAAAACTACAAACCAGCACATACAGAACAAAACGTCAGGGGCTCCTAGGTGGCTTAGTCGGTTGGTGTCCACCTCTTGATCTCAGCTCAGGATCCTGAGTTTAAGCCCCGGGCTGAGCTCTGAGCTAGGTGGGCAGCCTACTTCAGACAGACAGACAGACAACGAAACAGCAGCTCTCCCCTCCCCTCCCACCGGTCCCCTTCATTTCCTTCGTTAACACTTTGGTTCAAAGCCCATAGCTGAGTGCCAGGTAGGTGTCTGTGTCTGGGGGGGACACAGTGGTGAGAGTGAGTGCGGGCACACAGTGGGGTAAGGAGGGCATCGCCCAGCCTGATGGGGCGAGCAGGTGGCCTGTGGGAGGGCAGGGAGACAGCCTGGCACAGGGTCAGAGACTGAGCAGTGAGGCAGGACAGCGTGGCACGGTGCCAGGTCCCAGCAGAGGAGGAGGACGTGGGGGTGCAGCTCCCGGGCAGGGCAAGGGCAGCATCCGGGATCCCCATTGTCGGGGGCTGGTGTGAGCTGTCAGGGCCCAGATGGGGCAAGGGGCATTGGTCCCAGGGCCGCATCCTGGCCCGTGCAAGGGCCCACATGGAAGGCCGCTTCCCTGGGGGGCTGGCCTGATGAGTGAATACATAGGAAGCCACTCTCTCCCTGTGGGAGTGGAGTTACAAACATGGGAAAGGGGCAAACTGGGGCGGAGCTGCGTTGTTGGTTGGAAATGGAGACGCTCCCTGTGGGAACTCAAAGTTTTCAGTATTTACAGATAGAGGAGTAAATGTCAATGTGCGTGTGTGTGTGTGTATGTGAGTGCAGGCAGACGTGCATGTGTGAGTGTGTGTGTGCGTGCACGTGTGTGTACATGAGTGCAGGCAGACATGCGTGCGTGTGCGTGCATGTGTGTGAGTGCACGTGCGTGTACATGAGTGCAGGCAGACATGCATGAGTGTGTGCATGTGTGTGCGCATGTGTGTGCGTGCATGTGTGTGAGTGCATGTGTGAGTGCACGTGCGTGTACGAGTGCAGGCAGACATGCATGTGTGTGCATGCATGTGTGTGAGTGCACGTGCGTGTACATGAGTGCAGGCAGACATGCGTGCGTGTGTGTGTTGCTGCTCTCCCAGGGTTGCTGAGAGGGCCTGGGAGCTGTGACGCCCTAACCACAGTGGGGACACTTGGGGCCCAAACCTGGGCTTCTCGGTGGCATTCCCACCAAAAGGAGCCAGGGCTCTGGGGAGAAGCAGCCAGTCCAGCCGGGGTGGGCGAGCGCACAGAGCCCGGAGCGCCTCGTGGAACACAAAGCAAGATCGCGCTCCAAGAAGGATGCAGAGGTGGCAAAAGAACCCGACTCGAGCTTCAGAATAAGTGACTGTCCCAGAACAGAACAGAACATCACTATCCCACACGGGTGTAAACTGACCCATGGACACACCCACATTTGGATAAAGAATCGGATATTTACACACTTTCAAAGGACCCTCCCTCAGAATATTAATTTCGGAATGAAAGAGCGTGCCGCCACAGCGGAGAAGCCTGGCAGACGCCACCTTAGTCAAGTGAGCAAAACGACCATTATCAGTAACGGAGAAATAAATCCCGTTTGACTCCGAGCTGGTCGCGCTCGGAGCACAGCAGCCCTCGGGAGATGGTCCCCCGCAGGCGCCCGGCCGAATTCTGAAGATACCGGGTGTCGTGGCGGGAACCCAGATGGAGGCGCAGAGCGGGCTTCTTCCCTCTCGGGAATCCCTAGAGAAGCCTCTGGCCTGAGAGTTCCCTAAAATAAGGTCTGATCTGCTCGGGGCTTCTCCCCCACCGGGTCCTTGTGTCAGCTCCCCCGGGTGGTAAAGACCCGCGAGTGTAGACAAAGCCCAGGGCTTCACAGAGGGCTTCACGGGGAGCCCCTCCCGTGGACACTTGCAGACACAGACCTGAGAGCCGTGGGTGGGCCTGGGGGAGGGGACAGAGTTGCAGAGAGGGCAGGGCTGCGGGGACTCTCAGGGCCTCAGGAGGACAGGGAGCTGTCGGACCCTGAGGGGCAGGGGGGATGGGGGGCGGGAAGACAGGGCATCGCCTTTGGCTCCCGTGTCATCAGAGAAACCAACCAAAGGCGATCCTGAGCCCGGGGGTGCTGGAGCAAAGGAGCACCCCTGCGATCGCTGTGCCGGGAAGGGGAGGAACCGCATGACAGGTGCGCGGACATTGTGTGTGCGCACGTGTGTGTGTGTGTGTGTGTGTGTGTGTGTGTGTGTGTGTGTGTAGGTGTGGCGGCTGGCTCGGCCTGGCCAGACTTTGGGAAGGGAGGACCCTGGGGGAGGGCTGCCCGAGGCTGCCCTGGAATCCCCGGGAAGGTGTACACAGCCCGCTTCCTGGGACACTGTCCCGTGTTCCATTTCTGCCCCAGGAAACCTGCCCTCAGGTGGGGCCCTCAGCCTGGAGACGGAGGCGGCCTTCCCAGGGAAAAGAGGAAGGGAAGAAGCTACCCTTTCCGAACTTGAAGCTGGGCACTGCTGGGTTTGGGGGGTTCTGCTGGCTCGCAGGGTTCCAGGCAGCAGAAAACTCTCTACAGCAGAAAGCTGAGAAACTAGCGTGAGAATATGGGCAGGAACCACGGCCACGGTTAAGCCTCAGAAACAGGCCGATGGCTGCCCAGGACATGTCCTCCCCTCCCCCTGTCACTGGTGGACGCAGGCCTCCCCCCCAGGCGTCCTTGGCCCCCTGCTAGGTATCGCTCAGGGTGGAGGCTTGCCTGAGGTCACTGGTGGGGTGGGGAAGATGGGCCCCAGGCTTCTGCAGAAGGAGACAAGCCAGCCCCCCTCCAAGACTTCCTAACCAGGGTTTCCAAGAGATAAGAAGGGCAGGGGGGCCACACGCACATCGTCTCCAGTGTCTCAGAACTCTCGGAAAGGTGACCAGCATCTAGAGCGCCAAGGGCTGCACAGGGAGGCTTGAGGGGGCCTCGATCTGGGAAGCCTTCATGGAGGAAGTGACAGCTCAGGAGGGCTGGCGGGAGCCACCGGGGAAGAGTGGGCCCAGCTCTGATGCAGGGACCAAGAGCAGGCACTTGGGCTGGAGAAAGCCATCTGCCTCCTTCAAGGGACTTCAAGGACCTCCTTCCCCAGGAAGAGGTGGGCACAAGCCCAGCCCCTCAGTGCTGGGCTCCCCTCCCATTGCCTCTCCCAGCTGACATGGGCACCCTCCCCAGTCCCTCCCCGGACACCTGCATTACTCAGCCAGGAAGCAGCTGTGGGTGCAGACCCGGGCCTGGGACTCTGAATTTCTCACTCCCAGAGGGAGGGGGGAGCTGCTGAGGGGCCTTGACAGGGGAGGTTCGAAACCCGAGGATTCTGGCTACAGCTGGACAAGGGACGGGAGACAGCAAGGCAGCAGGTGGGGGACCACTGAGAAGACACCCAGGGCGGGGGACTAGGGGCCAGGGAGGAGGAGTACAGGGAGAGGCAGCTCTGCGTGAGAACAGTGGTAAAGTGGGGGTACTGACCCCACTCGGTGGCTGTGTAGACAGACATGCAGGGAACTCAGCTTTACCTGAACAAACCCTTTCTCTGAAGGAAGGCCGCATGATTTTCGGCCCACCCCACTTGCGGGCCCTGCGGCCTCTCTGGGCCCTGCCCGGCCCCAGG
The DNA here is from genome assembly GCF_024610735.1 of Ursus americanus. NCBI lineage: Eukaryota > Metazoa > Chordata > Mammalia > Carnivora > Ursidae > Ursus > Ursus americanus. Next base: position 78,926,061 of record NC_142133.1, on the reverse strand, counting down.
ACGCCTGCTTCCCCAGAGCAGGGGCCAGGCAGCAAGCTCAGGGCCAGGTGGCCTTCTGGGAAGGGGGCTCCGATTTCCTGGAAGCACCAAAAGAGCAAACACGGGCATTTCTCTGTACTTCCGACTCTGCCCGGGCTCTGCCCCACGAGATAAGGCTGTGCACACAGCGGCCCCTGCCCCCTGCTCGGCTGAGAGCAGAGGGAGGGGGAGCGAGCGTCTGTGAGGGCGCAGGGACCCAGGAGCTAGGGGGCCACTGCCCTTCCCCATGGGGGTGCCTGTGGCAGGGATTCCCAGCCAGAGGCCATGAAGCACTCGTGTCCCTGAGACCCACGAGCAGTCCGCGCACGGTCTGAACACTGCATGAATCGTGTGTGTGTGTGTGTGTGTGTGTGTGTGTGTGCGCGCACTGCTCTTCTCCGTTGTTCCACACACGTTCCCGCCAACGTCCCAGGCCCAGGGCATGGGAATAGGACATAGCAGGGACCAAGGTGGTGGCACCTGCCCACCTGGACCTCTCAGAGGGGCAACACTCAGAGGGGAGACAAAGCACCGTTACAGGGTGGACAGGGGTGTGTGTGCGCATGATGGGGGGCTGGTCAGCGCTCTGGCCAGAGGGGGCAAGCGTGGGACCTTCTGGGGACCCGTCACGGAGCAGAGGATGTTTGTCGATGGGCCAGCGAGGAATCCCACAGGAATCACACTCGGAGTTTCAAGGTCCCATGGGGACTCCAGCTCCAGCCGTAGGAGGGCAACGGGTATCAGACTTAACTTGCCACGCGAATGACTGCACAACAGGGCACGTTCCCTGGAGCCCTGGGCGCTGTGGTTCCTAGAGGGGACGCACGTGCGGGCAGCCGCTCCAGAGCAGCCCGGGGACTTCCTACACCGCAGCGCCAGGAGCTCACTGGCATGTTTGCTGCTCTCTGCGGTGGAAATATCCCCATCGTGGCTGATTTCGGGGGGGATCGCTGGGGAGGGGGGAATCGAGGAGATGTGTGCAGTGAGCCGTGCGAGCTGGCTCCAGCGTGCGACAACCTGCAGAGACGGGGATCGGCAGCTCAGACAGGGTGGGGAGCTCCAGGCAGGCCACGTCTATGGGGGAGAAGCATTTCTCCTTGGGGCGCAGAGTTCCAGCTCAGCCTTAGCTTCCGGGCGGCTGTTAGGGTGGAAAGCACGCTGGGGTCTCATCTCCTCCTCCCTTCGAGCCCGGCTGCTCAGGGGACCAGGGCTGTGAGATGCAACTGGTAGCTCAGCCCCCGAGCTTGACCAGAAGTCCTTCCCCAAGTCCTGAGCCCTGGGGATGCGGTAGCCTGCTCTGTAACCCCGGGCCTTCCCTACACACACACACACACACACACACACACACACACACACACAGCAGCCACGGGAAGCCGAAGGGTGAAGGGCCAGAGCGGGAGGGCAGAACCGGGGCGATTGCACGTGTCAGGCTGGTGGCCCCTGAAAGCAATGGCCCCCAAGGCTGAGACTCTGGTGTCCATCCTCCCCGCCCATCTTTCAGCAGCTCTCTGAGCCCAGTGTGATGGCCACTCTCACGTGTCAGCGTGGCCAGGCTGTAGCACCCCGTTATTCAACCAACAGGAAGCTAGAGCTTGCTGGGAAGGGATGTTGTCCACGTGGTCACTGCCAGCCGCGGTAACGTAGGTGGCCTCATCCCACCTGCGAAGGCCTTGATGGCCCAACTAAGGTTTCCCTGAAGAAGAAGAAGAAGGAGAAGGAGAAGAAGAAATTCCACCTGTGGATTGTGGCAACGGTCCTGCCTGGGAGGGTCCAGCATGCTGCTCACCCTGTGGATTTCTGAACTGTCTACTCAGAGCCCCAGCGATCCCAGCTAGTTCCTTGTGAGTGCGCGCTCTCTCTCTCTTGCTCGCTCTCTCTCTCCATCATTTTACTGCATTGTATTGTTTATGTAAATCTCATATACATACTTACATAAAAAGATGTCTTGGAAGGACCTGGCTTCTGCGTGACACACCCACACGTGAATATATCTCTGTGGATCCATGTACACGCATACGCACTGGTTCTGTTTCTCCGGCAGAAAACTGCTGGGTACTCTGGGCTGCCCGGAACCCTTGTGTCACGAGTGCGGACCTCGGTAGCAGAAGGCCCTAGTTCCAGGCCCTCAGCCCAGGCAGGGGCACCTTTTCCGGCCCTGGGGCTGAAGGAGGTGGCCACATCCAGGACTACGTCACAGATGGTGCTGGGGGAAAGCCTTCTTTCCATGAACATGCTGTGCCCTGAATCCTTTTTATTCCATAATGGAGAGCTTAGGCTTTTGGAACCCAGAGCTGGGGAAAGGCTCGTGAGCTCATTCTGTGTACTGCCCTTTGTGGTTCTCCCCCAGGCAAGGGCCCAGAGCTACCACCTTGAATGGGGAGCAAGGAGATGGAAGGAATGGGGGGGAAAGAGGGATGCTGGGAGGGAAATACAAGGACAGGCTGCCCACACTAGCCTGTGGGTTGTGTGCTGCTGAGAGAGGACCTGTGGCGAGGAACTGCGGATGGCCTTGAAGACCTAAGCAGACGGCCACTGGGAAGCCTGCCCTCAGCCCTGCGGCAGCAAGGGGAAGAACTGTGCCCACAGCCCGAGAGAGTCTCAGAAGCAGAGTCTCCCCCAGTCGAGCCTCCAGATAAGAATGCAGCCCAAATGCCACCTTGAGTGTAGATTCTGAGACCTCAGGCCGAAGACCCAGCTAAGCCACACTCAGATTGCTCTTTTATTATCTCACAGAAACTGAGATAATAAATGCGTGTTGTTTCAGCCTCTAAGTTTGTGGTAATTCATCACATAACGTAAAAAGCTAATACACCCCATTTTGTCTCCATGGCAGGAATTCCTGTAGCTGCCTGCAAAGCCATCCCAGCCTCCAGCCTCGTATGGTGCCAGCCCCATCTGCTCTCCACTCCGTGGTCAGAAGTAGGGTTCTAAAATGCAAGCGTTATTGCCTATTCCCCTGGTGGAGTCCCGTCTGCTCTCGGTTGTCGGAATAAAATGCAAACCCTCTAGCCTGGCCTGTAAGGCCCTCGATAATCTAGTCTTATACCTAGGCCTTTTCACCAACTCCCATCTATCTGCAGGGTGGGGGCGTGGAGAGCAACTTCCCCAGCCTCTCATGCTTCAGGTGTTTGTGATCATCTCACTTTCCTCTGGCTTTCTGTGCCCCACACCCCAACACACACACACACACACACACACACACACACACACACACACACACACACCTTTTCTCTTCCTTTTCCACCCTCTTCTTTGAAGCTCAGCTCAGATATGGCCAGGAGGCTGTGTTCCCACCCCTGGGATGAAGCACCTGTCAGCCTCCAGCTCCCACCTCCTCACCCAGTTCCTTTGGCCCCACCCCCAATGCCGGTCACCTCTGCATCCCCCTGCTGTCCCCCACACTGTGTGTGTACTCTGGGAGGACGGCAAAGGCTTGCTGTCTCAGGCCATCAGCAGGGGGTCTGTATGGATAGTAGGCCCACTTCCTGGGGGTGGGGGGCATTTCACCCATTCACACCCTCTGAATGAGGAGTGGGAGACACTCATGAATGGGGCAATCTTGGGAACAAAGCCGATCTGGATGCTGGGGCATTGGGAGCCCAGGCATTTGCTGGAATCCAGAGATGCTGGTTGAAGCCCATGTGGGCTGTTGTATCTGCGCTTCTGCCGGCCCTTTGCCACCATCCTAACAACGTCCGCTCGTAGCCAGAAGGGGAAATTGAGTCTGGGGTAGAGAGGATCCTGCCTCCCCATGACCACTCCCCACTGGCTGCCAGGCAATCAGCCTGGGCGTTTCCCTCTGCAGGGGAAGTGGTGGCCAGGCCCACCCACGTGTGGGGAGGAATTTCCCCAGGGTGGGGAGTTTCCTGCTCCCTGCGTCCCAGACAAAGCCCTCAGGGGGACCCTGTGGGACATGGAGCTTCCAGCACCCCTTCCAACCTGCCTCCACCCAGAAGAATGCCCTGGGCCTGTGACTCCCTTCCTTCCCCGCCCAGAGCTTTGTGAACTGGAGCCGGGAACAGGAGGTGAGGGAGGGGTGGAGGAGGGGGTTGGGAACTTGAATGGTCTCCACATCCTTCACGGAAGCCTCTGAGCAGCAAAGCGTGAGACTGGGTCCGAAAGCGCTCCAAGGCCTGGCTGTGGCCAGTGGGCTCCCGAGAGCCCTCCAGGACCACCCACCCAGGGCCGGCCTGCCAGCCCAAGGCTGCAAACTCAGGGACCCCATTTACTGTACCCGAGCTCCGAAGGTGGCCCCCCTGCCCGAGGGACTCCAGGCCCTGCCCCTCAGCAGGGTTTCTTGGGGTCCCACATCCAGGGCAGTCCATGGACTCCCACAGCTGTCCCCTTCTCCCCCGGGGCAGAAAATAAAGAGCTCCGCCCACCCAGCATCACCCACAAAGCTGTCCTGAGATCAGGGGATAGTTGGGCCCAGGGAGACATAAATAAATAAATAAATAAATAAATAAATAAATAAATAAATAAATAAATAAATAAATAAATAACCTGCTCCAGATGGGGACAATTTGATGGCTCTAAGTGCCATGCTTTGTGGAACAAAACCTCTAATTCTTAAAACAACTCAGCTAGGGAAGTAGTTTTTTTAATTGGTTACCGTAGAGCGCACGATTAGTTCCAGAGGCAGAGATCAGTGGTGCGTGAGTTTGATGTAACGCCCAGCGCTCGTCCGTCACGTGCCCTCCCCGCTGTCCATCCCGGTAAAGGAGCCCGGGGGGGAAATGCGTGCTCCGTGCCCTCCAGAAGTGGGAGAGCCAGGAAGGCCCAGGGGGAGGCTGGCGACAAGTTGGTATTTCCTGCAGGGGCCTTATTTCTCTGGGGCTTTAACCCCTGCATGAGCCAGTTGAGGGGGCTTCCCTGTGCCGGAGAGGACTGGGGACCTGTGCATGCGGACGAATATGGCGAGAGAAGGCCAAGAGCATTTACGGACGAAGGGAACTCTGGGGCCCTCTTCCTGGATCCTTGGCCAGCCTGCCATCTTGGTAGACGGTTGATGTGGGGCCATGAGCTTCAGAATGACTCCCCGGCAGGCCCTCCACGCGCGGGGTTGGTGTAAATGCTGGAGTGGAAGTACCAAGCTAGGACTCGCGGTATGTGGCTTATGGCAGGTGACACAGGCGACTGCGGCCAGAAGAAAGGAGGGGCTGTCCGGGCGTGGGGGCTGTTGCTCCCGCTAGAACAGGCTGCCAAGTGCAGGCTGGTGGCGCTCTCCTGTTCTGGCAAAAGCTGCCCACGGCTCTGGAGAGCAAGTGCAGCCATGAGCCTCCAGAACCCCAGGACGGCCCTGGGGCCTCAGCAGCCAGCCCACCGGAGGCAGGAATCCTCACGGCCCTGATGGACTCCTCCTCTGGCTCAGGTACACCTCACGCCGGGGAGCACACCCCTCGTGGGGCGGTCCGTGCACTTAGTACATCCTACGACACACCCCTATTCGCTGCTGGTATAGAGGGAGAAAATGCCATCTGTCCCAGAGCCGCTGGCAGAACTATTCTTGGAGGAGAGAGCTACCTAGGTTTGTGGGTCACTAGTTGTAGAAAGAGGGTCCCCAGGGCAAGGCCACTATGGGTCCAGAGAGGGGCAGAGTTAACTGGGTGGGGGTGAGGCAGCTGGGGAAGAGAGACATGGGGGGCACTGCACATGGAGGATAGAGGACTCAGGCTTTTTTTGTTTTAAGATTTATGCATTTATTTGAGAGAGAGTGTATGCACGAGCAGGGGGAGGAGCGGGGGAGGGAGAGAGAGAGAAAATCTCAAGCCGACTCCCCCCTGAGCAAGGAGCCCCACGCAGGGCTCGATCCCAGGACCCTGGGATCATGACCTGAGCTGAAATCAAGAGTCGAAAGCTTAATGGACTGAGCCACCCAGGCGCCCTGAGGACTCGGGCTTTTACGACAGGGACATTCTGCTTTGTGTTAAGTCTTCACTTGTACCCCCTCCTCCTGCGTGACCTTCAGTCAAGCTGTCTATGCACTTGGCTGTGAAGGATCAGGCTCGCCAAGGGCCCTGCAGGCCCAGGTGATGAGGAGAAGAGGAGGGGTCTGCACGAGCAGTTTCTCAGAGCTGGTCGCCAAGGGAGAGATGTGGCCCTGGGAGTCCCTGATGATACTGGGAAGGATGCGGGTTTCCAACTGGACAAGGGCTGTGCTGGAGTGCTTGAAGCTATTTCCTCATGTCTTAGGAGCAGGAGGCCTCAGTGGGCTGAGGGACTTGAGGGCTGCTGATGGAGAAATCAGGTATCCGTCCGCTGCCCCTGAGAGTGGAGGTGTCAGGTCTGCCTGGCACAACACATCCCCTTTCCTGGAAACCTAAACTCCTCACTGTGGCTTACCAGAGCCTGTGCCCCTAGCGGCCCTGCCTGTCTCCCAGGGCCCCTCGCACTGGGATCCAGCCATGCTCCTGGCTCCCCCAGAGTCTCCACAGCCTCCCCTCCAGCCACCTGGCACGCACGTACCCCTCCCTAATGCACATATGCGCGTGCGCGTGCACACGAGCACAGCCTGGAAAGCCTGCTCCGAGTCCTCTCTCACAGCACATTATTAAAAAAAAAATTTGGCAATAATTTTAGATTTACCAAAGAGTTGCCAAGATAGCACAGAGAGCTCCTGCATACCCTCCACCCAGCTTCCCCAGTGCTAGCATCTCACATGACCAGGGGCCGCTCGTCAGAACTCAGAAATTCACACCGGGACAATACCACAGACTAAACCGACTTTATTCAGAATTCATGGGTTTTCCCACCAACGCCCTTTCACAATTCCTGGGTCCCAGCCAGGGGCCACGGCGCAGTTAGTCCTCATGTCTCCTTAGTCTCCTCTAGTCCAGGGTGGTTCCTCAGTCTCTCCTTGAATGTCATGACTTTGACCCCTTTAAAGAGTCCTGGCGTTTCGCAGAGCTCATTTGATTCGAGTTGTCCAACAATGCTCACGATTCAACCACCGTTGTGGAATTTAGGAAGAATAACCCAAAGCTGAAGGACCCCGCTCGCCTCTCCTTGGGGGTCCATAAGGTCAACCAACACAACTTAGCACCAGTGAGGGTAGCCCCTGTCCGCCGCCCATGCTTGGTCCCGTCTACAAGCTCTCCCCACTGTGAGGTTACCCTTTTCCCTCTCTATACTGTGTTAGAGGCCAGTCACCAAGTCCAGCCCTCACTCCAGAGGAGAAGACTGAAGCTTCGGTCCCTGGAGGGGGTTCTCTCTGTGTATTACTGGGATTCTTCTGCATCAGACAACAGTCCCTTCCCCCGTGTTTGCTTAATTACGATGCATTTTGCTTACCTCCTCTTTGAGAACCTCCCAGCTGAGTGGCTAAAAAGCTCTGCCCACCATACTTTCCTCTCCTGTTGGGCCCATCAGACCTCCTCATCACTGCTTCCCTTGTGAGGACAGGACAGGTTTCTAGTCATCATTTAGCGAGTAGTTGGTATGTGGCAGGCGCGTCTGCCAACAATTTCTACCAGCATCATCTCGTTTAATCCCCATGACATGCCTATAAGTAGATACTTTCACTGTCCCCATTTGACAAATGAGGAAACAGGCTCAGAGAGGTGAAGCAACCTGCCCAAGGTCACACAGGTAGTGAGTGAACTCCAGGACGGCGGGAGCTGTGTCACACCCATGTCTCCCCAGGGGCTAGCAGAGCACCAGGCTTCATCAGGAACACGCGTGCTTTGCAATAAGAACGGCAAAACCCCAGGCTGTTGTGATAACTACCTCCGTCGAGGACCTCCTGCCGTCCCGCCCAGAGCCTCCTAGGGCTCTCCCAGGGGCCAGCAGCACCAGCAGAGGCGTCACCCCTGCCCCCTGCCCCAGTCCCCACCTGGCAGGAGGCAGAGGGAAAGGCAGGGAAGCCACTCCCCAGCCCTGGGCACCGAGCCTCTGCTCCTCCCCACTCTGCTGATGCCGGAGCGGACAGGCCCGGAGAGCCACCCAAGGAAGGTGTTCAGGAAGGGGCTCGGGACAAATCAGGGTGCAAGGCATTTCCTAAGCTCATCCCGGCTAGGCGATTCACTAAATTCTTGGGGAATATGAGCCCCAGTCAGCACCCACCTGCTCTGCGGTCAGAGCGGCTGGAGCTCCCCGTTCAGGGTGGAGACAAGGAGAAGATGGTAATGATGACCTGTGTGATGGAAGAGAGGCCACACGGGGACACCGAAGAGGGACAGCGACTGCAGGCGGGGCAGAGCGGCAATCACAGCTAGCAGGGGCCTCCACCCAGCAGTCCCGTGGTGCCCGGGGAAGCAGCTGGGAGAGGCTGGGCGGCTCCTGCCGGCTCCACCGTGCTCAGCCCTGAGCTGCGGCCGTCTGCGCAGACAGGGCATCTCTCGCAAGGGGCTCAAATCCATTCCTGTGCTGAGTCAGGGGGCCGGCCAGCGCAGGGAGGGGTGGGAGGGGGCCGCAGGAACAGGACAGCCTGACGGAGGCTCAGCCAGAGGGCAGGGGCGAGGAGCAGGCCAGATCCAGGCACAGGCCCCCCTGGGAGATGCTCCCAGGAGATGCGCTTCCAAGCCCCCCTGGGAGATGCTCCTCCACTGGCCACTCTGCCAGCGCTCAGAGCTGCTGGCCCGGCTGGCCCTGCCGCCCATCCGGGCCGCCGCCAGCGCTGCACTGGGCCGCCGCAGAAGCCAGGCTGGCAGCAGAGCCAGCTCCAGGCAGTGGGCCAAGCAGACAGGCTGGGTGGCCACGGCGATGCAGGGAACGTGGCCCCCGCAGGCCAGCGGGCAGTTTCCTCTGCGTCCAGAGCCACACTGGCCTCCAAAGGCTTTCTCCTGGGCTTTTCCCAGGAGAGCAGCCAGGGGCCTCCGTCCAGGGGGCCGTGTTGCCTGGGACAGGGCACCAAGCTGGCAGTCAGTCTGGAGGTGTGGGTTCTGGTAGCTTCTCTGTGCACCGCCCGAGGGTGATTTAGACAAGGTGCTTCTGTTCTCTGGGTCTGTTTCGCTTCCCACCAAACCAGGGGGCTGGACTGCATCTGTGGTTCTCACGCATGGTCCCCGGGCCAGCGCAGTCAACCGCATCTGGGAACTTGTTAGAAACACAGATTCTCAGACCCCCATCCGAGACCTGCTGGGCCCAGCAGTCTGTGTGCTAACACTCCCCCCAGGAAATTCGGAGGCTGCTCAGTGTGAGAGCTGCCGGCCTGGACCCTCTCGTGAGTTCACTCTTCCCGAGGCTCTTTCACTCTATAGGGCAGCCGTCGTGAATGCAATGTGGACACAGTGTGTTGTCAGCCCTCACACGTCTCTTCCGTTCCCTGGATGGCTACCACCTGCTTGGCCCTTAGTGCCAGCTTCAGCGCCAGCTCCTGCCGGAAATGGTCGCAGACCACTCTCCACCAGCTCTGAAGACAGCAGTAGTCGGGGGTCCTCTCTCCCTCCACACCTGTGTGTGGTACATTCCCCCGTCTGTGGACCAGTTTCTCCTGCCAACTGGGACCAGAAGGCCAGGGGTTGGTCTTCTTCCTCCGTGGTCCCGGAGCATGCAGCCCACAGCAGGCCCAACACAACAGGCCATCCTGCCTGGGCTCTCAAGCGCCCCCCCCAAGTACCTACCCCCTCAGAGAAGCCTCCAGAGGCCCATCCTGAGGCTTTCCTTTGGCAAAAGTTGCAGCTTAAAGCCCACATGACCTTTCTCCTGGAGCCTGGGGGCCTGACCCGCAGACGCAAACTGTTTCTCCCCCTTGGAAGGTCTGTAGACACAACATACAGGCTGCGTTCTGGCCTGGAGACACGCAGTCATGGGGGGGGAGTGACCAGCAGCGCCTCCTTCCTCACCCCTCCCCTGGAGGGGCCAGATCTCACCATCCCCTTGTGTCCGGTGGGAGCCACAGCAGCACCCCCCTGTGACCCCAGGCCCACTTACAGGGACTGACACGTGCTCTTGGCCCTGTTTTCCAGACAGTGAGGAAACAGCTCGGGCCTGGAGTCCAGGAGAAGGGCCACGGTGCCCGCAGTGCCCGGTGGGCAGGTATCTCCACCTCTCCAGCTCTTGGTTTCTTCATCGTAAAATGGGGCTCAACCAGAGGATTGAAAGGGAGGAAGAGCTGGCCCCCTGCCGAATTCTTGACCCACGTTTGGTACCTAGTTAATGTCTGTGGATCTGAATCTCCTTATGACTCAAGCATGTCAGACAAGACATCATTATTATTTCTCTCCTGAGCAAAGTGGCTCCATGTGGACTCACTAGGCCTCAATTTCCCCATCTGTAAAATGAGCGGGTTGCTCTGGATGGCGTGTGACTCGGTTACCCCTACAAGGCCCTCTGCTCCCCCAACCTCAGTGCCCTGGCAGGGTTGGGGGAACAGAGGCCCTAAGGTGTTAGCAGTGGCAGATGCCCACTGCCAGCTCGGTGGATTGATCACCCAACAGGTGGGAGATCGCTGAGTTGGTGATTCATTAATCCACCCCCTAGTCAGCCGGGGATCAGGGAGATGGTTTAGTCCGCCAGACCACAGCCAGCCATCTGGTCTGTTAACAGCACCTTCTGGTCCTTGTATGGCTTCCAGTCAACAGTGAGCTCAAAGCAGGAGTGAAGAGGGAAGGATGGGACCCGGGCCCCACGGGAAGCCAGCTCTACCCACCTCCCTCCCACCTCCCCCAGACCTGGTCAGCTCTGCCGCCCTTCCCCCAGCCGGCTTTGCTCTGTAGCTCTTGGTTCCACAGCTGGGCTCTGGCCAAGGCTGAAACAGTCCAGAGCTGACAAGGCCTGGGACTGCCAGTCAGTGAGCCGGGGCAGGGGTGCTGAGGGTCAGGAGGAGGACAAAGTCTGCCAGCCGTGGGTCCTCGCCTCTCGGCCGCTGCCAGGCCCGGGCCAGGGTGTGGAGGGGTCGGCTCCAGCCATCTGCTTCCGACTTTGAGATCAGCTCCTCCCAGTTCAGCATGGAAAGGAGTCCAGCCAGTCCTTGTAGAATCATGGCTCTCAGAGATGGAATGGGCCTCTGGAAACATCTAGTCCAGAGATTCCAGATTTGGGCATTTCACTGACCACAAAATTTCAGAACGAATTTGGGGGGCTGCCAATGTTTTGTTTGCACAGGTTAGGGCATTCTGTACCATCTGCCATCACTACCTCTTCCTAAAACACAGGACATTCTAACGAGAAAAAATCGAGAGGATCCAAGCTCTGTAATAAATGACAGTCCTTAAATTGTACTGAACGACATGGAAGAAAAAATGCAACAAAACCATGACAAGGAACTTGATCATAGTTCGGGACTGATTAGAATCACAGAGCTGAGTCAGAAAAATGAGCTCAAAGATGAGAAAGAGGGGTCCACCCCAGGTGACCCAGCACTTTAATCCCCAGAGCTAGGACAAGAGCGAAAGTAATTCTTGGTCTAGGGTCACTCCAACATTATGACGGGGCCCTCAGGGTGGCAGGCAATCACTGTCGCCGTCCCTGGCCCAGTCTGTTCCAAACCCTTCTCATCCATGAGGGCCCGCTCCCCAGTAGATGGCTCTCGCACCACCAAGAAGGCAGAGCATACATAAACACTTTGGCCTTCTCTCCTCTCCAACCCAGAATCTTCCTGGATCTCCAGCCATGTTCTCTCCCTTCCTGTGTCCTCCCACAAGATAAACCCTTCCTTCTGCACAGGGCCAACTTCCCTGTCGTGTGCCCCCCCATCCTCCCCAACACACACTTCCCCCGTCTCCTTCCCCCCTACCATCAAACCCTTTCCTCTGTCTTGCATCATTCACTTTTCTGCACCGGCCCCTTGTCTCCAGCATATAAACAGGCTCAAGTTTCTGTACTGTCGTTTAAAATTCCTTCCAGGGTGCCTGGGTGGCTCAGTCGGTTAAGCGGCTGCCTTCGGCTCAGGTCACGATCCCAGGGTCCTGGAATCGAATCCCACGTCAGGCTCCTTGCTCAGCGGCGAGTCTGCATCTTCCTCTGTCTGCCGTTTCCCCTGCTTGTGCTCGCTCTCCCTCTCTCTTAAATTAATAAAATCTTTGAAAAAAAATTCCTTCCAAAATTCACAGAAAAAGAGGTCAAGGTGGCTTTTATACACATGAAAAAGTCTGAAGAAGCTGCATCAGAGAAATGCAATATAATATTATGAGTTCTCATTTTTTTCCACTTAGCCTGGTAAAGATCAGAAAAATCAAGAAGGCCTGGCATTAGTGAAGAAAATAGGGGACTGGCTTTGCAGTCCCTTGTTGGGCTAAATCGGCACAAGTTCATGTTTGGAGGAAAACGTGACAATCTTTCTAAATTTAAAATGCACGTACTCACGTATGAGAAGTGTCCCAGCAGCTGCATTCGTGATGGCCCCAGGTTGGAAACAATCCTGATGTCCATCCGCAGAAGAATGGGCCAATGCATCATGGCGTGTTCTGCCGCGAGAATAAATTAATTCCGACTACATGTGACTACACGCCAGACCCAGAGAACTGCAGGATTCTCTCGGTACAAGTTTCAATACACGCAAAGTCTCCTCTGGAGTTGGAAGCCGTGATCCGGGTTATCCTGGCTGGGCTCAGGGTGGGGCTCCTAGGATCCTTCTACTATTCTGTTTCTTGATCCGGGTGCCCGTGACATCAAGTGTGTGCCTTGTGCAAATTCAGTGAGTGGTACCCTTACGTTTCCACGTTCTCCTGGATCTGTACTGTACTTCACTGACGTTCATCAAAAAGGAAAGGACAGAAAAGAAATGCAAGGGCAGTTGGCCCAGCAACTCCAGTCGCAGGAGGCGATCCTGTAGGTGACCTCGCACGTGGGCAAACGATGCTCGGACCTCACGTCCTGGCAAGCTGGAAATAACCCGAACACCCCGCTGATTTAACCAGGAGTACTTAAGTAAGTTATGACGCATTTGTACAATGGAACATTATTTAACCCTGATGAAGCATGAGATTGACCTCTGTGAACGGAGAGCTAACACCCTCTAAGACATGCTGCGAAATCAGCAAGCGAGGTGCGGAAGGTGCACAGAACACTATCCGCTGGGTAAGAGCACGTCTGCACATACACGGCCTCCGTCTGGAAGGTCACATGGGAACGTGGTGGCTGTCCGCTTAGTGGCGGTTGTCCGTGTCCACATCCAGTCTGTTCACACTCTGGGGCCTCAGTGATGTCTCTGAGTGAATGACTGGTAATGGTCTTTAGTTTACAAACGTGTCACTAGTTCTCTGACTTCATGCGGGACTAGCATCCAGGGTGTGGCGGCAACCACAGGCTCGTGTGCGTGTGAAGAAAGGCTTCACGGAGAAGCAGGATCTGGGTAGAAGTGAGGGAGAAATAAGGAGGGACCAGCAGGAGCAAAGACCCGTGTCTGTCTGTCTGTCTGTAACATGGGCTAGAGAAGGGAAGGATAGGGCCTTAGACCTGAGGAGCCCTGAGCCAGCCTGCTGTCCAAGCTTCCAGGTCTGGCTGCTGTCCAGGGAGCAGGCACAGAGCCTGATGCGGGAGAAGCCCACACGCCACACTTGTGGTCAGGAGCTGCCATTCTTACTCAACAGAGACGTGGCCAGCCACGTGACTTAGCCACACTGGCGCGGCTGGGGTTTGGATCCAAGTCTGACTCTCTCACCCTGTGCTTAGCATTCTGCTGAGTTGTCCGGCTGTATGGGAATCAGGGAGGGCTTCACTGAGGGGTCACCCAGTCCTACAGAGCCAAAGTGGAGAAGGGTTGCCGTGTTGCACGCAGAACGGACGCCATGTGCAAAGCAGAAGAGAGTGACCTGACCTGATGTTGCTGGGGGGCGGGGGGGGGGGTTGCGTGCACAGGGCTCTGTATTGGTGCGGTGGAGGCGGGATAGTAAGAGGAGAAGGGGTCTGCGGAACTGGCCGGCATGACGCAGAAGGCTCTGGCGCAGGCTGGTTCTGCAGAGTCACAGACTCTGGCCGAAGGAGCGAGGTTCAGTCCTGTAGCTACTTGGCTTCCAGCTGTGAGTTTGCATACTGGTTTGGTACCGTCTCTCCTTCCAGAAGGTCGTTCTAGCAGTGAGATGAAGGGTGGATGATGGTAGGCAATGAGGCTGGAGGCAGTGGCAACAACTCAGGTGACAGACGACGGTGGCCTGGGCCGGGCACGAGTGGGTGTTGAGAAGAAGCTAGCAATCTGAGAGAGCTTTAGGAAGACGAAGGGCAAGAAGTAATTAGCAAAAGGAAGCAAATGCAGGAAAGGTAAGGGTCCGAGGTGACTCTGCTCCCTGGGTGAAGTATCAGGGTATCTGGTGATGGCCCTTCCCAGAGATGAGAAATCCAGATTTGGGTAGACTGTGAGTTCAGTCTCAAAGACACAGAATTAGAGGTGTTCTGCATGATGTTCAAGTTGGGGGGGAGGGACAGTAGGTGTTTGCCTTTATTCATTCATTCAACCAATGGTTCCTGTGTGCCTGCGGTGAGCCAGGCACATGGGGTTCCTAGGGACTCAGACAAGCTCCCTAACCTAGGGAGGGGAGACAATTAGCAAAAAACTAAAGAAACAGAAAAGTGACAGGTCCTGAAAGGTGCCAGGGTGGAACTGAAGAAGAAATGGAGAGTAGTTGGTCAGCTTACCCCACTCTATCCAACCAGAGCAGGACTGCAAGGAGGAGCAGTGGCCAGACCCCTAGGCCTCCTCTGCCGCCTACCAGGAGACCGTTCAGGCTCTTGTGGCTTGTCCCTTGTGCCCAGGGCTTCTCTAGCTCAGAACACAGCCCCCACAGTGCAGGGATGGGTCCTCTACTTTCTCCTGCAGTTTGCTGTTAGGGCTGAGGATGACTCACGGTGGCCTCTGCATCTGGGCTGTACCCACCCACATCACATCTCGGCACCTGTGGGCCCTGTGGGTGGATGCAGGGTTATCCACGTGAGCTGCTTGCTGCAGGGGTACACATAAACACAGCCTGTCCCTGATCTTCAAGAACTTACAGCTGCAGAAGGGGTAAATCACACCCAGAGGCAGGGGCAACCCAAGTACAGAGGTGGAAGAAAGATGCCAGCGGGTATCTCTCTCATTCAAGCCTGAGGACTTCCTACATGTGGTGACGCCTACACAGGGCTGGGAAGAAAGGGAAAGTGTCACCAGGCAACTTTCAGATCTTGGTTCACCCTACCCCCGACTTAAAAGAGTGGAAACTGGGGCCCAAAGCTGCCTGGGAAGGGGCGTCAAAGGCAGACCCACGTCTAGAAGCTTGGGCTCTGGGTGCCTGCAGAAAGGAGCCATGGATGCAGAAATGTCACTGGAGCCAGCCAGCTTTCAAAACTCCTCCCCATCAGTGATGCACTCCTAGGAGCCAACCGGAGGTAAATTAAAAACAAAAACAAAAACAAAATACAAGCAAGCAAAACCTGGTGGGTTTCCTCTACGTGACGAATTCACTCCATGGGGGCCGGCACTTGGGCTGGTTGAGGGCAGGACCCCTTTAAGTACGCCCCCCTCCACAGCCAGCCCTGCCCAGGGACTTCCCCGGCCTCAGCCGCACCGCCCTTCCCTCCAGCAGCGGCCGCCGCTGCCGCCGGGACCTTTCCCCTACTTTCCAGGGCCTCAGGCCCCGCCCCTCACTCCGACCAAAACACGTGCCGCATCCCGCCCCGCCAGATCACGCCGCGGCCAGGCTCCGATCACGCGGCTCCCCGCGGCGCCCATTGGCCAGCGACGCAAAGACCGGGCGCGGATTGGCTGGCGGGCGTCCGGCCCCGCCCCGGCGGGGCGCGGTGTATTTTGGTTTGCCTTCGCGCCACGCCCCCACGGCCGCTCCCTCCGCGGCCGCCCCGCCCCTCCCGCACCGCGAGGGCCGCGCCGGGGCAGAGCGGCGCGGGCGGGTGGAGGCTCCCGCCGGCTGCAGGAGCTCCGGGTCGCCGCCTCCCGCGGCGCACGTGCGGCTGCAGCCGTGCGCCGAGCTCCCGCCCCGCAGCTGCTTTGTTGCCTTCGGGCCGCCGGCACCATGCACACTCCGGGGTCCGTGGGCCCGGGCGACGCGCGTGCGGTGAGTGGACGCCCATCTGAGCGAGGGGCGAGGCGGGGATGTGCCACCTCTGCGGGGCCTGGGCGCGGAGGAGGGCAGAAATGCACGGGGCTTTGCCGCGGCCGCGCGGTTAGGGGCCCGAGCGGGCCCCGGAGCTGGGCGGGGCAGGGGACGCGCCGGGCCGCTCGGGGGCGTGTGCCCCGCGCCGCCCTATGCGTAGCTTTGTCTAGCGTTTCCGCAGCGGCCGCCGGCTCCCGGCGCGGGGCTATTTCCAGCCATGACGTCACCAGGCCCTGTGAGGAGGCGGCCGTTGGGCGGGGCGCGGCTGGCGGGAACGCGACACGCGGGTGGCGGGGGTGCGAGAAGCGGGCGGTGGAAAGGGAGAGGGGGCGGGGCAAAAGCTGGCGGGAAGGTGACACGCGGGGGGGGGGCGGGGTAGGGGGTGGGGCAAAAGCTGGCGGGAAGGCGCAGCGGAGGGGGCGGGAGAAAGGGGGGAGGCCACACGCGATGGGTGGAGGCAGGGGGCGGGGCAAAGCTGGAAACGGGGTGTGTTGGGGCAGGGGCGGGGCAAAGGGGTGGGGCGGGGCAAAGTTGGCGGGAAGGCGCACGCGGGGGTGGGGGTGGGGGTGGGGGTGGGGGTGGGGGGGCGAGGTACGGCGCTGTCCTTAGCCATGGCCGCCTGGTGTTGGGCCCTGAGGACTATGGGGAGTTAGTCGGCTGGCTAGACCTAGGACCTTGGTCGTCGAGACTGGACGACCCTGAGGGCGTGAGAGAGAGGTGTCGGAGCCCTGCGCCCCTTCAGACCCCCCCCCCCCCCCCGTGGCTGCTGGGCGAGCGGGCAGCATCCCCACGTCTGTGACCTCAGGGTTCCGAGGCCCGGGCTGCGGTCGAAGCTAGGCCAGAGTGGCCCTTGCAAAGGCAGCCACGTTGCCAGCGTGCCCTGCGGGGGGACGTGGCCGGACAGAGGGATTTGACGCTCGGGCAAGCCAAGTGTAGACGTGTATCTTTATAGATGCAAAGGGTCTTTGGGAAGAGATCGGTTGATTTCAGCCACTTCTCTTCCCGCCTCCCACCTCCCCCACCCCCTCTGAAAAAGACCGGTGTGACACACAGGAAGGGCGTCTGTCTTTTGGGCTCTGCGAGATTTTTAAAATTCTTCTTCTTATCTCCTGACTAACCTTGTGGCAGTAGGGAGTGACTGAGTATTCCTGAGTCTAAGGAACAAGGTGCAGCCAGCATGGCCTTCCCCTTCCTGGTGCCCATGGAGTTGAGCCACTGGAAGGTTCTGCCCATGGTGATGCCCTGACTTGAGAAGGCTGTGCTGAATGCTTCAGAGAGTTGCCAAAAATGCATCTGTAGGGATACTCTTCTGCTGGCTTTGCCAACTCTGAAGAGCCATGTGTCCTCTCAGCCAACTGAAGGCTTGGAGTCGGTGTCTGTTTCTCCTCCCGGCAGGACCTCCTGGCTGGACCGTGTCACACTGGCCACTTTGGCTCACACCTCCAGGATTAAAGTCTTACTGATCATTGCCGAAGGAAAACACGAACTTAACTTTCTTAAGAATCAGGGTTTTCCGTGGAAACTGCTTGCCATCCAAGTCCAGTCATCTTCACTCTTCAGAATATTGGCTTAAAAGTGAAATTGTCAGCAGTGTTCTCTTGGCATATTTTCCTAGAATACAGAGCGTGTTGTGCGTGAGTATCGTGTGTTATGTGCATCGTGCAGGCGCCTGATGTACGTACCCACATGCCCATCAGGGTTACCCTCTCTGTTTCCCCTGGACTGAGAAGCTATTGTGTTGTGTCGCCTATAGGTTGACATCATGGACATCTGTGAGTCAATTCTGGAGAGGAAGAGGCATGATAGCGAAAGGTCTACATGCAGCATCTTGGAGCAGAATGACATCGAAGCAGTTGAGGCTCTTGTTTGCATGAGCTCCTGGGGTCAAAGATCCCAGAAAGGTGACCTATTAAAGATAAGACCCCTCACACCTGTCTCTGACCCTGGGGATGTCACCAGCACTGTGCATGTGGACGCAGCCGCACCTGAGCTACCAAAGGACTTCGACTCTTTATCGACTCTGGTAAGAAGTGGGGAGCAGAGCATTTTATGTAGTGACTAGAGTATGTTAAATAAATGTGCTGAAGAACTTGTGGGTGGATTCACAGGGATGCTGGTAGGCCACGTGCGTAACCTCCTCTTGGGTGGGTTCTAAGCGTAAAAACTTCTCTTCTCGAAAACATGCTCTTTCCATTAACCTTGCAACCACAGGGTTAAAATGTTCATAGGAGGAAACCTACAGGTGGATGTAAGAAAGTAAAGTGTACTCGCTTCCCTGGGAATTGCAGGGTGGGAGCTTCGCTTCCCCCAGATGACCCAGTCTGGGAGCAGGATACACGGGTGACAGCTAGAAGCAGCCTGTGTTTTGGCAGCAGCCTTAATGAGCTGGGTTGACACACTGGCCTCTGCCTCCCGGGAGCAACCCACTTCTTACTTGTGTGAATTGAGTGCAGTCAAGCACAGTTTTGGTTTTTGTTTCCTTCACTGGCTGGAGCTACAGAAGTGCTGGGGGAGATCGCTTCTCAGCTCGGAGAAACTGAGAACCAGCTAACGGATGTGAAAATTAGCATCTGATTGTCTTGGGCTGGAAGCTTGCACTGGAAGGAAAGTGTGGAAAGCAGACTTGGGAAGAGGAGTGAGAAGGGACTCGTGGGCAGTGGAGAGAATTGTATACATAGTGGGCCAGAGTTACTGGGCATTGAGCTGTCCCTCAGGGAGGCAGGCAGTAGGTGGGGTTGTTGGGTGCTGCAGGAGAGGCCCGGTTCAGTTAGAGCCACTGGTTAGGGCATGGCCTTTGGGGGATCAGTCCGACAGGTTTTTACCTGGCATCCAGTAGGCACTGGGTAAGTGGATGTTAAATGATTAGCACTGGGATTAAAAAAAAAAAAGATTTGAGAATCAGAAACTATTGTGAGAAGCTCTTATTTTGAATATAAATTTGCTTTCTCGCTTGTGGTCCTGATACTTAAATTGCTTATTTCAGTAGCTGTGCAAGCCCTGGGGTGGCACTGACATTCTTAAAACTAAGCAAGTGGATTGGTTTGGGAGAGATCAGGAAATGGGGGGAAGCCTAGAAAGTAAAATACTTCATGCAGTCTTGAAATCCCCGGGGTGCTGTTGTGAGCAGGCTTAGATGAGTCTTTTCTGGATACTTCCTAAAAGGCACTGGGGGCATGGTGATCAAAGTAAGTCCCTTTTAAAATTTAACCACAACAACCTTTCACACAGGATTTTCTCTCTTTCTTTCTTTTTTTTTTTTTTTTTTAAGTGCATGACTCCTCCTCAGAGCCCTGATCTTGTGGAGCCATCAACAGGGACACTTGTTTCTTCCCAAGTAACTGAGTCCAAAGCATGCGTGGTCATGGCCGTCCCTCCAGCCTCTGCTGGGGCAGCCAAAGTGCTGAGCCGGAAGGCCGAGAAGGGCCTTCCTGGTTTGAAGCCAGAGCCACTGGAGCTAGCCCCCAACCCCTCCTGCAGGCCCATGGCGACAAGTGTCATCTGCCACACTGGGGGGAATCCTGCTCCTGGCCACGTTCCTACTGCCCAGGTTCAAGAATGCCAACTTTCCGTCAACAGAGAAGGAGAAGCACAGTTTTTGGGACATACTGCAGCTTTGCTGGACACACAACTCACAGACAATCTACTGAACACTAGCTCAGTGTCATGTCAGCCTTGCTTGCACAAGTCTGGTGGCCTGATCCCCGTTGACAAAGGCCAGCAGGCAGGGTGGCCTGTCTCAATTCAGACCTGCTCACCAAAGAATTATGAAAGTGACTTGCCAAGGAAAGCCACCCCTCTCATTTCTGTCCCTGTCCCCAGCTCCCCTGTCTTTTGCCAAATGATCCCTGTGACTGGACAGAGTGGCATGTTATCAGCTTTTTTGAAGCCTCCTCCCCAAGCGTCTGCAGGGACTGTCAAACCCATCCTACCCCATGCTGCTCCAGTGCCCCAGCCTGTGTTCGTGGGACCACCTGTGCCTCAGGGAGCTGTGATGCTGGTTCTGCCCCAGGCAGCCCTCCCCCAGCCTGCCCCCTCTTCACCCAGTGTCATGGCTCTGGGGAATACCAGGTTCTTGCCCCTTGCCCCTGCTCCAGTGCTCATTGCCTCCGGTCAAAACTGTGCCCCTCAGGTAGACTTTTCCCGAAGGAGAAATTATGTTTGCAACTTCCCAGGCTGCCGGAAAACCTACTTTAAAAGTTCCCACCTCAAGGCTCATCTTCGCACCCACACAGGTGAGTACTAAGGCAGGTAGGGCATTAGAACTCCAGATCCTGTGTTGAAGAAACACACCCTCAGCCTTCCTTGAGTGGGAGGGAAACGTGAGAACCACTGGAAAAGGTGGAAAGCTGGCTGTTTTTCTTTGGTTCTGAAAAGCCTTTGTAGTCTTGTAGGGATTGGGATTAACATTAGTACAACCATCACTGGTTTTTCTAGAACACACCATCTGCTGATCCCAGTAGATAAAATGTAGCACAGTTCTAGGATTGTACTCCTTTGATAGGTTTTTAGGGTGACACTCATGTTCCCCTTTGTCTTTACATTGCAGTAGACTCCTTAGTCTTTTTGCATTTGAGAAAATGTGCATTTCACATTCTATAACCATCAGTGTAACTTATTTTAGTTCACTATGGGGAAAGGTCTTTAAAGTGTGGAAGAGTTTGAATTCGAAAATGTGTGAACTTTAAAGGAATGTAGTTTTCTTATGCTGGGAATATATAGTTTTTAATTCAGAAGGAGAAGTAATACAGGAAACTATAATGATTTACTGATACCTTTATTATCTCATCAGCCTGCTCCAAGAGAATTTTTGGCAGTGATAGAAATATGCTCGGTCCAGTTAAGGTAGCCATTAGTTATATGTGCTTGAAATGGGGACAGTGTGACTAAGGAAGTAAATTTTTCGTTTTCAATAAGTTTCCTTTACATGGCTACGTGGGGCTGTGGCTACCATGTTTAATGGAGGTCTGGTAGAGCTTTGATTTTAGTAGATTAGGTTAGAATATTGCAGATGTTCTGTGGTACTCTTGCTCTTTGAGTTACCGTTCTGCTGTTCTGTTTTTAAGGCTCCTATGGTTAAATCGTCTGTTTGTTAAACTCGCCTTTCAGAGGTTCCCACACATACGTAAGTGCAAGGACAGTAACAGGTCACACGGAGTCTGCAGTAAAGCTGCGTTTCATAAACTCCTGGTTGCGGAGCCCCCTTCCCCCAGAATGTCTGCTCACGGCCTGTAGGACAGCAGTGAGTTGTGGAATACAGTGTAGGAAGGGCTGACCTGGAAGGAGTTACTGTTGTATTGTCCTCCAAAATGCATTTCAGGTTGGTGGTTGTAGCTCTTCATAGCTCTAACCTTGGCGGCTCCCACTCAACGAATGAAATGGAGTCTACTATTTAGATGTGATAGTCACGGGGGTGTCGAAGCTAGTGGGTGCCTGTAAGGGGCTCTGCTTTTGAGGGAGGAATTATTCCTTTCAAGAATCTTCCCCCTTATCCCAAGCTACAACAATGAGAGATTTATTTTTATTTAAAAATATCTTTTAAGGGGCACCTGGGTGGCGCGTTCTGTTGGGCATCGAACTCTTGGTTTTGGCTTGGGTCATGATCTTGGGGTTGGGGGATCAAGCCCCGAGTTGGGCTCCACGCTCAGCAGAGTCTCCTTGACTCTCTCTACCGCTCCCTGCTGCACGCTCGTGCACGCTCTCTCTCTCAAATGGATAAATCTTTAAGAAAAAGAAATCTTTTGAAGTGTGAGATTAGTTTGACATCTTTGGGCCCTGAAATACATCTTAGGTGTGGCAAAAAGAAATGGAGGATTTCTTGACTTGTGAATAACTCAATTGCCGGAATAATAGGATACTCCTTTCTTAGATTTTGATGAGCAAAACTTACAAACGACGTGAATTAACCAGTCTGGTAAGGTGCTGAGTGCTTACGTTTTCCTTAATGCGTGTTTTCTCGTCTCTTAGGAGAGAAGCCCTTTAACTGTAACTGGGATGGCTGTGATAAAAAATTTGCTCGTTCCGATGAACTCTCTCGCCACCGCAGAACTCACACTGGGGAGAAGAAGTTCGTGTGCCCGGTGTGTGATCGGCGTTTCATGCGCAGTGACCACCTGACGAAGCACGCCCGGCGCCACATGACTACCAAGAAGATCCCCGGCTGGCAGGCAGAGGTCGGCAAACTGAACCGGATCGCCGCAGCAGAGAAACCTGGGAGCCCGCTAGCGAGCATGCCGGCCTCTGCGTGAGAGGTCAGCCAGGGAGTTGCCCGTGGGAATTTTAAAAAGCATTTTTCAGGAATGGAACTGATGGTTTTCTCTCCAAAAAAAAAAAGTCTTGGTGGATAGGAAAAAGTGGGGAGCTGGTTCTGTTGAAAGTATGTTAACTTTTCCTTTTTGGTTGGGACCCTGTTCAGTATCTTTTGTAGTTAACAGAGGTTTTTTTGAGGGAACGGAAGAAAATTTGATCATCTGAATCACCAGCATTCAAACCGACATTTCGGCAATAAAGTTTACAAAATCTGGATTTTTACAGTCTTTCTATTCATGTTTTGTAGAACTGAGACAGGGTACTAATTTTTATACTGTTTTTTTATTAAAGTATTTATATTGTTGGTGTTCAAATCACCAATTTCTAGATAGGTGATTTCACAGTCTTCTTTTCAGTGTTCAGCAGTGGTTTCCATAATAACTCTACATTTAGTAAATTTGGCATGTTATTCAGTCACAAAACAAAACAAAAAAACCCACAAGTCTATAATCAGGCCTTTTAGATCTGAGAATTTTTTAGAACCAGAACTGGTTGAATAGGGGCTTCTTAAATTGGGGGTGGGGGAGAGAACTTGCATTTAGCTTTTTCATAGCATTTTCAAGAGAAATTCCAGGCAGTGATTCCTTTAAGGCTGTAGCCCAAGGAATTATAATTTTGGTTAAGTAGAACGAGTCATTTATCTGTGTCCACGGTGTGACTTCTGAAGAATGTACCCCCAGGATCATTTAAAATACCTGATAGATACCCGCTGAACAATGAGCTGTAGGATTTGAGTGTCTGTGTCTTTGGGGGCCATTGCTCTGCTGAGAGCAACCTACTCAGTTCCCTGTTTACCTCAAACACCAAAAAAAGATAACGTAAGCCCTCAAAGCCAGCCACTTTGTTAATTGCTGACTTCTTTTGCTGTGGCCTTATAGTATTTTGTGGGTAGAGTAACTTCTTAGAGAAGAAGAAAAGGTCCTTATTGGTTGGAGGAACTTCCCACCAAAGTACAGTTTATCTGAGGTGAAGTGTACATGCAAACAGTCCAGCTCCAACATTCTGATTCCCCTCATTCTTAAATATTAAGAACTATGGGAAATGCAAGTTACGCTCAAGGCAGTAATACTACTCTGCTTTCCTTTCATTCATTTTATCTGAAGGAAGTTGATCAAACAGAATTACTTGGAATGGGGTGTTTTGCAGTCTGCTTAGAAAATAGACCCGTGGCGCCACTGAACCCATGTGATCCCAGGTCCTAATTCTGCAGAGACCGCGCGGCTCTGGGCTCCGGGGAGCCACCGAGCTTGCTTGTGTTGGGCGGCGCTGGGAGTCCAGGCAACGCGGTGCGTGCGAGGAACAGGGATGTTGCACTGCTTTGTGAGCCTGGGAATGGGTTTTTATCGTGCCGTATGTATTTAGATTTTGTGTTTGCCTTTTAGTTACTGGCATTCACTTTTATTAAAATAATGGTAAGGTGAAATAGTGAATACATATGATGAGGTTTTATGTTCAGGTCCCTTTGGTCTGGTAATCGTCGCCTGGTCAGTCACTGTATGTTACTTGATAGCCAGTAAGTTGCCCTTTACCATCAGCTGCTCATTGACATAGACGTCGGAGTGCTGGCTGTGTGTTGAGGTGGCTTTCTTCTTCTTGGACACTTCGTAGTTGAGTATTCCTGCAGCTCATGAGACAGCACCGTTGCAAGAGAACCGTAATTAAATGTATATAGCTCATGTCTCCCCACCACCCAGTCTCTTCTCCCACCTCTACCTTAAATCAACATAAACTATGTGTATGCCGTTAAATGGCATTAAATTTGGATATTTTTTTAATTATGCAAAATAAAGGAAGTCCGACTAATGTCCTGGTGGATAGTGCAAGGTCTTTGCGTATTGGATTACTTGTCACACTAAAGTTCACTCTCTGAGCAGCGTCGTTTCTAAAGAATAGATGTGTTTAAAATGGTTTTGATTTATACGTCCATTTTCTGATTAGATTTAGAAATACCTTCTGTAAACGACTCCCCCCCCCACCCCGTTCATTGACTGAAAGACTATAAATTGGGAGAGTTTCCGCCTGAAAAATACTGTGCTGAGAACCAGAGCCCTGGTGTTATCTCAGCGTGGAGGCCGGCAGCCGTAGGCTCCGGGTCGGGAGCGGAGCGCGGCAGCCTCCCCCAGTGCACTTTATCGCCTGAGCAGTTTTGCTTGATCTTTTTTTTGACTTTGAGCCTTTTTTAAGTGGTTTCAGTAATAAAATTTAAAATGTTTCAGAATTACGTTTTATGTAACAGACTTTGACTTATTATTTAAATGAATATGTGTGATGTAACTTTTTTCTTTGAATCCTATAAAACTTTTTTGATTTGCAAACTGGACTTGTGTCCTGTGTCGTGTAGCCGCGTCTGAGTGTACCCGGTATCTTTTCAGCAAAGAGTCTACAAAATTCATTGTATATTGGCCCTGCCTAACGCTCCTCTCTGTGTTCTCTTCTGTTCAGCTCCCAGGGCGCCCTTTAGATTCCTTGGAGGGTTCTTTACGTGAAAGAAGCGTGTGAAGAGGCTGCCTCTGTGTGACCACTGATGCTCATCTCGTTCTGACAGGCTGGGACCTCGAGTGACAAGAGGCAGAATGGGAGAGTCTCTTCCCTCCCTCCTTCCCCCTCCAGCCCAGGCTTTACAAGCGTGTCACGGAGCCAGGGTCTTCACTCCTGCTCTTGGGTGTGCTCTCTCTTGAACCCACTGCGGCTGGGGCTCTGCGTCCACACCTCACGGAAGGAGCGGAGATTTCCATGAGTTCAGGCCTCAGTCGTCATGCTGGCAGCCTTGGACAGAGCTGATCACCAGCCCCCGCCCCACAGGCCATACTCTCCTGCTTTCCTCTTGCTGCACCGTCTGCTCCTTTGCTGGGCCCCCTCCTCTCCCTGACCCTTTTCCTACTCACCTCACAACCATGGTGATCTTTTCCAATCTCGTGCCTTAGATAGAAATAACCTCTCTACTGCGGAGACCCCCGTGTGTGTATCTGTCCTTTGCACCTCTCACCTGAGCACCGGAGTCCCACATCCAGCTGTCCACTGGATGTGTGTCCAGTCAGCATCTCAAGCTTAACCAGGCTCCTCATCTCTCCCATGCTCACTTTTCTCACAGTTAAGCTCACTGTCTTTAGAAAGAACAGCGAGTCCATCCTTCGAGCGTTCAGGTGTAAAACCTTGGAGTCACCTGGACCCCTTTCTCACTTCACACGCAATCTGTCACAGTCCTGTTGACTCCCTGCCTTCCAAAGCTGGAATGTGATTCCATAGGCCACACTGTTCCTGGTCGTGTGTGTGTGTGCGCACGTGCGGGCGGTGGGGAGGGGGTCGGTAAATGTTCATAATGGGCTTTGCATTCAGCCGTCCACCTAGGAAAGTCTCTCCAGCTCCGAACGCCTTTGTTTCCGGGGAAACAGCCAGAAGCTTGGTACCTTCAGCTTTGTGAACTCGCTGTCCTTCCCCTGTTGTCCTCAGAGCTCTGACTGCTTCCTGGCTATAACCTCCACTGTCCCTGTGCTTTCCCCCTGCCTCTTTGTTGAGGGACTTCTACCATGAGGAACTTGGGACATTTTCCTGATGGCTGGGCCCCCTCCCAGGAGAAAGCCCAGGCACTGGGACGCCCCACTAGAGGGGTGAGACACAGTCCCTCTAAGTTAGGAGGGTTCGTTCCCAAAGGCCTCTTCCCACGTTCCACGATGGTCCCGAGCTGGCTCTGCAGACAGGCTGCTTCTCCCCAGCATGTCTTGCTGAGCTCAGAGGACAAACTGGCCAACAACCGAGATGATAAAGAAGCAGCAAGATGCCACAAGCCCAGTGCTGGGAGGTGCACGTGTACAGCGAGATGACGGTCATACCGGGACGGCACTCGCACTTCCTCCTCAGCGCTCAGTAGGCAGTTCTGACGGCAGCCTCCGGGGAGCCTTCCCGGGGCACCCCTTTCCTGGACTCCTTTAAGACTAGAGGTTTGTGCTTTAATACTAAAACTTGTCATATTTTATTGAATTTTATTGCAAGTCTGATCTACCCACTAAAATGTAAGGTCCCATATGCCAGAGATCATATACCCGCCTACCCCCATCCACCCTCCCATCCACCCCCTCAGCCATCCATCTCTCCCCATCCATCCATCCAAACCCCCTCCGTCCATTTACCCACCACCCAACAGCATGTAAGGAACTCCTGTCATGTTGCAGCAGAAACCCAGAGATGAGTCATTCTAGTTTCTGCCCCCAAGGAGCTCACAGTCCTGTGGGTAAGACGTGAAAACACATGAAGGAACAGTTTGAACTGAAAACAGATAAAAGGATAGAAGGGCAGGGAGACCATGCAGTGAGTGGCTGCCTGCCTGTGCCGCTGGAAAGTCTTCCGGGGGAACATCTGAACTAAAGGGGAAGGGAAGGTTTTCCAGGCCCCGGACCAGAACAGCAGCAGATGCAGGACAAAGATGCCAACGCCCCCCCGCCCCCCGCCCCGGTGCCAGAGGGTGGGCTGTGAGGGCCCCGGTGGGAGCGGAGGGGGCAATGCTGGGGAGGCGGCCTCGTGTCTTCCCTACGGGCCGGGCAAGCATCGCCAAGGGTTTCCCAGGGCGGGAGTAGGGAAGCAGCCCTCACCCGCTGCGGACTCACCTGGATTCTGGTGAGGGATGTGGGGAAGATGGGGGTCTGTGCCTCTGCTCCCCCTTTCCTGAACCTCCCTTTCATGCTGACACCCTACTGCCTCTCCCGACTGAACTAACTGCCCAGCCTTCTTTCATGGCACCTGTCACTCTAATCCCACCTCTGTGTTTACCTTTTGTCCCCTTCCTAGACTGTGGGTTCCCTGACAGGGATGGCCGCCCTTCCTTGTGGCTGGTCAATGCCCCTAAGGCCTAGCATCCTGGAGGCCCAGGGGACTCCCTCAGTGTTTGTTAAATTGGGGGGAAGTTCACGCTCCGTGCTCAGGTCAGACTGGTCTGGCCGAGGAGCTGGAGGGGTGAGCCCGGGGCTGGAGCTCAGTCAGGAGACTACTGACTCGCAGACCGAGGAAGAAGGCTAAGAAGTAGATGGGCTTTGAGCAGCAAAGACCGTGAGGTCTTGATGGGAAAAGCGAGGCGGCAGTCCCGTCTCTCCAGTGTCCAGTCTGAGGGCACGCATGCAGGCCAGTGGTGGCCTAGGACAGAGGCAGCACGGAAGAGGGCGGCCTCCTTTTCTTTTCTTGTTTGTTTTTAAAGATTGGTTTATTTAGGGGGGGGGGGTGAGGCAGAGGGAGAGAATGAATCCTGAGGCAGACTCCGCTGAGCACAGAGCCCAACAGGAGGCTCGATCCCAGGACCCTGAGATCATGACCTGAGCCGAAATCAAGAGTCAGATGCTGATCCGACTGAGCCCCCCAGGCGCCCGAGCAGCCTTCTTTTCCACGAAGGGGCTGATAGGCCCTGGAGTCCCTGTGGGCTGCTTTGGTGGGTAGTGCTGATGTGGCCTCAGGTGGGCTGACTCCCTCTAGCTGCGTGCTGCTAAGAGATACTCTACCGTTCTGAGCTTTAATTTCCTTATTTATGAAATGAGGCCCGAGTAAGAGGCAACACGCCTATCTCGGGGTCTGGCGCTTTTATTTTGCATGTAGAAGAAAACCTTAGCAGGGGCGCCTGGGTGGCTCAGTCGGTGAAGCATCTGACTCTTGATCTCAGCTCAGGTCTTGATCTCGGGGTCATGAGTTCAAGTCCCGTGTTGGGCTCCACACCAGGCATGGAGCTGACTTAAAACAAACAAACCTTAGTTGTTTCCCATCCAAAGGAGCCAGGGCTCCTCGCAGCGTAGCTGCTTGGGGGCACAGAAACATCCAGACACGCTTAAGAGTATCCTTGTGTTGCCAGCTGCCTTCGAGAGTGTCAGGGACTGTGCTAAACAGCAAAGGAGTCATCCAAAGGGACGGCCACAGACCGACTTGTGACAGTGTGCACATTAAAATCATAGACTACGAATTCCACTTCCACCCAAGAGGCGCTAACAAGACCCGAATACACCCTCATGTCCAAAATAGCAAGCAAAATACCAGGGCCACCTGGGGAGCTTAGTCGGCTGAGCGTCCGACTCTTGGTTTCCACTCGGCGTGATCTCGGGGTGGTGAGATCGAGCCCCGTGTCGGGCTCTGCGCTCGGCGTGGACTCTGCTTGAGATTCTCTTCCTCTGCCCCTCCCACTCCTGCTCTCTCGCTCTCAAGTAAATAAATAAATCTTAAAATAGCAAGGGAAAACCCATCCAGATAAAATCGCCATCCTAGCGTTTTCAAGGAACTGGGCCCTAGAGCGACCCCTGAGAGACAGGAAATGAGTGGGGTGAACCCTGCGATTGCCCCCGCTGGCTGCTGGGAGGAAGTTTCCAGGCTGCCGTGGAGGGAGGCGAAACCAGGCAGGACCCAGAGGAGTCCCTGAGTTGAGGCGATGGCACTGAGGGTCCAGGGACACTAAGGAGGTGAGGGATCAAAGGACAGAGTGCCGAGGAAGAGAGGACAGTGAGAGAATGCTGGAGATCTGCCAAGGGCGCCCCTGAGTGACCCACGCGCACCGGCCTGAGCGTGGCAGCACCCCGAATATGAAGACAGCTGTGTACACGCTGGCACGCGTCCATTCTACAGGCTTGGAGCCGCCACTTTTACCAGCTCTTCAAAGGGTGACTGCACGGTTAGAGCCGGGCTCTGGAGGATCAGGCTTCTTGAAGAGAGCGCAAGGGGTGCACAGAGGGGGCAGGGCCTTGGCTGGGCCAGGTGAGCCCGGGAGCCATGACGCAGGTGCCCAGGCCTGCAGTGGGCCTCAAGGGGCACAGCTGAGCACGGGCTCCCCAGGCCAGGGATGACACGGCCAGGGGAAGCTCTGAAACAGGAATATGGGGGACGCCGGGAAAATGTGGAGTTCCTGCTGGTAAGCGGAGTGAGGCTCGAAGCTGTGGGTCCTCACTTGTGACCTCGGGGGCATCCCTGAGGAAGATTTGTGCCTCTTGGTAGACCAAACCCCCAAGCCCAGACCCAGCCGGCCTGTGGAGCACAGACCAGCTCCTGAGGGGCCCGACAGGGTCCCTCTTCCTCACCACCAAGTCCCCACCTGTTACCTATGGGCTGCACAATGACAGAGCCCCCCCGCCAGCCGTTTGCCATGCAGGCCTCCGAGGGACCACGGGCAGTAGGAAGGACAGATGCCCTCTGCCCACTGAAAAGCTGAGGAAGCTAAGATCCCCAGATCCCTTGCTGGAAAGTGAGGCCAGGGCTGGAGTCTGGGCCTCCACGCTCCGTGCGGGGCTCCCCCAGTACACCTGTTTCCAGCTCTTGCTGTAGAGAGAAGCTGCTCGGCCTCCTCAGGGAGCCTGGCTACTTCCTACCCCACATTTTCCAAGGGCGAAGGAGGAAGCAGTGTGGTCTGCAGGCCCCAGGCCCCAGGCCCCAGTGGCTCCCTGCCCCTCCTCTGTGCCGGCACGGGACTTGGCTTATTGCTGTCACATCTTTATGCCTCCAGGGCCACCCCCCCGGCCCAGCACAGAAGGTCGTGTTACTTTTATTTTCCACTCAGGTTCTCTCCTGTTCGATTTGTAGGAAACTCAGCCCTTCCCTCTGTGGTTCCTCCTCTTCCCTACGAGTTGTCCTAAACCTCTTGGGGCTTAGCGAGTCCAAATGGGGATCTTTCCAACCGCAGCTCCCCAGGGGCTGAGCCAGGAGGTCCTAACCGACGCACTGCTGGGAATGCTCGCTGCCAAGTGGTGTCACCGTTGAGTCCTGGCCACAGGCCCCTGACACCGGCAGAAGCCCGGGTCTTGGGAGGGCAGCCCTGTGCCTTTGGAGCCACAAGAAACCACACGCACTTTCAGCCTCCTGTGTGGCCACACGCCAGACACTGGCTCCACGGGGTGTCCGTCAGATGTTCGCCTCCTTAAAATAAGCGTCGCCTTTCCTTCCCAGGCCCCACACCCCACAGAAGCGGCAGCTTTTCCTTTCCGACTTTGGAAACTGACGAATTCATCACAGAAAATAGAGCCCTGTGCACCTGTTAAGGTTGGATTCGTCCCAAGGGGGTCCAGATGCCACCACACCGAAGGGCTGATTTCATGTTGCCTCCTTCCTGGAGGAGGGCACTGGCCTTCAGAGCCTCGGATGTGGTTTATCCTCTCCAGGGCCCCCACGAAGGCTTTCCTCCTGCCTAATTATCACCAGAACATGGGGCGCCTGGGTGGCTCAGTCGTTAAGCATCTGCCTTCGGCTCAGGACGTGATCCCAGGGTCCTGGGGTCGAGCCCCACATCAGGGTCCATGCCCCACTGGGAGCCTGCTTCTCCCTCTCCCACTCCCCCTGCCTGTGTTCCCTCTCTCGCTGGCTGTCTCTCTCTTTCTGTCAAATAAAATAAAATCTTAAAAAAAAAAATTACCGCCAGAACAGAAGGACCTCCACCCACCCCTGTAGCAGCACTGGCTACTCTTCTCTGACAGCCTGTCCCCTCTCGAGTGAATACGCGTCTACAGATGTGCTGGCCACTGGAGACGGCACGGCCTCCATGGCGGAGACCAGATCTTAGGCATGAACTGGGCATCTAGCCCAGGGTCAGGCTCACAACAACAGGAGCTCAGGAGATGGGGACACATGTGGCATTGAACAGAGCCTCTGGGGGGCTCACTGGAGGGCAGCACAGCCCAGTGGGACGTGGCTCTAAGACTTTGGACCATCAGGGGCGCCTGTCGGACCATCAGGGGTGGCTCAGTCGGTGAAGCGTCTGGCTCTTGATTTCGCTCAGGTCGTGATCTCAGGGTCGTGAGGTCAAGCCCTGCGTGGGGCTCTGCACTCATTGGGGAGTCTGCTTGAGATTCTCTCCCTCTGCCCTTCCTCTCTCCCTCTCTCTCAAATAAATAAATAAATAAATAAATAAATAAATAAATAAATAAAGACTTTGTCCCGTGGAAGGGCACGGTCTCAGGAAAGCTCATCACACCGTGAGGAGGAGGCTGCCTGGACGAGGCCGGGACACCAACGGCTGGAGAGGAGTGGCTTGGGAACCCCGGTGACAGGAGAAGGGGAGGGCCTGGCTCTGCTCCTTCCCCAGGGAAATGGGGAGCCGGGAATGGAGTGTGTTTCCTGAGTTCCTGGCACTCTGCAGCCTCAGAGGAGCGCGCCCACCACAGAAACCAGGAGACACACTTGCGGCGCTCAGACCGTCCACGCATCGACAGGTGTCATGGTCACTTTTGGCTCGGAGGCCTTTTTCTTCCTGCCTCTCGTTGAGCCGCCTTCCTCCCGGTCTGAGAGCAGAGGGCTGGGGCTCCGGAGGCACAGAGGCTGGAGGGAAGGGCTGGAGGAGTGCGTGGCCGCCGCAGGCCATGGGCACCCGTCTAGCGCCCCCAGGCCTTCCCCGCACCCCCTTGGGCCAGCCCCCTGCCAGGCCTACTTGGCCCCCGCCACCTCACCGCTGGGACACACGGCTCTGTTTGGCTGGCCACTATTCAGAGGACACTTTCCCGGATTCAGGGAATAATAAAAAAAAAAAGACAAGAGCCGAGAACAACGGCTTTGCTCTGGTGATGTGTACCCCCCGTGACATCGGCGCAGACTGGACCAAGCACAGGGGGCGTCCCTCTGTTTTCCGACCGTTTTTATCTCATGAAGGGTTGTAGGAGGTTTCCACTGGAAAATGCAGCAAAGTGGCAGAATATGTTCCATTTTAACAAAATAACGATGTAAAACTGTAAACATTTTACATCATTAAATTCAAGGCCTGATCTGTCTGGTGGTGAGAAAGAAAATATTAACCACATGTAAGAGAAATATTTGTATTATTAAAATAGTAATGGCTTTCATCTTTGATCAAAAGAAATGATTTGGGCTTGGATGGGGAGTAGCTCTCCCTTTGGGGGGGTTCAGAGCCACTCCCTCGGGGGCAGATGCTGGAAGGCTCCACGCGCCATCCTCTGGCTCGGCGGTAAGACTCTCCCAGCGATAGAACATCTGATCAAAGGCTGTCTTGCCAAGTAATAAAAGTTCATGGAAACACCCGTTTGCCTGTGACGGCAACAGGCCTGTGGGTCTGGGGACAGTGCCAAGGGGCCCCGCGTCTGTGTCCGAGAAGCTCTTGCATCTTGCAGGCCACGCCAGGAAGGCTGCTGTGTTGGTGGTTAATGTGACAAGCTGAGACCTATTCTGGCTTTGGCAAAAGCTGACATCACGCCCACATGCCCCTTTGTTCTCACGCCCTCCCAGCTGCTCCAGAGGGGCCGCCGCCTGGCCCCCAAACTGCACGCCAGCCAGAACCTTCTTCCAAGGCTGGCCATGCCTGCACCCCCGCAGGAATCCCTCCTTCAGGTCATGCTGTAGCTCCCCTGGCCCTGCCTTGGATTCACAGACATCTCTGGCAAATTGGCTTTCCCATCTGTCAGATAGGAAAGTTCTCGGGCTCTTCTGACCTCACTGCAGTGATGTCGCGCCTTCTCCCAGGTGGGAAGAGAGTAAACCGGTCCCCTCGGGCTGGTGAGAGCAGGTGTTCCTCAGGACCGCCTCCAGTTGGGGCCGGGGTGCTCCCCCAAAGCTGCAGGGGCAGCTCTGTGCCCCAGGGGGCTAGCAGAACAGCAGAGATCAAGGAAGCCTGGAATTGCCTGATCCCAGACGGTCGGGGCTGGAATGCCTGGAAGAGCCTCCAGGACTCCATTTCTAGAGAGGGAAACTGAGGCGCACAGGCACGTTAGTGCAAGGGCGAGGATCAGAACTGAGGCTCCAGCTCCCAGCCCTGTGCTCTCCGTCCATCACACCTGCCGAGGAGGGGAGCAGGCCTATCTCCAGGGGGGCAGGGGGGCTGTGGCTCTGAGCAGCCCCAGTGCCAGGAAGGAAGAGTCAGTTAAGGTCTAAAGCTTAGACTCAGGCCTTCCTACCCGGTGCCAGGCTGGGGTCCAGGAGCTCGGGTCTCACCTGGGGGCTGGTTAGAAATTCAGACTCTCCGGCCCCGCCCCAGACCCACAGAACCAACATCTCCAGGCAGCTGCGGGGCAAAACCAGGGTGACTCCCCCCAGCTCAGGAAAGCACACTGCCTGGGTGCCGTCAGGTGCTGGGGGACGCCTTAGAGGCCCCAAGGGAGCCAGTCTGGGCCACACTCACTGGTGAGCTGTCCCCAGTCCTGGTGCAGAGAGGGCCATCCGGCCAGGAAAGCATTTCAGGCTCCAGGAGAACCCCGGAGACAAGCCCTCCCCAGAGACTGAGAGAGGAGTAGCTGGGAGTCTGCTGGCTGACCACCCTTTGCCAGCAAGCTTGAAGCCGGATCTTTTGAAAGAACCAGGAGTAACTGCATGTTGGAGGGGGCTCAGCTCCAGCCAGAGCCTGGGCAGGGGCGGGGCTGCAACCCCAGTCTGGTCAGGCGGGGTGGGGGGCAGAGGAGCAGCCTCGGCTGGCTGGGGCGGGGGCCTGCAGGGCTGCTCCGGTGGCCTCAGCGACAATACTCCTGCTCGATGCTGGCCATCAGCTCCTCTTCCGAGTAGTCGTATGAGATGGCCGAGATGCCCGACTGTCTCTCTGGCCTCCTGTGGCTGCTGCCTGGGGCTCTGTGGGCGAGAAACACGGACAGGGGTGTCAGGAGACAAGATGTCACCTTCAAACTCGTCATCTCTACGATGGCCCCTTCAGGAACTTCTGATCTGTCCTAAAACCAAAACCAAAAACCTTTGCCGTAGGGTTACCTTCTTAATCTTTTACAGGAACGGATCTCTGCCCATTTCCCTGGCTTCATTGCCTTTGACCTTGTCCACCAAGACCTTATGCACCCTGAGAGGAAGCCAGCCCCTGGGGCGTTTCAGGGTGGGAAGGCCCAAGTTCGAGTCCCAGCTCTGCCTCTTACTAGCCCTGCGAACTTGGAAGGCATTTGCATCTCTGAGCGTCCATTTTTTCCCTCTACAGCGGAGCCCTCTTCGTAAGTTCATTCCGGGGCCTAAGTGAGATAAGGCACAGGGAGCACGTGACACCAGGTCCCGCACACTGCACGGCCCTGAGCAAATGCAAGCGGCACTGCGAGATATCCATTTGCCTGATGTACTCACAGGGCCTGCACCCCTGGCGAGGTCGAACAGAGCTGCTGCAGGATGGGACTGGGCGTGGGAGAAGTGACCACAGTCAGACCCCTGTTCCTGCTGCCCGGGCTCCAGAAAGTGGTTCCCACCAGCCTGCCCCTGGTGGCCCACCCCTCTCCGACTTTCTGGACATCACAGGGATTTGGGGTGGTGTTCACTGTACCCCAAATTTCCCTTTCTTTCAGGCTGCTCCCTCTTAGTGTTGCCTGGCACCGGCCTTGGCCTCCCCAGAACCTTTGACAGGCGGGAGGGTGTGGGCGTGGGTCAGCTTCGTGCTGCCGCTACTGGGGCTGCGTCTGGAGGGGCTGCGAGGTCCGAGGCCTGGAGCTGCCCGCCGCCAGCTGGGGGACAGTGACATCCCCCTGCCTACTCTCCTGTGCTAGACAAGGAGCCCGAGCTGCTCTGCCGGCCAGAGGGCTGGGCGACTTCCCCCTCGCTGGCCTGTTCCCCCACCTGTGAACTCAGGGAGCCAGGCCGGCAGACCCTCAGCGGCAGGGGCAGACAGGAGCCGGCACAGTTGCCGGGCTTCCCCCGCATGCGCCCTCAGCTTCTGTGACCCGATCCTGGGACCGCAGGTCAGGTCAGCCCTGTCCTCAAAGACAGCCTGACCGGCTCAGCCCTGCTGCTTCCCTGTCTCTCGGCCCTTGCCCCTCAGGAGAAAGACACAGATGTCATCAAGGATATTCAGGACTTGGGGGCACCTGGGGGGCTCAGTCGGTGAAGGATTTGCCTTCGGCTCAGGTCATGATCTCAGGGTCCTGGGATGGAGTTCCAAGGCAGGCTCCCTGCTCAGCAGGGCGTCTGCTTCTCCCTCTGCCTCTGCCCCTCCCCCTGCTTGTGCTCTTTCCCTCTCTCTCTCTCTCTCTGTCTCTCCCTGTCTCTCAAATACATAAAATCTTAAAAAAAAAAAAAAAAAAAAGGATGATTAGGACTCGGGGGTCAAGGCCCACATGGCCCAGGTTCACATCAAACGTGCCTTTCAACGAGCGGCTCTGGGACACCTACTACGTGCCAGGCCCTGCGAGGGACCAGACGTGAGCCAGAGGCCGGGGCTGTCTTCACGGGGCTGAGTGAGGATGGGAGCCAGATTGCCTTGAGGACCTGCTGCCTCACAGGTCACAAGTGAGGAGGCTGGGGGCCGACCAAGGCGGGAGGGACCCCAGCCTGAGGAGGACGAAGGGGAGGGCAAGAGTTTGGGGGGAGATATTTTAACTGGGCTTTGAAGGATTTTTCTCTTCAGCATTTTCTTACAAAGACTTCCAAGCATACCGAAAGGTTGAAATGGTAGATTCCACGATTAAGTAAATACACTTTCTTTCTTTTTTTGGGGGCTGTATTGACTTTATCACACATCTACTTCATCTGATTTCTGGAGGTATTTCAAAGGAAACCGCAGATCTCAGGACATTTCTCCCAGAAATGCCGCTCTGCCAGGTTCTGACAGCAGAGCCCGGGGTTGGGGAGGAGGCCGGGGAGGAAGGGCCCCTCCCCTGCCTCTGAGATCTGCATGGGGGGTGGAGGGACAAGGGCAGCGGTGGGCCGGAGGCCTGGGAGAGCCATGGCAGATGTGGGGCAGGAGACCTGCTGCTCCCCCCCTGCAGGGAATCTCCTTAGAGGCCGAAGAGCCCAAGTCTGGGGACCAGAGGAAGGCCGTTCCAGGCTTGACCCTGGGGAGGGCCAGCGCGCCCTCTGAGCTTGCCTCCGAGGCCCTCTCCTCCTTTCCGGGGCAGCGGACAGAGCGACAGAGCCTCCCATGAAAGTCGGTGAGCGAGCGAGTGAGTGAGCGAGGGAGGGAGTGGACTCCTTGTGAGGGTGGTGAGGAGGCCCAAGGAGCCTCCTGGAGCGAGCAGGGAGCGGAAGGCGCCCCTTAGGTTAAAAAGCAGAAGAAATAGCTAATTGATTCCAGGTAGAATTTAACCGTCTAAATTCATCAGGTTGATGAAAGAGGGAAAAGTCAGGCTAATTCTCTTTAAAATCAGTGGACACAATCAGCCAGAGCTGAGCTGTGTGCCTTCTTTCCATGGGACCCGCAGGCAGATGTGTCCCCGGGAAGGTGTGTCCCCGGGTCCCCAGGACAGAGCCGCAGGTGTGGACGTTTGGGTCAGCCGGGCAGAGCCGGCCTGGGCCCCTGGGGCGGTCACTGCAGTGGGACCCCGTGTCCTCCCTGGCACCCAAGCCCACCCCCAGTCCATACAAGGAGAGGAGGAGGGGCTGAGGGAGGACCAGGGCTCTCCAGGATGCTGAAGAGGGCTCTGGGCCTGGACCGCTGGTGCCAGGGCTGTAAGCGCTCCACCGAGGGGTCCCAGCCTGCTCCCACTCGAGAGCCGTGGCCAGTGGCCGCAGCTTGGCACTCAGCACCCTCTCTACCTCGGGGAGCTTCCCTCTCTCCGTGACCGCCACCTGCCTGCACACAGCGTCCTCAGGGGAGATGGGCCTGGGATGCTCCTTCCTCCTGTCTCCTCGGTGACCACCTACACAGCCTTCAAACCAGTTAAATCGTTACCAGCCCTTCTGTGAGCCCTCAGGCCGCTCCTGTCCCCTCTCTGACCTCCCCTGAGCCCACTGCCTGCCCTTGTGAAGAGACCACGCTGCTCAGGGAAGGACCGCCACAAATGCATGTTCAATAAGGGAAAGCAGCAGGGTTCTTGCCCTGAAGCCATGTGGAACTGGTCATAAAAACGGCGGTTACACTCCAAGTGTTACAGCTGTTCACATGCATGGTCTTGACTACCGGAGTCACCACATCCCAGGGACAGGGCAGATCACTGTCGTCCCATTAGAGGCAAGGAAGCCAGGAGAGCACGGTGGGGCAGAACAGGCCAGGGGCTCAAGGGCATCCCAGCTGAGCTTCGAGCCTCCTGCTGGGGTTTGATGCCCCGAAACCCTCCCGCGGCCCAGAGCCATGTGGGATGGCCTGGAGCAGGCAGAGGAGGCCCGGTCTCTGGGCCTGGGGTTCTTCGCTGACACTTCCCAGGGGAAATAAATAAAATTGTAACGGGATTACAGGGGCCCCATGTGCCATCGCCTGGGCTGTAAACTCTGGAAGGCTCATCTGCAGGTGTTCCACGGCACACAGTTTGAGGGAACGAGTGAGGTCGGGAACGCCCCGGATGACCTGGGTCGGGGTTCTCTTAGGGGGAAGATCACAGCAGCTGTGAGACCGCAGGGCTTCTGCACACTCCCACGGCCGGGACCCTCCCTGGGAGGAGGGGGCTGCACCCGGCAGAGAGGAAGCGTGCTCACCCCAGCCTGGCACTCACCTGGAGACTCTGCCGCTCTCGGGGTGCTCGTCAGCGCTCGGTTTAGAGGACACCTTGAGAAGGACAAAAGGAAGAAGCATCAAGAGGTCGTCAGTGGTGCCGCCTGCCTAATGCGCTGGCTTTCTGCCAGCAGACGGTGGCCACCTCGTTCCACCCAGGATCAGGTAAACCGCAGCTGGAAAGGGTCCCTCTGGCTTTCTAGTTCCATCTGCTTACTGCACAGGTGGGAAGGCTGAGGCTGGAGCAGGGGGTGACGTCACAAAGCTCGGACAAGCAACTCCCTGCCTGGTGGCCAGCGACCAGGCTGTACCCCCATCGCTCACCTCCAGGGGTCACGGTCTGCCTTCCCCTCGGCTCTGCCAAGCTTTCTCTGCCCTCAGACAAGGGTGTGTAGACGGAGCACAAGTCTGTCTGCGGGCTTTTCCATTAGTCGGTGCTGAGCCCTGTGCCCGCACCAGCCTGTCCCAATGACCACGGCTTTAGAATGAACCTTGACATCTGCTAAACCACATCCTCCCACCTTTTTTTTTTTTTTTTAAAGCGTCTTGACTACTCTCGGTTCTTTGTATTTCCCCATATATGTACTGGAATCAGCTTGGCCTATTCCATGGGAAAAAAAATCTTGGGGATTTTGTTGGGGTGGTATTAAACCACAGATCATTTGAGGGAAATTGATATCTTTATAATAATCAGCCTTTTGATTTATAAACAGGGATTGTTTCTCCATTCATTCAGGACTTCTTTAATGTCTTTTTTTTTTTTTAAGACTTTATTGAGAGAGAGTGTGTGTGTGAGTGAATGGGGGGGGGAGGGGGAGGGCAGAGGGAGAAGCAGACTCCCTGCTGAGCAAGGAGCCCGATGTGGGACTCAATCCCAGGACCCTGAGAGCATGACCTGAGCCGAAGGCAGACACTTCACCGACCGAGGAACCTAGGCGCCCCCTTCTTTAAGTCTTTTAAGAAGTTTTTTCATTTTCCCCGTAGAGACCATGGATGTCTCTTTTTGGACTGGTTCCCAGATACTTGGCATTTGCAATGCTATTATCAATGTCATCTTTTTTAAATTTTATTTTATTTTTTGAAATATTTTATTTATTTCTTTATTTGAGAGAGAGAGTGCAAACAGGGCAGGGGGAAAGGGAGAAGGAGACTCCCTGCTGAGCAGGGAGCTCAACTCGGGGCTCGATCCCAGGACCCTGGGATCATGACCTGAGCTGAAGGCAGGCACTTAATCGACTGAGCCACCCAGGCACCTCAAAATGTCATCTTTTTTAAACAAAATTTTATTATATACCTCTTGTTGTTGCAGAAATATGACTGAAATATATATATTTGGGGGGGTTTAGTGAATTTAACACTCTCGTATTAGCCCTAATAATTTATTTATAGATTCTGTTTGTATCATTTTTGTTCTCATTCACATTCTCTGGGAATAACGGCCATTCGATCTCCCCCTAACCTTTCTGCACTTCTGGTACGACATGAAAAGAAGTGATGATAACAGGCATCTTTGTCTTGCTCCCTAATTGAATGGGAAAGTATCTATCATTTCACAGCTTAATGTTTGCTGTGGGTTTTTCTCGAGCACCCTTGATCAGAGCCTCATCTCGGTGCTATTTGCTGGCTCATTCCTCCAGCTCTATCTTCCAGGATGCGGACCTTCTCTTCATCTCTGTCTAATCTGCTAATCCACACCATCGGGATCTTTCCTTTTTATTCTAGTTTTCATTTCTACAAGTTCTGTTTGGTTCTTTTTCAAATACACCAGGTCACTTTCTCTAGGCCCTTGTCCTTTGCAGGTATTTTCCTTAAACATAATAGACACAAATTGATTATAATCTGTGCCTGATAATCCAAACACCTGAAGCCTTCACTGATCTGGGGGGTCAGAAGGAGAGAGAGAGAGAGAACCGCAAGCAGACTCCCCACTGAGCGTGGAGCCCAGTGCAGGGCTCGATCTCACAAAACTGAGATCATGACCTGAGCAGAAATCAAGAGTTGGACGCTTAACCAACTGAGCCACCCAGGGACCCCTTCACTGATCGATTTTTGTTGACTATTTTTTCTTCTGGTTTTTACTGGGTTCCTTGCATAGTTGGTTATTTTTTGTTGTTTGCTGCTCATTGTCCTCGGAAACTTCTTCGTGAGTATTCTCTGAGGCCTAAGAGGAACATGACTTTTTTCCAGGCACTTCAGGGGCATTTCCAGTCTGGGACCATTTGAAATTAAAGCTATGCATTTGGGCCTAGTATAGGGACCTTAATGATTCTGCGGACATGGGGGAGTTTTAAAGGTTTTGTTTTTTCCTTTTAATAGTGGAGAATTATATTCCCCCATTCCATGATCTTACACTGCCAATAGAGAGAACCGGGCTTTGGCCCCCACAGGAAGCTGCTTACATCCTCTCCAGATTCTCTTCTAAAGCCCTCCTCCGTCCTCTGACTCAGAGATACAATCACATGGATCAGTCACTCCCCAGCCGTTCACCCAGCACCCCAGCGTGCCCAGGGCTCTACCAGCTGCCGTGCAGACGTGGGCTCTACACTCTCGAGGGGCTGGCAATGTCACGGGAGAAGGGAGTCTTAAGCACGTCAGACAGTGAGCCAGATGTGGGAGCACGGAGCTGGAGGAGGGGGTGTTGCTATAAAACGTACAGTCGGAGGGGTGGGCGGTACGGTAGCCGGGCGCACAGACCAAACCCCGCCCACCAGCTATGCGGTTTGGGGCGGTTGTCCTGACCTTTCTAAGAAGTGGTCTCCTCGTGTATAAGGCAAGTTTACTGGGAGATACTCTGAAGTCATTCCAAAGTGCCTGGCACTGAGTAAGTTCTCAGTAAACATTAGCTGTTATCGTTTCTGCTGTCGTCGGACCGATGCCGTATACCATGCTGTCTTCTAGTTATTCACCCGTCCGCGGCGGTCAGTCCTCCCCAGCAAGAGCACCACTTCTCCAAGCTGGGCACAGGATAAACACAAAGTATTTTCCGAATTAAGTTGAATGTCAGGTTGCTAGGTTGTTATAATCTTGAGTTTAAAGTCTATATAGCCGTTGGCAGAGTAGAGTAAAAATAGCATAATACAGAAAAGGGTGCAAATCCCAGTTGTGCCATTTAATAATGACATGCCTTTGGGTGGATTGTGAGGCTCTCTGAGCCTCAGTTTACCCATCTGCAGAATGGGGACTTAGCCCTCAGGCCTGCTGTGAGATGAGAGATTATCCGTCCAGCTCCTCCTTAGTGTAACAGCCATCC
Source organism: Ursus americanus (assembly GCF_024610735.1). NCBI lineage: Eukaryota > Metazoa > Chordata > Mammalia > Carnivora > Ursidae > Ursus > Ursus americanus. The sequence goes on along the minus strand of NC_142133.1, from coordinate 78,885,233 downwards.
TCCAGGCGACCAGTAAACACCATTCGAAGTATCTGAACCAACGTCCAATCCAGGGTAGCCTCGGCCGAAGCCCCACCGAAAGATAACCAGAACGCGTGATGAGGTTAGTCTGGGGAGCGTCTTGGTCTTCGAGGCATAAGCAGAGGTCGCTGTACAACATATTCTCCGCTGAGAAATTAGCTCTGATGTGTATCTTGGGAAACATTAGCGGCGGTAAGTGGAAGCAAGCACACACCGCGTGTGTCCTGCCGACGCAAGCCCTGTGGGGGTGCGCAGGGGAAGGCCAGCCGGCCTCAGCACGCGGTCCGGTGGAGGTTGGTCTTGCGCCCAACACTGCAAGTGGAGGCTGGCCACACGGCAAGGGTGCACAGCCTCGAACCAGCAGTACCCCAAAGAGCCGACTGTGGCTGCTGGTGGTCGGTGATCTTGCTGTGGGGGACTCCGTGTCGTGGCGCGTTTCTTTGAACACTCATTTGTGCCTCTGGGGAGTATAAAGATGAAGAGGAGATGACTTCCAAGTCAGCAAGGAGCTCACCGTAGGAAGAGGGACAGAAGAGCGGGGATGGAGCGAAGAAAGAGGACGGGAAGGAACACACACACTCACACACACTTACCTCCACTGCCTCTTGAAGCCACCCAGCCCATCTCAGAGCAGCTCAGACTATCTGGATGTTCTTTTTTTTTTTTTTTTTTTTTTTTAAGTAGGCTCCACACTGGGCGTGAAGCCCGATGCAGGGCTTGAACTCATGACTCTGAGCTGAGATCAAGAGTCGGGCACTTAACTGACTGAGCCACCCAGGTGCCCCTGAATGTTCTTTTTAATTAAAAACAAAATTCTGTGATAAAATACACATAGCCTAAAATTCACCATCTTAATCATTTTTAAGTGTACATTTCAGTATTAAGTACATTCATAGTGTTGGGCAACCAATCTCAAGAGCTCTTTTCATCTTGCAAAACAGAAACCTGTCCCTATTACACAACTCCCCATCCCTGTGCACCCCCCACCCCAAGCCCCCGGCCACCGCCCTCCTACTGTCTCTATGACTCTGACCAGACACCTTGTCTAGGGGGAATCCTACAGTATTTGTCCTCTGCGTCTGGCTGATTTCAGCCGCACGTCTTAGGCTTCATCCCTGTTGGAGCAGGTGCTGGACGCGCTTCCCTCCTGAGGCTGCTATCCTGCTGTGTGCATGTACCGCGGTCGGTTTCCCCGTCCGTCAGGTTGCTTGCACCTTTGGGCTGCTGCGAATACCACTCTTGTGAACATCGGTGGACAGAGATCTCTTTGGGACCCTGGTTTCAGTACTCTCGGGTACACACGAAAATCCTCGCTTACACTGCCACCCACCTGCCTCCTGGCGGCTTTCGGTCATGGGGCCTGCCTACATTCCCAGGGGCTCAGAGAAGAAAAGTAGTACTTTACCCAGCCATCCCCGAGCTGCTTTTTAGGATATCATCCTACTTGCACCCTTGTGCCCGCTTGTCAGCTTCTGCCGGAACCAGCTTTTGGCGTCACCTACTGTGGCTTTGTCCCTCGTCACCAGGCTCTGTGAAGGTCGTTACAAATACAGTTTCTCCCAGAGGGAGGGCAACCGAGACAGACCTTCGCAGGGTCAGCCCGTCTCCACTCGCCCACTGCTCTCCCTACGCTTAGCAGGGACGCACTGCCGGCCTGGCGGGGCAGCAATGACGGGGCTCAGCATCACCCTACAGCAGGGTTCGGAAGGGAGGCTGTGCTCTTGCTTTTGTAATTTCCCCGATGGCTCAGCTTTGTTATATCTGCTCCACGTTTGCTGAGGTTTCTCTCCGTGCCTGAGGTTTGAACATGCCGTCCTTTCCTCGTCAATGCGTTCCAGCCTTTCGCTTGACTTTGTCAGATGTGGGATGTGTTAGACGCCCTTCCAGAAACACAGCTCGCCAGAGCGGCAAAGGGAGCTTGGATGAAAAGCAAGGACACAGCAGCCCCTGCCGGCCGCTCCAGGCCTTGTGCAGATGCACGTTCCCAACACCGGCCAGCTGGCAGCCTGCCACCTCGGGGCCAGACAGACACTGGGACCCCGGGGGCTGTGGCGCCTGGGCTGGGGCCGGCCAGCTGTGGGAACCGGGCTGAGCTCAGGGAGCGCGTGAGTGCGTATGGGCGGGCGGGGGATGTGTCATCACTCGAGATCCCACGCAGGCTTTGAAGAACACACCAGAGCCGAAGGAGCAGCAGCAAAGAGGAGGAGGACGTGAATCAGATGATTTCTCTGTCTCCTCAGACTCACAACTAGCGTTTTTGGAAAAAGTGAACTATCAACTCTTTTTAGGAAATCCACTGCACCTTTAATTTACCAAAATGTCTGTGTTCTGCTGCTTCTGCTTAGAGAGTCCTCCCCTTTAACTCGTCGTGTTTAACAGCTTTATATGTATATATGTACACGCATCAATGATTCGGAGAATTGCCATAGAGCAAGCCACAGATGTTTAAGGAATTCGGGTTGGTAGCCTTCGACAGGTGCATGGACCTGTTCAACCATCCCCACGGTCAGCACCCTCCGTGGTCCTCCCTGCTTCCCTCGGGGCCCTCCCGTCTCCAGGCAACCGCTAGTCTGCTTCCGGTCACTGCAGATTCGTGGGTTCTCTCTGGAAGCCAAGGCACCTGGAATCATACAGCGCGCACCCTTTTCCTGTCTTCTTTCCCTCAGTGTAATTAAGGATTCTGAGATCCATCCACGTTGTGTGTATCAACAGTTCACTGCGCCGATGTGGGGCTCGAACCCACGACCGCAGGATCAAGAGTCGCGTGCTGCACCCACGGAGCCCACCAGGTATCCCAGGAGTTTACTCCCTTTTATTGCCCGGTAATATTCCACAGCCTGGGAAGACATCCCCCTTTATTATCCTTCTTCGAAGCCCAGGTTTGTTCGGTTGGTTGGGTTTTTACGTTTCATTATGTTTCATTATGGACACTTGAGCACATGCGGTGGAGAGAACGGCGTGAGCGCAGTCCTGGTACCTGGCCTCCCGGCCTCCGCGAGGTCCCATGTTGTGCCCTCGGCTCAGCCCTCCCACCGCCAGGGGGCGCTCCCGTCCCCACACAGCCCCACTCCATGGCCTCCCAGGCAGCAGTCGCTGCGGGCCAGGTGGGTTCTGCCGGGAGAGCTGTTCTGCGTTAATAAAATGACAACCAGACTTTTTCAAAAGGAGGCTCTGACTCTGAGGCCACCGGTCGTGGAGCCCCCACCTCCCCTCACGAGGCCATGCCTTCAGGAAAGCGTTTCCGAAGAGAATGAAGGCCAGGCCGACCTGGAGAAGCTGGAAGGGATGAGATTGGAGGAAAAGGACAATCAATTGCATTTATATGGTGTTTTCTCACCTTATAAAGCACATTCATACATTATCATATCATTATAAACAATGGGGACTCAGCTGGACTCATGGATGGGCTGCAGGCAGCCTGTTGCCCACCCTGGGGGTGGCCCCCATTGGGCAGCGCCTGCTCGTGGACGGGGAGGGAGATGACCTGGCCTGGCTCCTGAGCCTGCCCGGGCCCTGGGGCAGCTCCCCCTGCGGAGCCCCAAAGGCCTCTGATATAAATGAGATGGGGGCCTCATGGTCTCAGGTCCCTTCGGGCCAGCGATCTGATTCTCAAACTGGAAACAGACCACCGGGTTCTCGGACATTGGCTGTCGGGAGGCAGAGCCCAGTGGGCACCTGAACTGGTGGCCTTGGGCTGGGAGCTACCTTCCTTGCTGGTAACGGGCTCCTGGCCTGAGGGAGGGGAGAACCTCCGGTTTGCCCAGACCCCTGCTGGCCCCTCACCAGAGTCCAGGGACCGCTTGTGCCAGCCCCGTGGGAACTAAAGCTTCCCCGTGGGAACAGAAAGTCTTCACCAGCACCCCTGGACGCCATGCGTGTGACAGCGACACCCCCCCACCCCCGACTTCATTCCTTCCCCTCTCTACCCAGCACTCAGTAGCCACTGCATTGGGCCAGGCCCTGGGACTGTGCCCTCCACCCCTGCACAGCTGGGCTCCGGCGGCTCAGCAGCCATCGTCCTGCGACCCCGGAGGGAGGGAGCCCTCTGAGGTCGCACACCCTACCCGCATCTCCAGGCGCTGTACATCTTACGGTTTGAAGTCTCACTGTTTTTATAGGTCCCCTGAGGGGAGGATTCTTCCTTCAGTGTTTGATGTTCTCCACGCTTAGCATTCTTCTCCCCCAGTCCAAGTGCTCTCCACCCGGCAGCCCGTCTCCCTGCCGATGTTCACAAACCACTTTCCACAGCGGACGTGAGTGTCGGACAGCCCCAGGAACTCGTCTGTGTCCCCCCCACCCCGAACCTGTACCGCCCAGAGGATCATTGTCGGCTCAACCGCACAGGCAAGAAAGTTTGGCGCCATTCTGGAAACTCGCCTTCCCTTGCTTGTCACACCCACATGTCACCTGGGCTTCTCCCACCTTCTCTGCCCTGAGCGCCCCACTCCTGCACAGTCTCCTCTCATTCCCTCCTCGCTGCCACCTCTGACCTTCCGAAAGGGAGGCTGGCCAGGAGAGGAGGCGCGAGAAATAAGGTGGTGTCTCTGGGGCAGGGAACTGGGGAAAAGGTGGGGACAGTGGAAGGGACACTTTCTTTTTGGGGTGTCTTTCACATCTTCTCTCCTGTGCATGTCTATTACCTGTTCTGATTTTAAAGTCAACATTTAATTATAATAAACACAGAAAACTTCCGCTAGCTCCCCACTGCTTACAGGGTGCCGTTCCACCCCTTAGCCTAGAGGGCTGTGAAATCCTGACTCAAAGCGATCCAGTTGCCTTTTGTGCTCTGTCATCACGTCGCTGTCCAGCCACAACGGGCTGCACGCTCTTCTCCTAGAGCACTTTCATCCGTCTGGCTGTTTCTACACGCTGTTCCCTCTGTGTGGAATGCTCCTCCTCTTCCCACCGCTGGACAACTCAGCTGACCCTTTAGAACCAACTCAGACGTCAAGTCCACTGGGAAGACGCCTGCCTCTGATGGGATTGTTCAACTCCTTGTGTGTATAATACTTCCTACATACCTCCTACTGCAGGGCTCCCGTGGTGAATGACGATGCATTTACACAACCCTCCACAACACAGTTAGGAGCTTTTTGGGGTCAGCACTATGTTTTACTCGTCTATGTACCCTAGATTGCTCAAATACCACTTAAACGTGTGTGCTTCGCTATAGATCACATCTGAATGCACACAGACGGTAACTGTCTTCAAAATAGTGGCTTTTTTGCCAAAAGTCCATCATATAACCCATCACGTTTAAGTCTCTCTGGTTACCTGCTTTCCAGCCACGTAATCATTTTGACTGCTGTTTTCACCTCCACATCCCACAGCAGCTGTGAACCAGGGTTACGCCAAAGTCCTGGCTGATGGTAACAGACACAGACTATCCTGGTCCTCCTTTGCCAGAGCAAAAGGGAACCTTTGCAAAAATGGTGAAAGATGGATTCATGCCACGTAACTAGAAGACATGGTTGGCCTAGACCCTCTTGTAAAAAATGTCCTACCTTTGCAGCAACGATAAAATCCCAGAACATGAGGGGCGTCGGGCTGGCTCAGTCAGTATGTGTGGTTCTCGATCTCGGGGTTGTAAGGTCAAGTCCTGAGTTGGGTGCACTGATTACTTAAAAATGAAATCTTTAGGGGCACCTGTGTGGCTCAGTAGGTCGAGCATCTGACTCTTGATTTTGGCTCGGGTCATGATCTCAGGGTCCTGGGACCCAGCTGCCTCGGGCTCCACATTCAACAGGGAGTCTGCTTGAGATCCTCTCTCTCTGCCCCCCACCTTGCTTGTGCGCACACGCTCTCTCTCTCTAACATAAATAAATAAAATAAATCTTTAAAAAATAAAAATAAATAAAATCTTAAAAAGAAAAAGCTTCCCAGAAAATGAACTTCCCTTGATCTTGATCGGCCCAGATTTATTAGGCAGGAGGGGGGACAAAATCTGAACGATAATGTGGTAGTAAAGGTGCCGAATTTATGTTCATTGGATTGTATCAAAATTTCCTCTTTAAGGGTGCCCTTGAATTTCACTAGCGCATTTAATCTCAAAAGCCTCATTTATCCAGCCCATTCTGGGACTGACATTTTATGGTTAATTCTGTATCCTAACAGAGCCATCCTTGACTATCCACTACCACTGTACTGTTAAAAAGAACCTTCCTGAAAACATTGACTACACTCTGGTTCTATGCCTTTCATTCTCCATGAACCCCAGCATCAGGCTTCCCCCACCGCTCTTCCCAGGGGCACTAGGGACCTCCAAGCTGCTGAGCTCAGTGGCCAGTCCCCTGGCTTCATCCTATTTATTCCATCAAGAAGCATTTACAAGAGCTGGTCACCTCTCCCTTCTTGAAACACTTTCCTCCCTTGGCTTCCAGACATGCCATCCTCTTGGTTTTTCCCCCCATTACTGGTTGTCCCCTTTGGCATGTCCCCTCATCTTTTCCATGTCTGAACACAGCAGGGCTGGCTCTTCAGCTCCTCTCATACAAGTTCACACACACCCACAGCCAGAGCAGTGCCTGGTACACCGACGTGTGTTAGCCAGCATCGTTGTTGTTGGTGTTCTGGTCGACCCTCCACGCTCCTCTGCTCTGCCAGCTCCCACTCTCATAGCTCCAACCCCAACCTCTCCCCTGAGCACCAAGCTCTTACAAAGACCTCTTCACTTGCCTCTCTGTTTGGGTGTCTAATAGGCATCTCAAACTTAACACATTCAAAACCAAATTTATAATTAACACCCCAAACCTGCCCCTTCCCCATTTCCATGTCAGCTAACAGCAACTACATCCTTCTAGCTGCTCAAACCAAAACCTTTGGGGTCATCTTTGACTCCTTTCTGTCTCACGCAACCCCTAGCCAATCCACTGGTAGACTGGTTGCCTCTGTCTTTAGTCTGTGTCCATGGGCCAACCACTCCTCTCGTCCCTCACTGCCGCCCTCTGTTCTCAAGGATCCCTGTGAAAGCTTCCTAATTCCACTCCCAGCTGTGACCCTGCCCCTCCTCCCACTCTGTCTCCAACATGGCAGCCAGCGAGAGTGGGTGAGCCCTAAAACAATTAGGTCATTGCTGTTCAAAACCCTCCAGGGCTTCCCACCTCCTTCAAAGTAAAAGCCAACTGCCTAACAGTGGCCAAAGGACCACGATGCTCTGCCCAGACACTGGGCCACCATCCTGGCCACCATTCTGTCTCCCACTACGCTGACCTTGCCCTCTCCACTCCAGCCACTCCGCCCAACCCACCGCTCTTTGAGCAGACCCTCCAGGCTCCACCCGAGGGCCTCTGACTGGCTGACCCCTCGGCTTGGAACACCGGTTCCCACAGAAGCACGGCAGCCCTCGCCTCCTCCCTAGCTTTGCCCGAGTGCTGCCTCTTCAGTGACACCTTCCCTGCCCGCCTATTAAAAATGACAACCCAGACCCGCTCCTGCTCTCCCCAGCCTCACTGCCTTGTTGTTCTTTTTTTATTTTAAGATTTTTTGAGAGAGAGAGAGAGAGACTGGGGGAGGGGCAGAGGGAGTGGGACAGAGAGAATCTCAGGCAGGTTCCACACTCAGCACGGAGCCCGACGTGGGGCTCTATCTCACGACCCTGAGGTCTGAGGTCATGACCTGAGCTGAAATCAAGAGTCAGACGCTTAACCGACTGAGCTGCCCAGGCGCCCCTGCTTTATTGTTCTTTATACTTCACTTTTTTCACTGTTGGACTTAATACGATGAGAACTGTAGCAGAGGTTTTGTGTGTTTGGTTCACTGATGCGTAACCAGCACCTAGAACAGTACCTGGCACGTACATGCCAAGAGCATGAATCAACAGATGGTACGTTTTCCCAGTTACTAGAGCCCTGGGCGTCAGACACTGCTGCATCGTTAAAAAACAATAATTTGATTAAATACCTTACGAAAACGCAAACCCAAGCCTTTAGCTTTTCTCACATGATTTTTCCATCCTAAGTAGTTTTCAGTTTCAATATCCCACTAAAGTACTGTTGATTTTAAAGTTCCACTGACTTTGGGGAAGGAATTCTGCCCTGCACGCCAAATACCGCAGAGGCACAAAGTTGGAAATTAATCCAGGACCTCTTAAAAGGGGCACCTGGGTGGCTCAGTTGGTTAAGCGTCCGACTCTTGATTGCAGGTCATGATCTCAGGGTCGTGAGATGGAGCCCTGCATCGGGCTCTGGGCGTGGAGCCCGCTTAGGATTCTCTCTCCACCCCCTCCCACCCCCGATCTCTCTCCCTCTCTAAATTCATAAATAAATAAAAGTAAATACTTCTTAAAACTTAACTTTAAAATTTCAAATTTTAGAATATGGCAATACTCCATTCTTACCCAGCAACCCCAGGGTTTCTTAACTGCCTCAGGAAAACCACCAAGAATTAAGAAATGAGACAAACACGAGCACTTGATTAACTAAAATAATTGCCACAAAGCCCATTGGCTGAAGAGATGATTCTTCAGGCCGGGAGAACCCATCCCAGGCCTGACCTCGGATGGTCCTGGTCTTCCTTTAAACACAGAGTTAGCAGGCATGGTTATGATTCCAGCCTCCAAGGGCAGCTCAGACAGGTGTCCCCTAGGGCGAGGGATGCAGAGAAGCTTGCTTGGTTGCATACAGACTGACAATGGTTAAAATGTGACAGTGCTAAGACCGACCACGGCAGAGCGGCAGTAACAAGCATCACAGCAGTTAGGGCCATTTTGCTAATAAGGGTACAGGAGCCTGACTGTCGAGAGTCTGATCTCTGCTCTGCTCTAACGGTGCGGCTCTGGTTAAGTTGCTTAACCTCTCTGCGCCTGTTTTCTCTTTCCCATCTGTAAAAATAGAGGATAATAATGTTAAAGATTAAAAGAGTTAATGCATGTTTGAGACCCAAGTGCACATTAAAATATCAGCTCTGACTATTCTTGAACATAGTCGAGTGTAATCCATACTAGTCAGGATGATGGTTCAGAGATACCGTATAATCAGTCTCTAAGAAATTCTAATCGACAGTGGTTAAAATTTTTTTTTAAAGATTTTATTTATTTATTCGACAGAGATAGAGACAGCCAGCAAGAGAGGGAACACAAGCAGGGGGAGTGGGAGAGGAAGAAGCAGGCTCACAGTGGAGGAGCCTGATGTGGGGCTCGATCCCATGACGCTGGGATCACGCCCTGAGCCGAAGGCAGATGCTTAACCGCTATGCCACCCAGGCGCCCCTCGACAGTGGTTAAAATTTTTAAATGTGGGAGCTTAAAGGGATAATTTCACTTGAGTTTGACATTGTCTTATGAAGAATACCTCTCTCCTCCAAAATGCTAGATCGTTTAGAACCTAAGGAAGGTTTTCCTCCTTTCCTCCTAGAGAAATGGAAATTGTGTTATTTATGTGCTCAAACATTTGCTCTCTCCTTGAGAACATCATTTTTAACATTTTGAAGAAGGGCTGACTTCTGAGTATGGATCAGATCCATCTAAACCAATTTTTTCCAGCTCAGTGATGTCTTGTCAACTCAGAATCTTATAAGATGTACAGCGGCCGAGAGACTCAGTCAAAGGACTTAATCTATAAAGCCAAAAGCACAAACCCCACACCTGAGCGTACAGGCAGTTCACCTGCTGACTGTGACCTTCACAGTCGAGAAATTAGGAGAGCTGACCTTTTGCTTTGTCTCCCCACACCTGAAAATAATTGGACTCGAGGAGCTTTCTTACAGATCTAATAATCTAAGATTCTAGGATTCACTCAAGAAAAATGGATGGCACAGAGGATACGTACAATCCGTCCAGAACCACCACCACGGCTGGCCGATTTCCCCTCCTAGGGGCCTCCATCTCCCCTTCGGCCCTCTAACTGTCCTGCTTCACTCGGGACCTGCTCACCCAGACCACCAAAGCCGCCCCAAACTGGCCATCTTGGCCCCAGGCTTACTTGGCCCCGTCTGTCCTCCCACAGCCGGCGGTGTCATCTTCCTAAAACACAAAATGCCGCACCCCTAGCCCTTCCGCGATAGCCACAGCTTTTACAGTCAAGTCCAAACTCCTCAACATGGGAAACTCCCAGCATGACCTAGGACAGGATGGCACGTACCCCTCGGCCTCTTTAACCCAGGCCCTCCCCACCCACAGCCTGAGCCCCGCAGACCCCGCCCCATCGCCTTTGGGTGTGTGGTTCTCTCTGCACAAATGCTCTTCCCCTGCTTGTTTGCCCGGCTAAGGCCACAGATCCGTCCAGAGTCAGGTCAAGTGCTGTCCTTCTGGAGTGCTACCCTGACTTCTCCAGGGCATCGGTCACTCCTCCTGTGGACTCTGTGCAGGTCTGTGTCTCAGCTTTTTGTCTGCAGGTCCCCTCTCCCCCCAGTAGACTGTGGATTTCTTTTGGGCAAGGCCCATGTGCCGTCTGTGTTCACTTTAGCACCTAGAGGGGTGCCGGCTCATAGAAATGACTGGAGGAGTGAGTAAGGCAGCCCTGTACCCTGAGAGTCACTGACATTCAGCATCAAGGGGGAAATCCATTCTTTTTCTTTTCCTCTCATTTTCACTTCTAGAGTTTCCAAGGCCCTTGAAACTTGGACACTAGATGATTGCTTCCATGCTATCTGAGAATTTCCCCCAAATTTCTCAACTGTTTGTCCATTTTTAGTGTTATGTAACTGAATGGTGACGTAGTCTTGAAGGAATCTTGTGAACGAATTCAGTCCCACTCACTGCCGCTCATTTTGGGAGGGTAGCAGGGGACAGGGGACAGGCAGGAGGACGGGGGGGGGGGGGTTTGCACTGTCTGATTTGAGCCAGTTCTCCTCCCCACCCCTCACAGTGGCATTTTCAGGATTCTACCGCTTGGTGGCTGTCCCCAGAAGACACTTCCCTGGGTCCTGGCAGTTAAGCAAGGCCTGTCGGGCTCCAGGGAAAGGGGTGCTGCTTTTGGCATCCTCCTCAAGCCCAGGAGCTGACAGCAAAGGTCTTGTTCATTCTGCTCTGCTGGAGCGAAGACTGTTGCCAAACCAGAGCGCTCGTTTTTATTGTTTTTCTAGAACAACAGGACTGTTATTACAAGTGTTCTGGAAGAGAGGACAGGGAAGCCAAAAACAGATTCCACAGCATCTTAAAAATAGCCAGTAGCATGTGAATTGCTCGACTAGCAAGGCCAGGCTCTTGATGGGTCTGACACATCTGTGAACCACTGTTTGGCTACTGCCCGACCATGTCGCAGCCTCCTCCGGAGAGAAAAGCCAGTACCCCTGGTCAGCTCCCACCTAGGCTAGAAGGAGTCTGGGATGCGGTGCTTTGAGGGTGGACACACAGCTCTCAAAGGAAAGAAAGGCGAGCTTTGGCCAGAAGACAGCCGGGGGGCGGGGGGGGATGCATTTCTGCCAAGGGATGTGTGTCTCCCCTCTCTTCCAGGATGCTCCCAGCACTGTCACCCCAAACTCGAAGCAGTGAGACCAGCACCCAGAAGGGGCAGACAGGGAGAAAATCAGAGGGGGTGTTGGGAAAGGAGAGGCCGCGTGATCCGCAGGAGACCTCGGAGGCATTCGGAGACCCAGAGACGGTGGGTTTCACTAGGGGCGGAGGGGGAACAGGCGCTGGGGGGCGCGGAGGCGGGCGGGAGGAAGCACGCGGCTGGGGAGTTGGGGGTCGGGGTGCTGGGGGACAGGGCGCGGCCCCAACCGCTCCGCGGGCTCCCACACTCACCCGGCTCCCGGCGCCGGCTGCGGGTCGGGGCCGCGCCGGGCCCCGCGGGGCCAGCTCCCCCGGGCCCCAGGCCGCCGACTCGGCCAGCAGCTGGTCCAGCAGGCGCAGGGTCTCGTCCCCGCCGTCGGGGGGCGCCGCGGGGCCGGGGTCGGGGTCGGAGTCGGCTGCCCCCTCAGCCGCCTCCGTCTCCTGGGCCTCCTCCCGGGGGGCCGCGGCCGTCGCCGAGACCAGAGGCCGCGTCCCGCCCTCCGAGGCTGCCCCGCCCGACCCCGCCGGCCGGCTGTCGGGGCTACGCAGCCGCCTCAGGGCCCGGCCGCTCCGGCTGCTGCCGCTGCCCATGGCGCCCCCGCCGCCCGCCCAGCAGGCCAGTCTCACCGCCCGAGCGCGGCCCCGGGGCGGGAGCGCGGCCGGGGCGGGGACGCGGGAGGGGGCGCGGCAGGGGCGGGGGTGCGGACCCGGGCCGGGGTGCGGGGGTGCGAAGTGGGGGGGGGACGCGATCCGGGAGCGGGGACCCGGGGCCGGGCGCTGCCTGGGGTTGGGATGCGGATCCGGGCCGGGGCGGCGGGGGGAGATGCAGGGGAGCGAGGGCACTAGAGGGAGGGGCGGCCGGGCGGACCGTGATGCAGACCTGAGTTTGGCCGGCGGTGGGGGTGGGGGGCGTTAATGAGATGCAGGGGTGCAGATCCGGGCCTGAAGGGTGAGGGGTCGAGATGCGTGGGGGACGCGATCCGGGGGCGGGGACGCGGGAGCGGGCGCGGCGGGTTTGGGGTGCGGACCCGGGCGGGGGGCTGAGGGGTCCAGACCCGGGGGTGAGGGCCAGGGCCAGGGGCGGCCAGGAGGCGGGGGCGCGGCCCCAGCCTGTGGAAGGTGGTGCGGGGAGCGAGAGCCGGGTGCGGGGTCGGGGACACGGGCGGAGCGTCTCTTCCCCGTCTCCTCCTCCCCGCCTGGGGTGGGGACCCCCTCGTGGACCCGCCTGCCGGGCTTTGGCTCCGCGACCCTCGGGTTAGCCAGGTCCCCGCCACCTGGAACTGACCCCCCCCCCCCGCCCCGGGCGCCGACAGGCCTTGGGGCGAACTCGGCGGGGCTTTTTGTTCATTTATGGAAAGCACTGCGTGAGAACGTGATGAGAGCAGGGAGGTGATATCACAGCCTTGCCCCATCGGGCTGGGTGGGCGGTGGGTCATGTCGCCTCTCCAAGCCACCCATTCCTCGGATGGGGTACAAACACCCGGAGGGTTGAGTAAGATAATGTGCGGGGTTCAAATTGTCTCCCCTCTCCCTCCCGCGCCCGGGCGGACCTAAACGCGACAGAAGGAGGGAAGAGGCGACCTCCAGGAGGACAGACCCTCCAGCCTTTGGGCGGGCGCCGCAGCAGAAAGGGGTGGACCCTCCTTTCATCTCCCCCCTGCCCACCCCATCTGAGACTGCGCACCCCAAAGCCGCACCTCACCCAGAACACTCATCATAAAAACTAATCACTGTTAGGAAAGAAAAAATTATAAAAAGAGGGAACAGAGAAAAGCATCCCCCCAAAAAGCAAAGGAAATATCAATAGGTATTAATAATAATTCTAGCTTTTGCTCACTGGATAGTAAAATATAAATGTTTATTATTTTAAGTGAACTAACCCCCAAATAAAGACAGGAGGCTCCTTGAAGCTGTCTCCTTCAACCCCAGGGATGTTATTGCTGGTCTTGCCTGTATTGTGCTTAGACTTGATTTCTTCCTCTTTTCCCCCACTTAAAAACCCAACTTTTCCAAAGTAAAACAATGCCAACACCTTGAGTCTCACTCACCCATCTCGACTTGGCACGAACCAGATTCCTGACTGAGCTGCAGAACAGTTGGTCAGATGAAATGCTGGCTAAACTTTTCCAACCATGGACTTGAAATGTTACTGTTTTATCATCCAGGAGTAGGGATTAAAAACTTTATGCCTGAGAAAATGGAATAAACATGGGATTCAAGTCCATTTCCATTCATTTCATTATCAACAGACCAAGGAAGTCTTTCTAACTTCCTTTTTTTTTTCTTTTTTTTGACATGCAGTCTTAACCATCCAGATGTAGGAGATGGGCCAAATACATTATTTGAAGTCATCTGGGTGTCCCAAGTCTACAGATGTGTCTAATTTGGAAGCTCTTTGTATAAGTTTTCTCTTTAAGAAAACAAATCTCATCTTGAAACTTTAAGCCTGGAAAAAAAACATTCAGAGGGAAAAGACATTTTTCTTGAGCTAAGTTCAACTAAGTTTAATCATTTAAAGGAAAACATGTTTTACTTCTGCCCAAGAAGAGTCTAGTCATGTGACTCATACTTTAAATATATCCAGAGCTCCCTGTGTTCACCTCTCAGGGCAGCTGATGTTTGTGACCACTCTAGATCCCAATCTTGTTTCCCCAGACTTGTCTAACTCCCTTGGCTTCAGTGACAGGAATGCCACAGCCTGTGCTCTTTCCACTCTTGAGAAACCATTTAAAATCAGCCGCATTTGGAAACCTGGTTTCCATCAAATATGCGAAAAACCCATGTTGATTTTATTAGAAGTTTCCCATAATAAGCAAACAACCTGTTTTTCCACATGACTAACGCCTCCTAAGATCATCTCTAGACATAAACAAGAATCTCTCTGTCCGAAGGGGTTAGCAAAATCTCAGGAATATTGGGACATTGAAAATGGGATCTTGGGGCGCCTGGGTGGCATAGTGGTTAAGCGTCTGCCTTCGGCTCAGGGGGTGATCCCGGCGTTCTGGGATCGAGCCCCGCATCAGGCTCCTCCGCTATGAGCCTGCTTCTTCCTCTCCCACTCCCCCTGCTTGTGTTCCCTCTCTCACTGGCTGTCTCTCTCTCTCTGTCAAATAAATAAATAAAATCTTAAAAAAAAAAAAAAAGAAAGAAAGAAAATGGGATCTCACCCCTCTTATGGAGGCCTCTTGGCAGCTGTACTTCTCCAGCTAAAGGACTTCTTTATGCAGTGACTGTGGTGGTGGCTGGGGAGGGAGGTGGAAGATGAGACCCCGCTCGAGAGCCGTCCGCTTAACTCCTGGAAAATAATAACTTCCTTGCAGTGAGCAAATTAAACTTTGGGAGAGAACTGTAGTTGCTAATACTTTCAGCAGGAGATGTGTCCTAGGGATGTTTTCCTTGGCCACAGCACTAGCCTGGCATCTGGAGATGAAGCAGGTGCTCTTCTTGCCACAGCCCAAGGACCGCCCTTCTTTTAAAAGCCCCAGTCAAGTGCCCTACTTCAGGAACTCTGCAGATGTACTCTCGCTGCTCAGAACCTCTGTAATCGTCCACCATTCCCGACACACCACTAGCAGTTATGTAGGAGAGAGAAACTGCAGGTCATGGTTGCGATGAATATACAGAAAGAGAGTATTTGTATTCAGAGGAAAAATGAGACAGCATTTGAAACACAGGCGAGCCATGTTTGTATTCTTAATGCTTAATCAGTAACTTGAGAAAGCCATGGGGCTATGAATTATTGCTGATACATTCAGATGCAGTAATCTCATATGATGGCTATCGTCTCGTTGCAAAGTGTCCACGCGTTTGCATTGGGTTTCATGGCATCACCCCTGAGAGGGGTGGGGAGAAATGTAAGGAAGAGTCGATACTATTCATTAAGGATAATGAGTTACACAACTTTTGTAGTATTTACTCAGAAATAAATCTTCAGTCCCCAGTGTTGACACATATCCATCATGATGGATCTGGCCCATTCCATAACGTTGTGAAAAGTTCTGACCATTGGCAGTAAAACATGGATGACTCACACCCTGTTTAACCAAAAGGTAGAAAGCAGGGTTTATAATGTGGGCTTTCCATTAGGTGACCAGGTCACGTTGCTGAAGAGAGATCTATGGGCTTCTGGTCCAAAATGGCAGGTCAGGCACAGTTTGCTTCTCTTGTTACTTGAGAGCCCCCCACTGAAATCAAGATACTGAAGTTAAAAAAAAAAAAAAAAAAAAGACGGACAGGCTAGGGGTTGTAAAGGGGAGAGAAAAATCACAGATGAGAGATTTCAACACATTTCTGGAAGATGGAAAGCTGATCACAGAGGGTTTCCAGATGAAACAGGAAGAGAAATTACAGCCTGCGATGTGATGTCAGGGGCTGAAGGGGAAACGGGAGTCAGTCTTCTGACAGTGAGGCTCGGGGACTCGGGCAGCAGGTATGAACGAAAGTGGGAGCGAGAAGTAGGCGTACAAGCCAGAAGACTGGTGGGAGGTCTTCATATGGACAATGCGTCATCCTCCACCTCCCCCCATTCATGCGTCAGGAAGAAGGATTGGGTCGCTGGTGCAGAACTCTGCTGCTGTGTAGAGTCTTCTCCTGATGAGCTTTTACCTGGAGTGGGGAGCTCGGGTTGGGGTGGGGTGTTTACTATGGGCAGGAAGCAGCCCACTCAGGAGTTGGGCTACTCTAGGTTCAAGCGCCCACACCTGGCCCACTGAGCTGCGGTGCTGGGCCAGGTGGTGGGACTGTCCCCTCCCAGGGGCTGTGGATAGCGGCATCACGACCGTCCAGTACGGCGGCAACGGCAGGTGCCGGCCTCGGTGAATCTGATCCCTTCCCGCAGATCCGTGCACAGACAGCCATAGGCCGCTCAAAGCATGCTTAGACTCCAGGCTTTGTTAGAGTTACTTTTCATCCCCAGGAAGCTGTGGAGCAGGCGGGGAGAGGGGAGAGGGCAGTGGTCAGGGGAGGGGGCAATGAAGTGAGTGCGAATGTGCCCTTAATACATGTGGATTATGGAAGCGAACCTTTGCACTACCGCTAGGAAAAGCGCGTGCATCCAACACGAAACGTCCAACTTTTAAGCTCGAGCAGCCCCGCCATGAACGGCAACTCTGCAATGTGGGAACTGCCCTGTTCTGGTCGCTTCTGCACAGAACCAGCGCATGGTCCCAGAGAGCTGGGGGGATGCTTACATTCCTCCTCCTTCTGGGAGACCTGAGAATTCCCCAGTGAACTGACCAGCTAAAGGGACTGTTAAAGCTCAGGTTAAATATTAAGTCTGCTGGCCCTTCCATTCATAGTGTGTTAATTTGTTAAGTGGCCCTGAAGTCCCAGCCTGCTCATGCGGATGGATGCCTGTGAACTGTTTGTACAGGTCCTCCTGCCTCCTGCCGGGAAGGACCACCTGTCCCGTGGAATGCAATCAACCACCCCCCAGGGAGCATAGCTGCCACTTCCTGGTCCCTTTACAGACCTGGGCTCCTTAAAGGAGCCTCTCAGCAACCTCCTGAGGTAGATATCACCTTCCTCCATTTTCTGGATGGCATAGCCGAAGGTCTTGAAGCCAGTGAGTAGCAAAGGGGGGACTCAAACCCAAGTCTGTCTGGTCCTCATGGTCTTTTCGTTTTGCTCGCTATACCCAAATATTGAAACCCTAGCAGAATAGACAAACTGAGCTCCGTAGAAGGGGCTACCACCCCGGTACCCAGGGCTACCATGCAGGTAGGCGGACCAACCATTTCTGTTTGGCCAGGACTGAGGGTATTCCTGGGTTGTGGGATTTTCAACCAATGAGTCCGTCGCCCTACGGGTAAGGCTGTACAGATTATTTATTGAACAAAACTGCCTGATGGCGGAGCACGTAGAGGCCGCGATTCAACCATTCTCCATCCACCCAGCTCGCCCCTGTGCGTCAGGGCTCCACTGCCCAACCCAGGAAAGTGCGGTACGAGCTAGCGTGGTGCGGAGGACAGGCTGCCCCGAGATGAGCCATGCTGGCATGCAGATTCCCTAGAGCTAAGGAGCAATCCAGACCCTACAGGCTCAAAAGAAACTTTTGCCCCTCCCTTAACTACATAAGAGACTAAATCAGAGGATCTTTCCAGAATAAGGGTGATTTCCACAGATAAATTTTATCGGAGTGACCCATCTATATGGCAGGGCAAGCATTTGTTTACCAAACGTTTACTCTTTTTCATTTTCCTGTGAATTACATCCCTTCCCTTTGAAGTCCAAGACCACCTTGCCCCTTCTCCTTAGTTCGGAAGAGCATAAATACTTGATTTTGCCTGTCTTTGGAATTTCCATGTCTGTGTGGATTCCCTGTAGTATGCTATTAAATCTGATTTTCTCCTGCTAACCTGCCTCGTGTTAATTTGGCTCTTAGTCCAGCTAGAAGGACCCTAGAAGGGGACAGGAGTTCCTGCTTCCTGACACTCGCTAAGGCCTCAGCAATTCCTCTGACACTGTTAACCCAGAGGTTTTGAGTAGATGGGTGATTAAGGTAATGTTCTCATTTTACTCTAACCTTTTTACCCTCTCTGGCCAATGAATTTCTCCTAATCCCTACACACACACACACACACACACACACACACACACACACACACAATCAAAGCACAAGTTCCCAATCATGTTCTTACAAACTAGTCCTGTCACTGATGGGAAATGAAGCTGGAGGAATATGGAATATGGTAGATCTAGAATGTTGTGTCTGACTGATAGCAAACATTTCCTCCTGGAAAAATGGTAGGAATGCACTCTCCACCTTGGGATTGGGTGGTCCTGGGACATTCTCCGGCCAGTGATTCGTAAGCAAAATTGAGCGTGTTGCTTCTGGACTATAGCCATCAAGTCTGCTGAAAGATCTGAAACTCTTTTTCTGCTACAGTGACCAGCAACGATGGTGATGGTGGCAGCTCTGTCACGCAGGGTCCTAGAGAGGGCGGTCACTGAACAGAACCCCAACTTGTGATGGGCATGGAGCCGAGGCAAGAACTGAATATTTGCTGCTGTAAGCCAGTCCTCCCGGGGGTTGTTTCTTGCTGTGGCATAACCTAGACCCACCGTAGTCCATGGTGAAGAAATGAACACTTGATTCTGGAAACTATGCGTAGGGCTCTGGGGAGTAGTGGAGTCAGGTTGGCAGTTTCCAAAGACCACCCTATTCTATCTCATTGGGGTTGTTAAACATAAGTTTAAGGATAGGATTTGTCTTAAATATATCCTTAGAAACTGGGATTTTTTTTTTAAACTTTGTAATTTTCTTTTGGTAAAAGTCACTCCACTAGTAGTTGTGTCAACCTCACTGAGCCAAGGGAGGCCCGGAACGCTGGTAGCACATTATTTCTGGGAGTGTCTGAGACAGTGTGTCCAGAAGACATTAGTGTTTGTATCAGCAGACCGAGTCCAGAGATGCCCTCCCTGATGAGGCTGAGGACCTGATTAGAACAAGAAGGCGGAAGGGCGAATTCTCGCTCTCTGCTGGAGCTGGGGCACGTGTCTTCTCCGGCCCGGCCCTCGGGCATCGCTGCTCCTCATTCTCAGGCCTTCGGGCTCAGACTGAATTACGCCACCAGCTTCCCGGGGTTTCCAGCTGGCAGATGGAAGATTGTGGGACTTCTCAGCCTCCGAGTCCCCGTGAGCTGGTTCCTGTAGCGAGCCTCCTCTTATACCCTCCCCAGTCCATAGTTCCCAATGCTCTGTTTCTCGGGAGAACCCTGGCTCCTACAGTAAGCCACGTAGAATCTCGGAGCAATCAAAAGAAGCAAATTTATTTTCCTACATTGATTACAAGTTAACTCTTCCAGTTGGGGCCAGTGTGGGGCTTTCTCTGCATAGTTCTGTGCTCTCCCCACACCGCAGTAGAGCCAAACAGTCCGCAGGCTCCCTTCTGGGCACAAGAGACCTCAGACCTCAAAGACAGTGGGGTGGGGGGTGGGTAAGGAAGGGGTCAGGGACAGCAGGAGGTGGGCTCGCCCCAGCAAGAGGCCAGCCATCCTTCTGGCTCAAAAACCGCCGTTCAGACGCAAAAGGATTTGGTTTTTTCACTCATTTGACTCTGTTAAAATTGCAACACCACAATAACCTTACAACTTGGTCGCCATGGCTTCTGTATATGTGTATCTACTGCGTTTAAGAGAAGAGACAGGTAGGGGCGCCTGGGTGGCGCAGTCGTTAAGCGTCTGCCTTCGGCTCAGGGCGTGATCCTGGCGTTCTGGGATCGAGCCCCACATCAGGCTCCTTCGCTGGGAGCCTGCTTCTTCCTCTCCCACTCCCCCTGCTTGTGTTCCCTCTCTCGCTGGCTCTCTCTCTCTCTTCAAATAAATAAAAAAAATAAAATCTTAAAAAAAAAAAAAAAAAAGAGAAGAGACAGGTAGACCGAAGAGGAGCTGTTTCCTTCGGGGGTCGGCCACCGACAGCCAGCAAGCCAAATCCAGCTCCCACCTGCTTTCGTAAATCAAGTTTTATTGGACACAGCCGTGGGTGCGTCTGGGCGTGTGCGGTCTCGCGCTGGTCTACGGCGCTCTGAAGGGTTGAGGAGCTTTGTCCTGCAAAGCCTAAAATATTTACCATCTGGTCCTTCCCAGAAAGTGTGCCAACTCCCGGGTTAGTTGAAAGGCCTGCGTGTTTCACCCAGTCCTTCCGGATGATGTCGCTTATTCATGAAAGAGAAGGAAGTTAATATTAAACCACCTGCGATTTTTAGTAACTGATTCCTGCCCTCATACCTAACTTAGCGTTCTCACCCGGGCCCTTGGGCGAGCTCGTGGAGCTATGAAGTTCAAAGTAAAGGTTCCTGTACACAAAGCCACCTTCTCAATTTCTAAAGTCCTTCTTTTCTATGAGCCAGAAACTATGAGCCAGAAACTAGATCTGCAAGTCATCCTTATGTTTCTACTTCTGCAGGGTTTTTTTTTTAACTTACAGATGAAATGTTGAAAGCATTTCCGTCCCCTCATTCTCTCTCTTATTCACACACAAATAAAGGGAAAAATCTTTCTGATTTCTAGTTTTGTAAGCATCAACACTAGGGGTGTATTAAAAGTTATTTGAGGGGCGCCTGGGTGGCACAGCGGTTAAGCGTCTGCCTTCGGCTCAGGGCGTGATCCCGGCGTTATGGGATCGAGCCCCACATCAGGCTCTTCCTCTATGAGCCTGCTTCTTCCTCTCCCACTCCCCCTGCTTGTGTTCCCTCTCTCGCTGGCTGTCTCTATCTCTGTCGAATAAATAAATAAAATAAAAAATTATTTTAAAAAAAGTTATTTGAAGCCTTTTAAGAATACATATTATGCTTTGATTCCTTAAACTAAAAGCAAACTTATACCAAAATGAAATCATCCGAAAAGAAATTCAATCCATTTGAACAAGTATACACCCCGCATATATTCAATCTGGTTAAGTCTACAAACATTTGTAAGGCACATAATGATAAATCTGGGGGATAAACAAATGATCCATAATGCCTCCCTTCAGGGAATTTGGGGAGCAGTGGGAGAGATAGCTGTGTTAAATAATTAAAATATAGGGAGAAATGGGAAATAACATATACAAAGTATAGAGGAAGGAGGATTAACATGAATTAATAACTCCGAGAGCAGGCAAGAAAGCGTCACGGGCAAACACCAGAGCCACCATTCGTTCAGGGCTCCCGGCCCTGCTACTCTGTGAGGTTCTGATGGTTTGACCTGTAGCAGCATTATGGGGTAGATCCTGTGGTTTCCCCGTTTGGCAGACAAGGCACTGAAGCTCAGAGAGCCCAAGACACTTGCCCACAGTCACACAGCTCATCAGTACGAGAGCCTCGGGTGGTCTTGCTGCAGAGCGCATGCTGCCCTAACACCTGTCCTAACGCTAAGGCCACATGTCCTGGTCCCTGGCTGTGCCCTCATCACCAGGGAGCCACCCCAACCAGCAAACCAGCAGACCAGCAGACGGTAGCACAAACGGCTTTGGTGGCATTCACATCGCGTGCGCCGGTCCTCTGAGGAGCCTCTCTCCCAGACTGAAGCTGTACCAGCATCTTCCACCCCCTGGAAAGATCCCAGTCCATCTTGAGTTTGCAAAACCTGGCCAGATGGCGGAGGAGAGTTACCTGAATGCGTGCGGAGCCTACACCATCCTGACAACATGCATCTCTAAGTCTCTCCTCCAGATAAGATGTGAGCACCAGCCGCTTGTAAAGCAAACTTTGGTTGCCATGGTAACTGGGCCCTCAGCCTCTTCCCGGCTTGAACAGAGCCAGCAACACCTCCCAGGTCTTATCTCTAAAACCCAGCCCTCCGTGAGTCACTCACCGCCTCTGGCTGCAGGGTGCAGGCTGGGTGGGGGGCCCCGAGGGGGTGAGGTGGGGCGAGGAGGGGCAGTGAGGCTCTCCTTACCGGGGCAGCAGCGTTCTTCATTCTCAGGAGCAAACTGCCCAGTCAGTACTTCGGTCCTGGTGGGGTTCAGGAGAGCCTTTCCTAAGCCATCTGTGTTTTGTTGGGGGGTCAGACATCGCAAGGGGGGCGTTTTGCTGCCTCCCAGACCCAGCTTCTGTTTGTTTTTGTTCTTGTTTTTAAGATTTTATTTTTTAAAGTAATCTCTACACCCCACAGGGGGCCAAACTCACAACTCCAAGATCAAGAGTCACACTTCCACCAACTGGGCCAGCCAGGCACCGCCCCCCCTCCCCCCGCCCCTGGCAGTGTGGATTAGAAGTGGCCCTGGTTCCAGGGATAGGCGTCCCTGAGGCCAAGAGCTGCAGCGAGCAGGAGACCAGGGCGGCGGGCCAGACCAGGGAAAGGGTCCGGCTTTGGCTGCTCGTCTCTTCGTGCTGGCCGCTTGGGCCTGTGGCCGGAGCTCCACGTGCCCTCCTCCCCCAAGACCGTTGCCCAGACCTGGGGCCCAGCGGGAAAGAAGAGAGGTGCCAGGCAGTGAACAAGAAGACGGAGAAACGGTCTCAGGTTGGAGAGTCAGGAGACATGGCAACACGACACAGGAGGGGTCCTGCACCCCAAAAAGACAGTAGGGGAAACTCCAGGAAACTGGTCTCCAGTCTGCAGGAACGTTCATAGTATCGTACATACCACAGTCAGTGTCCTGGTTTTGGAACCCTGCTATGGTGATGTCACATGTCAGCACCAGGGAAGCTGGTGCACTATGGAAACACTCTGTACTATCCTGGCAACTCTTCCATAGGCCTATTATTCCAAAATAAAATGTTTAAAAATTGTGTGTTTTTCCTCATGAGAATAAAAGGAGCTACTGCCTTTCATATCTTGGGACCTCATAAACTCATTTTGCCAGGCTGCCTTATTTTTTGCCCCTCCCCTGGGACACAGGCGTGTCACCCAGACCATGGGGCAAAGGGCCAAGAGGCGGTGGGGAAACAGAGGAAGGAGCAGCTGGCCTCTTCTTAACGCTACAGCATTTTCCTAAATTCTTTATTGCTCCAGTTACTTGGGCCAAAAACCTCGGGGTCATCCTCGACTCCTCTCTCTCACATCACACCTTCAAACATCAGCAGTTCCTTTGGTTTGGCTTTCCAATGACATATCCAGAATCTGGCCACTTCTGACCATTTCCGTGGCCCTCTCTCATTCCTTGCCAGCCTCCCTGCTCTCCATGCCCATCTCCAATCATGCCAGACACATGCACACCCCAGGGCCTTTGCACTGACTGCGTCTGTGTCACTCTTTCAGAAACCTGCCCAGCTCACGTCTATCCACATGGAAGGATCCTGCTCAGTCCCATTCCATCACTGTACGGAGGCCTATTTTAAATCAAGCCTCCCCACCCTACACTTCAGAGCCTCTTTATTTTGCTCTATTTTCTTCCCATAGCTCTTTCTCCTTCTAACATGTAATTTAATAGACTTACTGATTATGTTTATTGGTTGCTTCCGTTCTCCTTCTGCTAGAATGTAAACTCCCGGGAGCAGGGATTTTTTCTGTATTGCTCCCTGCTATGCTCCCAGCACCTACAATAGTACTTGGCCCTCAGTAACCATTTGTTGAGTCAAATGATCAGTGCGATAGAAGGGTGTATGACAGCCTTTTCCTCTCCAGGGACAAGCAAGGGCAAACTGTCTACAGAACTATTCTTTTGTAGGTTTTTGTTCTTCTGGAGCAGAAATATGTCTGGCTACACTCTCGCCGTCCAGCCAATGCCAAAACAGAAATGGGGTCTGTGCTCAGGCAGTAGCACTCGGAACCGAAGACACTCAGATGTGAGTTTACACATCTCCGCCGTCTGTATAGCTCCCGATAGATTATTTAGTCTCGCTGTGCCTCAGGCTCCTCATCCATCAAATGGGGATTAATAATTCCCCATCGTTGTGCTGTTGTGGGAAGTGAATACGGTTGAGTGTGGGCATGCATGTCAAGCCATCAGACGCAAGAAGTTCGAGCATATAAGAAGCACTCAGAGTATGTGAGCTGAACGTGCATTTGCAAAAGGTGACTGTTTAAAATTCAAAATACATTTTTCCCCAGAGAATTAATGAAAAAAAATGAAAAATTCCCTAGAGCTCCTGAGAAAATTGGATAACAGAACTGAGAATGTATAGTCGGCTCAAAGCTGGTACCGGTTCAGTGAACATTTATTGAGGGCCAACCACATGCCGGCCACTGTACCAGCCGCATGCCAGCCACTGTACTAGCCACTGTACCAGCCACATGCCGGCCACTGTACCAGCCACATGCCGTCCACTGTACTAGCCACTGTACCAGCCACATGCCGGCCACTGTACTAGCCACATGCCGGCCACTGTACTAGCCACATGCCGTCCACTGTACCAGCCACTGTACCAGCCACATGCCAGCCACTCTACCAGCCACATGCCGTCCACTGTACCAGCCACTGTACCAGCCACATGCCGGCCACTCTACCAGCCACAATGCCGTCCACTGTACTAGCCACTGTACCAGCCACATGCCGGCCACTGTACTAGCCACTGTACCAGCCACATGCCGGCCACTGTACCAACCACATGCCAGGCACTGTACCAGCCACTGTACCTGTGACAGGTAGGACTGACTTCTTAAGCAGGGCACAACCCTGTTTACCTTCTTGTTCTGGACTCAACGAGTGGAGTAGAAATCAGTTGTCAGCGTTCAAAGCACACTTAAATGCCCATCTTTCCAGGTGGGCAAGCTGAGGCCTGGAAAGGGTGTAAATAACTTGTCCAGGGTCACCCAGCTGCTCCTGTCCAAAATCGTGTTCCTTTTGATGTTCAACATGACTGTATCAATAACTATTAGATGGAATAAAAATGTCTCCTTTGCAATACAGATGTGTCCCGGTGTATTCTATGTAATGAACAACGGTGTCACTGCTCTCAGGCGAACGTGAAGCCTGAGCTCCCTGTATCCCAGGCAGCAGGAGAGAGGTCTCCCGTTTTTATTTTTGTTTTTGGGTTTTCTCTTTTTTTTGCTTCCAGCCTGGAGGTGAGAAGCCCGGGACAGACGTAGCGCCGAGCGCGCCCCCTGCCGACCATGAGTGGTACCGCTCTTCCCTGACTCCAATTCCCGCGCCAGCTGAGTGGGGGTCTCGCAGAACCTCTCTTTATGAGCAGGGCTGAGGGGCAGCCATCTGCCCTTAAGTTGAGCGTGTGACCGTGGCTGTGGGACTTGACCTATAGCCTTTGCAACGCTCACTATTTGATTTGGGTGGGGTGTCCTTTTAAGGAGGACTTAGGAGACACGCCCCATCCGCCCACCCCCGACACTCCACACCATCGCCAACTCTGTTCCTTCCATGGCTCTTGACTAAATTGAACCTCTAACATGTCTGACCACGTGCAAGGCACTGTGCTCAGAGCTGTAGGGAATACGGAGATTAGCACAATCTCGACGTCTACTCACAAAGACAAAAGTGCAGCTCGTTGTTCCGCGCGGCCCCGACTATGCGCCGAGGAGTGTGCTCTGAGGCTCTTGAACAGCGGCGGTCAGGTTAGCAGCCTCGCCCGTGAGACTGGGGCGCCAACAGGGGACAGCGTGCGCGCTCGACAAATGTTAGGGCTCATCATCTTCACCAGCGCTCAGGGTAAAGGGACTCACTCAAGGTCCGGGAGTGGGAGACAGCGGGTGGAATGAAGGGCGTAGGTATACATCCGCTTTGTTCAAAGGCCGCTTCTCTCTTCGTGCATCCATGGCGCTGGAAAGAAGAACTTGGGCTGGAATGGTTCTCTCTCTTCCCGGAAAGGCCAGCGAGAGTGGAGTGGGTCTTACTTCCCACGCCTCCTGCTAACGCTGAGAAAGATCCAGGGGCTGGAGGCCAGGTGCCGGGCTCGGCGTCCAGGAGCCAGGGCACAGCCCGCCTGTGCCGATCCCTGAGGCCTACGGGGTCTTCCCTGCAGGCCCGTCCTGGGTCTTCAACCTGCTGACCTGGCCTCTGGGAAGGAGATGAGGGGGCATCACTTCCCAGAAGCCTTTGTCAAGGAGTATCTCTTAGGGATAAGTTTTCAGAGGAGGAGATTGAGTCCCATGGCTTTTGGGGACCCCGTACAGCCCACCGGGATGGCAGCTGACCTTGGTGCTTCTGAAATCAGCCTGGGGCCAAGTGAAGTCACCTCAAAGAGCCAAGCTGGCCAGAGCCTGCTACAGGGGAAGTGGAAGACAAGAGGTGGGTTTCCTAGAAATGGTGCCTGAGCTGCCCGCTCCGAAGGGATGGGAGAATGTGTGTGTGTGTGTGTGTGTGTGTGTGTACATATTTTTAAGGGAATATTGTCTAAATTCCAGAGACATGTTTTCTGTGGTCAGGCCCCAAATTAATCACCAGTCTCTATGAGGAGGTAAGTAAAAAACTAAGTAAAAAGTTCAGATTTTAAAGAACAAATTATCAGTAGGATTTTTTTTTAAAAGTAACACTAAGTAATGTTTAGACCTTTTCTGCACTGTTTCTTTAGCTCTCCTTGAACTGTTAACACAGAACTGGGGGGGGGGTCTCTCTCAGACACACACCCCCCCGGTCTTAGAAGGGGCAAGAGGGCAAGAAAGGTGGGCCACGTGCAAGACGATACATGGGAACGAACAGGCACGGGGTGAGCACGTGAGCAGGGCCGAAAGAGGTACCAGAGTTGGGGCGGAGGTAGAGGGAGCCAGCCAAATGGATGGCACTGCTGGGTGCTGGCAGGGTGGGGGCAGGGGAAGGGTAGGCAGGGTGGGACAGCGACTCTGGGCTTTTCAGGCACCTAAATCAATAAACACCCTTTTTGCTCAAGTGTCTTATCACTTGCAACCAGTAGAGTCCTGGGTCCCCTTCTCTGTTCGCTCTGCTTGGCTCTGCATTGAGTCCACCTTCTGCTCTGCTTCCGAGTCTCAGGCCTAATTCTCTAAGCCTCAAATGCAGAAGGAAGTCAGAGCATCTCTTTCCGCCTGTGGCCAGCATATGGCCTGAAATCGGGCTTCTTTAGCCCAAGGCTTCAGTGGGTTGCCCATTCCTAACAGGTTAAGAGCTGAGAAATTGCCGAGGTCATGTCCTTCCCCTACACCTTTGGGGGCCAGGAGGAAAGTGGGGAGCTGACCCATGTTCCTTGAGGGCCTTGCAAGGACTTGGACATCTGCTTGCATGAGACGAGACGAGTGAAGTCAGAGCGATCAGGCCACGCTGGGTGTGCCATCCAGGCATCCCCATCCTCTACTTCCTGGAACCCCTTCTTAACACTTTGGGTTATATTAACCCACCCAAAGTGTGATTCTGCTGGTTTCGAATCTGCCCATCTGGCAGGCCCCATCTCTGACCTCTGTAATCTCCCCATACGCCTGTCCTCAGCCGTGGGCCAAGTCTAGATAAGCCTCCCTGGGCCTGCCCATCAGGCCCCAGCAAAGAAGGAATAGTGATACCTCGCCTGGGTCTCATCAGGCCATGCAGTGGGGATTCGGGGATGGTGGGCCCGGAGGGGTCCTTGGAAAACCCTGGAACAAGCTCCTAATCCTCATAATAGCTACCAATTGTTGAGGACTACCAGGTGCCAGGTACTGTGCTAGATGCCATAAGGTCTTTCACTGAAGCCTCACACGTCCTACTGAAATATTAATGCCCCATTCTATAGATGAGGGAGGTAAGGCTCAAGGAAGAGGCGGCTTGCTCAGTTACACAGCCACGATGTGGCGGAGGACAGCAGCCCAGGTCTGTCCGACTCCAAAGGCCACGTGCTGAAGTTACAGCCCCTCTGTTTCCATGCCCCACCTCAAATGAATCTCTGGTCTCTTGTCAAATGTTTTCAACCTTTTTCCCCAAATGGGGTTATGTGATAGGCGGCAGATAACAGTGCCAATTTTGTTCCAAATGCTACATTGTCAGCCTATTAAAATACTCCTAAACGCTGGAAATGCAAGCCCAGACCACAACGGTCATCATTTTAAATACTCATAAAATAGGGGAGCCTGGTGACTCAGTCAGTTAAGTGTCTGCCTTCAGCTCAGGTCATGATTCCAGGGTCCTGGGATCGAGTCCCACATCGGGCTCCTTGCTCAGCAGGGATTCTGTTTCTCCCTCTGCCTGCCGCTTCCCCTGCTTGTGCTCTCTCTTTCTCTCTCTGACAAATAAATAAATAAAATCTTTCAAAAAATTAAAAAATAAATAAAACAAATTAAAAACCAATAAAATAACAGGTGTTGGTGAGGATGTGGAGGAAAGGGAGCCCTTGTGCCCTCTTGGTGGGAGGTAAGAGGGTGCATTCACTATGGAAAACAACACGGCGGTCCCTCAAAAAATTAAAAATCACATTATTCTCTGCATTTTTTTAATTTTTAAAAAATGAGGAAGGAAGGAAAAAGTACATGCCACATTTTCTGATCACAATGCAATAAAAACAGAGTGGAAATGAAATATCTAAAATTGAATTCAAACCGTATGGATAATTAACATCTTTGACTTTCTAAATCACTCAAATCAAGGTGGAAATCAAAACCAAAAATTCGGAAAGAATGCAAAGATGAGATCACACCCATTAAAACCTGTGGAATTTGGCCAAAATATACTCAAAAGAACATACAAGGGCATTAATGATTTCATTTAAAAAAGAAAAAAAAACATGCTGGGGCGCCTGGGTGACTCAGTTGTTAAGTGTCTGCCTTCGGCTCAGGGCGTGATCCCGGCGTTCTGGGATCGAGCCCCACATCGGGCTCCTCCGCTCGGAGCCTGCTTCTTCCTCTCCCACTCCCCCTGCTTGTGTTCCCTCTCTCGCTGGCTGTCTCTCTCTGTGAAATAAATAAATAAAATCTTTAAAAACAAAAACAAAAAACCAAAAACAAACAAAACATACTAAACGCAGTGTGGGATCCTGGTTTGGATCCTGGAACAGAGAAGACATTAGTGAGAAATCTGGTAGAATCAGAATAAAGTCTGTAGTTAATAATTTGGTACCAGTGTTAATTTTTTCACTTTTAACAAATGTAAGATGTCATCATTAGGGGATGCTAAAGGAAGGGTACACAGGAACTTTCTATAACATCTTTGCAATTTTTCTATATATCTAAAATTATTTCAAAATAAAAAATTCAAAGAAAAAGATAGCAGCTTATAGCTACACGGGTATCGAGAGGAAAGGCACAGAGCATCCACCTGGTGGCAAGGATCCTGGCTAAGCAGGGAGGACTTGACTCCTTTGGGGACCTTGGCCTCTTGATCCCAGTCCTCTTGATCCCAGTCCTCTGGTCATGGCCCTGGTGGCAACTCCCCTGGGGGGCCAGCTCTGCAGTGTTCTGGAAGTTGCTCCTGGAAGCTCCACCCAGAGCCCAGCCCTCTAGCACTTTCAATAATTTTGTAAGCACTGACTCCCCCTAGTCAACCCTTTTCTGCTTAAATTGGCTACAGTAGTTTCTGCTATTCTCAAATCACCCCTCACTGAAATGCAGATAGGAGTACTGACTCTATATACCCCACAGAGGGAAGTGAAACAGTTATCAAAAGTTTACCTCCCTCTGCATAAAAGGTGCTAATCCTTGATAGTTTTTACAGGCCAGTTCTATCAAGCTTACAAGAGACAGATCATTTAAACTCTATCAGAGCAAAGAAAATATGTAAAGTTTGTTAATTTTATTCTAATGAAGCTACTTGGATTCCAAACTATGTGAGAATAGAGAACATAATTTAAATATTAGCAATCTTTTTGTGTGTGACTGATGCAAAATCTAGACAAGCCTATTGGTTCTAGAAGAGTAGTAAAGGAATAGAAGACCATGGCGGCCACAGACTAACGTTGGGGTTAATAACACGGATTCAGGAACAAGACTGTAAGGTTCAAAGCCTAGTTTCACCTGTTTGATTTTGGGCAAGATAACCAACTCCTGTGTCTCACCTTCTTCACACGTACAGTGGGGATGATGACATACCCACTTCATGCAGTTGTCAGGAGTTGAAATAAGCAAATACAAAAATTGCCGAGGACAATCCCAGTATATAGTAAACGCTGTGTATTAGTTGCCTGTTACCATGAACGTCGTCCCAGGATGCAATGTAGCACATCACACGTAAATAGATTCAAGGAGAAGAATCACGCAGCTTTCTTGGTAGATGGCAAGAGAGTATTTGATTAAATTCAGCACTTCTCATAAAAGCTCCCTGTGATCTAGGAATACCGTGACATCTATTGAACATAATAAAGAATATGAATCAAACACTGACAAACAGATACTTTAGGAGAAAGAGGGTGAAGTGAAGCCAGATCATAGATTCTCTTTCCCGTCAATCATTCATTGAGTATTTATCAAGAACATACTGGGATCCTGTGCTGGGAATGCAGCAGTAAACAGCTTGGCTTGCTGGGTCCTGCTCTCATAAGCTTACGTTCTAAATAAGAAAAAAATCCAAGTGCTGGACAAGTGCTATGGAAAACATGACAATAGGGGTGTGTGTCAGAGTGACCAAGCCAGTGACACTCTGCTGAGGTCAGAGTGAGAAGAGTGAGCTGTGAAAGAGACCAGGAGAAAGGGCATCTCAGGCCCTGGGAACAGCTACCCTGAGGGCGCTAAGTGGGGGTCGGCTTGGAATGGCCATGGAACACAACAAAGGAATAAGCACTAAGCTGGAAAGATACTGAGAATTAAATCCAAGGAGAAATGTGCAAAACCTACAAGAAGAATATGATAAAACTTACTGGTGGTCATCGAACAAAACCTTCATGAAGAAGTATATCGTGTTCATGGATGGGTGGACTTAAGATAATATTTTCCCCCAAATAATCTATAAACTCAATGAAATTATAATTTAAAAATTCTAGTAGTTGTTTCCAGTTTGTTTTAATTTGGAACCTGACAAATGAATTGTTAAAATTCATCTGACAAATAACTGCACAAGAACAGCCCAGAAATACTTGAATAAGAATAATAGGGGCATCTGGCTGGCTCAGTCCATAGAGCATGTGGCTCTTGAGCTCAGGGTCTTGAGTTCAAGCCCCGCATTGCGTGTGGAGCGTAAAAAGAAGAAGAAGAAGAAGAAGAAGAAGAAGAAGAAGAAGAAGAAGAAGAAGAAGAAGAAGAAGAAGAAGAAGAAGAAGAAGAATGAGAGAGGCATGGCCGAGCAGACATAAAAAATAAATTACATAACTGCAATAATTAAAAGAATATGGGAATTGATGGGTGGCACGTAACTGAGAATCCAGAAATCATACATATGGAAATTTAGTACCATACTTTATAGGATAAAGATACACTTAAAATTAGCATAGGAAAAGGGGCGGTCATGATCTTGGGGTCCTGGGATTGGGCCCTGCATTGGGCTCCCTGCTCAGTGGTAAGTCTGCTTCTCTCTCTCCCTCTGCCTCCTCCCACTTGCTCATGCTCTGTCTCCATCTCTCTCTCTTTCTCTCAAATAAATAATTAAAATCTTTAAAGAAAAAAATAGAAAAAGGGGCAGCTGGTTGGCTCAGTCAGTAGAGCATGTAACACTCGATCCCCAGGTGCTGGGTCCTACTTTGGGCTGAGTATCGCTACTTAAAAAACAGAACAAACAAAAACATCCCTATCAGCCAATATTACTATAGAAAGATAAGTGGGTTATTCAGTAAGGATATTGGACCAATGACCTATCAATTTAAAAAAGTAGAGCTCAGGGGCGACTGGCCGGTTCTGTCGGTGGAGCACGAGACTCTAGATCCCAGGGTCATATGTTCAAGCCCCACACTGGGTGTTGAGTTTACTTAAAAATAAATTATTTAAAAAAAAAAAAGGAGAGCTCAGCTACTAAAGCGTAAAGTAGAGCTCAGCCTTATTCAGCGGATCAGCGATTCAAGTGTACAAAGTAAGTTGTCAGTGTTCTGGAAGAATATGTATCTTTGTGTGGTGTGTTAGCAGGACAGCAAAACCAGAAACCAGAAAAGGGAATTTTTAACAGCCTCACCAGATGAAGACTTACAAACCTCTGAATGGTAAAAAAAAAAGACACCATAAATGATATTAAAAGATAAATGAACAAGCCACAGAAGGGGAGAAAATATTTGCAAACCAACTCCCTGACAAAGGACTTGCATCCAAAATATGATAGAGAACTCTCTAAACTCAACGGTAAGAAAACAACCAGATGTGGCCAAATGTCCCTGGGGGTTCAAAATCACGCCTGGTTGAGGACCACTGAACTAGAAAATGAGCGAAAGACCCGAACAGACGCTTCGATGGAGAGGATGTGTGAATTGAACGTAAGCGCGTGTGAAAAGAAGTTCAGTATCATGAGCCAGGAGGGACACGCCAGCTGAAGCTCCATTAAGACTTTACTGTGCACCTGCTAGGATGCTAACATGGAAGCTTCCGACGATATCAAGTGCTTGTGAAGCCGTGGAGCCACGGGAACTCGCATTCCTTGCTAGTGAAAATGGAAACGGCACAACCACTCTCCAAACAGTTTGGCAGTTTCTTATGAAGTTAAGCAGACACTTAGCGTATGAGCCAGCAATTACACTCTTGAGTATTTATCCTAGAGAAATGAAAGCATATATTCACACAAAAATCTATACAGGAGTATTCATGGCTTTATTTGTAATAGCCAAATCCTAGGGAAAAAAAACACCCAGACATCCTACACCAGGGGAAGGGTTAAATGCACGGTGGCCCATCCACACCAGGGGACACCACTCAGAAATACAAAGGAACAGGCGACTCGTAGGCTGAGCAACATGGGTCCACCTCAGGCTCATTATGCTGAGGGCAAAAAGCCAATCACCGACGGTCGCACGCTGCGTGATTCCATTTATATCATATTCTCTAAGTGACAGATGATGGTGATGGAGGCAGACTGGTGATTGCCAGGAGTTAGAGATGGAGGTAGTCTGGACTATTAAGGAGTAATAACACAGGGACGTTCTTTGTGGTGATGGAACAGTTCTGCGTCCTGATTGGGTGATGGTTACTTAAACCTACACATGTAACCATGTTCCAAGAACCGTGGACACACAAACACTCCCAGAAGTGCATGTAGAAACTGGTGAAATCTGGGGCGTCTGGGTGGCTCCGTTGGTTAAGAGGTTGCCTTTGGCTCAGGTCGTGATCTCAGCATCCTGGGATTGATTCCCCATTGGGCTTCCTGCTCGGTGGGGAGTCAGCTTCTCCCTCTACCCCTCCTGCCCGCTGGTGTGCCTTCTCTGTCTCTCTCTCAAATGGATAATAAATAAAATCTTAAAAAAAGAAAGAAACTTGTGAAATCCAGATAAGCTTCAAAATTTACTTA
Organism: Ursus americanus; assembly: GCF_024610735.1. Lineage (NCBI taxonomy): Eukaryota > Metazoa > Chordata > Mammalia > Carnivora > Ursidae > Ursus > Ursus americanus. The sequence goes on along the minus strand of NC_142133.1, from coordinate 78,852,145 downwards.
ATGCTATTGCACCAATGACAATTTCCTGATTTTGACAATACACTATGGTTATGTAACATATCGAGGGAACTTGGGTGAAGGGTACACCAGAACTCTGTATGAATTTTGCAACTTCGTGTATGTCTTAAACTATTTCAAAATAAAAAAGTATCATTTAAAAAAAAAAGACATAGGTGAAAAGCCAGAAAAATATAACTACTGTATATATAATAGAAAAGGAGGTACCACCCAAAACAAATAGAGCGCCTGCAAATCAGTAAGAAAATGATGAGTAACCCAATCAACGTAGCGACAAGTATCAGGAAATTCAAAGAAGAAATATAAATGGACATTAGATATGTGTCGTGGTGCCTGGGTGGCTCAGTCAGTTACACGACCGACTCTTGATTTTGCCTCAGGTCATGATCTTGGAGTCATGAGATCGAGCCCTGCATCAGGCTCCACACTCAGTGTGGATAATGCTTGAGATTCTCTCTCCCCCTCTGCCCGTCCCCCAACTTGTGTTTGCACTCTCTCTCATTCAATAAATAAAACCTTGAAAAAGTTTAAAAAATATCCATGTGTTCATATTCAATCTCACTAATAATTAAATAAATTCAGATGAAGACAATAAGCAAATATTAGTTTCCATCCATGCAAGACTGATGGCCAGCGTACAGACAGAGGGACACTCCCATTCACTGTCAAAGTAAATTGACCAACATTCTAACAGGCAGCTTGATGACACTGACCCAAATGTTAAACGTTTACACCATCTGACCGAGTAGTTCTACTTCTAGGAAATACAAAGCTGTACATTGCAGCATTGTCTATAATAGTGAAAAATTGGAGATGACCAAAATGTTCGTTACAGGCGATTGGTTAGACAAAATACAGTAATGGCCACGAATATTTATCTGGTGCTTTTGACGTTCCAGGAACTTTCTTAAGTGCTTTACATGTATCGATTCCTTTAATCCTCACAGTAATCCTATGAAGTAGGTTCTAGGTACTGTTAGGCTCATTTCACAATGGGGGAAACACACTTATTAGCAAGTAGGGAAGCCGGGATTCACACCCAGGCAGCCTGGGTCTAGAACCTGTTCCCTTAACCAAATAGCACATTTTCGGTGCTAACGTGGAGGGATGTGCAGTCATATTAAGTGAGAAAATCAGTATGTATAAGAGGATCCCAGACAACAGTGTAGATATAAAAAGAAAGTTCTGATGTTATCTTTGGGGCTAGCTCTTACGGGCAACATTTACTCTTTTGTTTATACATTTTCATATTCCGTGCATTTCTTACAATACAAAATGTATCATTTTTATAATTGGAGAGATTCTAAGGATATTTAGAGACAGACCAAAAATTCTTTTTTTTTTTTTAAGATTTTATTTATTTATTTGACAGAGAGAGAGACAGCCAGCGAGAGAGGGAACACAAGCAGGGGGAGTGGGAGAGGGAGAAGCAGGCTCCCAGTGGAAGAGTCCGATATGGGGCTCGATCCCAGGACTCCGGGATCACGCCCCGAGCTGAAGGCAGACGCCTAAAGACTGAGCCACCCAGGCGCCCCCAGACCAAAAATTCTTGAAGAGAGGAGAGAGGGAGAGAGGGGAGAATGGAGAAAGGCAGAGAGAGCAGAGCGAGAGAGGGGAGAGAGAGAGAGAGACACCAGATAGGAATTTAACAGCCTTAGGCTCTTGCTCCGGTCCCGTCCCCTGTGCTGTGGGAGGGTCTCCCCTTGGGCTCGGCTCCTTCTCCCGCAGGTGAAGGTGGAATCTCCTGGGGCAGGGGTAGGTGCTAGCTCACGGTAGGTGGTGGACCTGGTCCTTCTCTGAGCAGCTGATACTGCCCCAGGGGACAGGAGATCACAGGCCAAAGTAAAACTACTTCAAAAGAAAAACAACAAACTAGATTCCAAATACCATCAAAACCTGGAGATTAGAAGGGACAGCCCAAGACTTTAAGCATAACATAAGTGACTCTTAATCATAGAAAACCGAGGGTTGCTGGAGGGGAGGTGGGAGGGGGGGATGGGGTAACTGGGTGATGGGCATTAAGGAGGGCACGTGATGTCATGAACACGGGGTATTATATAAGACTGATGAACCACTGACCTCTTCCTCTGAAACTAGTAATACACTATATGTTAATTAATGGAATTTAAATAAATTTTTAAAATTCTAAAAAAAAAAGAAATTGAATCTCATAAGAAATTCTTTTATCCTAAAACCTTTTGAGATAAATCAAGTTGTGGTTTATTTTTTTCTTTTTTAGATAAGGAATTATTTATGTGTTTTAAATATGAACTCTGATCTAAAAAATTTTTTTCTTAAAAAATTTTATTTGAGAGAGAGAGAGAAAGAGAAAGCGCAAGTGAAGCGGGGGAGGGGGGAGGAGAGGGAGAAACAGACTCCCTGCTGAGATGTGAAAATGCGGGTCTGGTGGGGGGGGCTTGATCCCAGTTACCCCGGATCATGACCTGAGCCAAGGGGAGCCGCTTAACCAGCTGAGCCAGTCAGGCGCCCCTGAACTCAGATTTATAGATGACTTTACAAAGTAACTGTATAAATTGATCAGTGCTATTAAATTCGGTGCTTTCTATTAAAAAAAATAAAGCTTTTCCCTTTCCTATAAATAAACAAACAAATAAATAAAATAAGCATAACAAACGTACAGTAGTCTGTGGATTTGAGGGTCTAAAAATCACACCCAGCAAGCTTTAAAAAATGCTAGTATTGGCATCATGGTGGAAATTGCATCCCCTGCAACGATTTAAACTTATGATGAAAAAGTTCCAAAGTCAATTTAGTGTGTACAAAGGGGCACACCATTTTTCAACATCGTTTTTGGGGCTACCTAGCAGAAAGCACACCAGCCATCCCAGCCCGGCACTGTGCTGGCGGCCTGATCCTGGCCTCCTGATGGCCCACGCTCTGAGTCTGCCGCCCTGGAGGGAGGGCCCTGCCAGGCTGTGACATAAGAACTAAATCCTGGCTCAAAAGCAATTTCTTGATTGGGATCCAAGCTTAAAATGTATCCACCCTCTTTGGGAGAAACAGAAATAGGGTCACTTTGTTGTTAATTCCCACATCATAAAGCTCCATCTATTTGGGGGGCGCCTGGGTAGCGCAGTCGTTAAAGCGTCTGCCTTCGGCTCAGGGCGTGATCCTGGCATTATGGGATCGAGTCCCACATCAGGCTCCTCCGCTGGGAGCCTGCTTCTTCCTCTCCCACTCCCCCTGCTGTGTTCCCTCTCTCGCTGGCTGTCTCTCTGTCACATAAATAAATAAAATCTTAAAAAAAAAAAAAAAGCTCCATCTATTTGGGAGTAAGGGGGGGGGGGTGGAAGAGCTCCCTGCTTAACCATTTCCTGTCCAGGACTGAGTGAGCTTTGCAGAAACTAATTACAAAGTTCTAACGTAAGGGCGCTGGAGCAAAGCAGGGAGCTGCTCCCTGGGCTTGGGATGCGGCCGCGTACATGGCCCTGATTTATGTCTGAGTGCAGTAATAGTTCATTCGCTGCGTTAAAGAGTAAAATTCAGCTGAGGACATTTCAAAGACCTAATTGGCTTTATTTTTAACTTTTTAAAAAGATTTATTTGAGAGAGAGAGAGAGTGCAATAGAGAGAGCATGAGCAGGGGGAGGGGCAGAGGGAGAGGGAGAGGGAGAAGCAGACCCCCACCCTGAGCAGGGAGCCCGACTTGGGGCTGGATCCCAGGAGTGCAGGATCATGACCTGAGCTGAAGGCAGACGCTTCACTGACTGCACCACCCAGGTGCCCCTAACTGGCTTTATTAGTTGATTCATGAATCAGGCACCATCCCCTCTAGCAAGTAGAGGGGAGCCCCATGGAGCTGCAGAGAAGGAAGGATTTTTAAAGCTAGGGAGGAAGTGAGAAAAAGAAAATTTTAGCAACAAATCCCATGTTTTAGGCAAGGTCTCCTCCTCCTGTGACTTTCCCAGCGCTGACCAGTATTTTCCAGGTGTACTGGTGAAAGGTTACATTCGGGCGGATGTTGAAACTGCAGTAGGTTAGGTATTAAGTCTTGGTGTGCTGATCTGGGGATCTTAATAGGAGTGACTCCATCTGGGGCCTGTGTTTTTCTTGGTCACAGCTGTCAATACAAAAACACATTTTAAAGAGATAAAATTGAACCTAGGAAGAGACACTCTTTTGCTAGGAAATACCAGTACCCTTAGAACAATGAAAAAGTGACTTTCAAAGACATTGTCCTGCTCACTAAATTAGACAAAGTCTGGGCTTTTGACCCAAGCTGCTCTAGCCTCTCTGAGGTCTTCTGGGCCAAGGCGGTGCTTGAATCTGGCGTGACGCCATGTTTAACCCAAGCTGGCAAGGACAGTGTGGGACAGTTCTCTGGAGCTGCTTCCTGGCACAGTTGGGATTCACAATCCAGGGTCATGACCTCTCTGCCATGATGCCTTGTCTTCCTCATTCATGTAATTCAACCAGTGTCTGCTCACCGGGGGCTGCCTCCTTTCTCCCCATGCGCATGCCCTACCTGACTGCCTAGGAGGCCTCTCCAAACAGGGCGCACAATGCCGGGAGGATAACGAGGCAGCTTCACAACACATTCTCGGCACGGGGCATGGAGAAAGCAGGCGAGGTCCCAACCCAGACTGGGCCCACATGGGCGCAGATGGTAGACGCCACTCGATCATGGATGTGACCAACCCTGGCAGGCCTCAGATCAGCCTCACGAGGCTGTCAGGTGACCTGATGCTTCATGGGAGTAGGAATTAGGCTGGGGAACATGGGGGGCTTCGTGGAGTGGAGACACTCAGGGCTGGGCCCTCTTCCTCGTGAGTCATTCCTTCAGTTTCGTGGAGGAAGTCTTGCCCCCACTTGTGATGGCTGGAGGCGCAGTCGGGCCCTCTGGTTTCGGTGTGAGGCCCCACTTCAGCTTTGCTCACCTGGCACCCAAAGACTACTGTGGCAGTGGTGGGGAGGAGACAGAAGAGAGCTGGGGACAGAGGAATGGGAGTAATGACCCAGCGACCCGGAAATGAACTGAAGTAGGAAATGGGGAAAAGCACATTGAATAGCTTCAGTTTTGTATTGCAGGAGACTGAGAGAGGTCAGCTAGGCTAGTAAATGGAAAGGACTGGACTTCCATAAAGCACCTTTCAGGAAGTTTAAATATCCTACTCCCTTTAACCCTTAGAAGAAACCCGTGCGGTAGGAATTATGGTGCCCATTTTATCAGTAAAGCAACAGGCTCAGAAATATCCAGTGGCTTGTCCAGGGTCATCTGATAAATAAGAAGCGAGGCTGGAATTCAGACCTGAATCCAAGGTTGGTCCCTTCGCTCCACCGCACCGACTTAGTCTGAAAGCAGCTGGACTTGGAGCAAGTGAATCATCAGGGTTACAGAGGACTGATTTACCCGGGCTTTGCCTTTCCCACTCATGAAGTTATTATTTAGCTCAAATGCGTGAGTGGTGAGTGTGGCCTCTAGGGCCCCGTCCTTCCCCTCCCAGCCCACCCTCCTCAAGGATGGCAGGGCTGGCTCCTACTGGCAAACCGATTTGCATAGTTTGCTTTAAGCCTGCCAGTTCAGAATACCAATCAAAGCTGCTGTCCCCTCCCCCCCAAACACAGGCACGCGCACCGCTGTACTTGGAAAGAAGTCAATAATGTGGCCCCCTTACCCAGGGTAGGAGGCTATTAAGAAGAAATGATCAGTAATAAGCCAACAGGAAGCTGAGCTTGGTCGTGAGGAAATAAACTTATCCTGGGCCTGCACAATTGGGCCCTTTCACTCTTAGTTTTCTTTCTTTTTCAAGTCAACCCTTGGGAAATCCTCTTTCACACATAGCCTGGTGGGGCAGAAATGCGGCCTTCGGGGGAGGGCTTGATGTGGGAGCAGGAAGGTCAGATAGGGCGTTCGAGGACAGCTGGGAAAGGCCCTGTTGGTGAGGCCCCGAAAAAGAGGGAGGGCAAGATAGGGCCCTGGGGTAAGCCTGTTGGGGGGGGGGTCACAAGAGATGTGTGGCGGGGAGGTCCCATGTCCAGTTTTCTGTGGTTGCCAGAGGATGGGAGGACAGAAAGAGGCTGACCCAACCCCTCCATCAGCCCACTGCCCCACACTAGAAGCTCCACAGCTAACAAGTCACACCTGGGATTCAGTTTTCCCCAACAGAGGGTTCTGAGCATCCTTAAGATGAGAAAGGGGAATGTCAAGTTCAGGGGGAGGAAGGAGATGCTCTGGAGCCACACAGGGAGTGGTGCGGTTTCGAGAAGGGCTGACCTTGCTGCCTAGTGGCTGGGAAACAAAAGAATGTGTCCACGGACAGAAGGGGCAGGTGGGTTGTAGAAAGGAAATCTCATAAACAGATTCCAGCATATCTATAGGACGGAATATTCTCCAGCCTTAAAAATCCTGACACATGCCACAACATAGAGGAGCCTTGAAGATGATGTGCAAAGTGAAATAGGGGACAAACATTGTAAGATTCCACTTATCTGGGGTACTTACTCAAGTTCATAAAGACAAAAAAAAAAAAAAAGTTTGGGGAGAAAAGTTCTAGCTGTGCAGTTTAAGCTGCGCGACCTTGGGCAGTCTGCTTGCCTCCCTGGCCTTACTGCCTTCAGCTGAAGAACAGGGCCCAAAATACCCCACACAGTTGTCTGGGTTGAAAGCGCGCCCGAAGCCCCTGGCTTGGGCGCCCAGGGGCCATGGCTCAGTCGTCATTAGTGTTAATAGTCCCTAGCAGGGCATCTGGTAGAGTGAGCAGTGGCTTTGAGAAAACCACTTGAGCTCCCGGGCCGGTTTCTCTGCCTGGGAGGAGGATGGGGAAGCGGCCCCTTAGGGGCCACGTCACTTTGCCCGCGGGGGACCGGTAAAGGCGTAACTGCTAGGGGCCCGGCTGCGGGAGCGCGGGCCACGGAAGTGGGGGCGGGGCTTGCTGGTGGGCGGGCACGGGAGCTCGAGCCCTACTGGAAGTCGGGGGCGGAGCCTCTCTCTGGCGGACCAATCGTGGAGCAGATGTCAAAACGGGCGCGGAAGGGAAATAAGAAAGGACCTCAGTTAACCCGGCGCCTGGCCGCTCCAGCGGCATCCTCTCCAGCTGACTGGGCCTCCTGGTCTGGTCGCCCGCCCTTCTCTCTGCGGTCGCCAGGGATAGAGGGGAGGCACTGCAGGCCAGAAGCCCCGCTAGGCGGTCTCCTCTGGGCGTGACCTCTGAGCAGAGCCACGTAGCTTTCTGTGCCTGCTTCCTCCTGTGAAGTGAGAGCAGTAAAAACCCGTAGGAGGCAGGACGGGACATGCCCAAGTGACTCACAGTTGGGAGGCAGTGAAGGGGAGAATGGCGACCTTTCTTTCTGCTTCGTGGTACTCGTCTTCCCAAGTTCTCTGCAACGCACGTGTGTTATTTCGGTGGTCAGGAAAAAGTTAATCTGAACATGAAGTCATACATTCTGGCTAGCTCACAGAGTAATACTTTATGGTTCCCGTACACACGGAGTATAACAGGAGCTTGAGCACGTGGTGCCTGAGAGCAACAGAAAGCACTTCGGTTATTGATGATGTGAAATTGGAATGCGAATTGGGTATTAGAGGATACCAAGGAATCCTCGATAATTGTATTAGACGTGATAATGGCTTTATCGGCCATAAAATCATCACTAAAAATAGCCATTTTCTGGAGCTGAACGCCGAAGGAAGGTGAAATTGATCATGTCTGGGAGTTGCTTTAAAACTAAGGATGCTAGACCGAAGTTTTAGCCATTGCTTTGTCTAAGAGGTATGATTGTCACTTTCTCTGAGGCTTGAGAATACATTAAACACAGTAGGTATGTGGTACTAAGAAATGGAAGAAACAGACCCAAATGAGGAGAGGATCGTCCCTACCTCCCACCTCATTATTATATATAGAAAAGACTTCGTAAAAAGTCCAGTGTTTCTCTTAGTGACAGCCCTAAGAGTGTTTGCAGATGTTGGAACTTCCCAGGTGAATCATTTATTTCTCGGATCCTAACATTTCTTTCTCTTCATTCCTGGCATTTTGCCACTTGCAGGGCAAATGTCTGTGGCAAATCTGAAAAACCAAATACAAAGTAAAATGAAAACTGCTAATATAGTCTTGTCTCCCTCATGACAATGCAGGTTTTCAATTTCTTCAGGCTACTTGTTGCCCAATAAGCAGTAAATGGATTCCCAGTTCTTCAATCTTTCTCAGGATTTTTTTGCTCAGTGTCTAATTTTAAAATGTGTTGACATAGGGGACAGGAGCCTGACAGCAGACACAAGTTCAGTGGAAAACTGCACCAAAGGCCCTCTGTGGTATTTACTTAACTCAGCTTTACTACGGACTGCACATTTTACAAGAATTATCGCATTGATCTCATTTTATCAATAATCCCACAGGTTAGGGCGGGCGACAAGTGCCATTTCACCATGGAGGGCACTGAATCTTTTAGCCGGGTGACATGTCCAAGTGACACAGCAACTGCACTGCGGGGCTCAGTAGCCAGTGACCCTAACCGTTAGGCAGCTCTGTTGTTACCGACCCTCCCACAAATCTGCCGGAACTCGAGGACCCGTAACCCCCCACCCAGGTACACGTATCTAAACGGTCGCAACCCCGCGCTTCTCTCGCAGCCAGGGGCGTTCCCAGGCATTTGCACCAACCTCATTTGCAAAACCACTTGCCCCGACCCGCGAAAACGGTTCAGGGGTGGGGGAATCCTCTCCCGCTCCGGGGCGGCCTCCAATCGCGTTGCTTTATTCAATCCCGAGCGGTTCCCGGATAAGCGAGTCCCGCGCGCGCCACGGCCACCGAGTCGCGCGGGGGCTGCAGCCCTATCCCGGGGGGGGGGGCGCCCGCAGGGGCCTCTAGCCCTGTCCGCGGGCCCGGAGGTCCCAGGGGGGTCCCGGGGGAGTCCCGGGAGGTCCCGGGCGGCTGGGGGTCTGCGGTCCCGCGCGGCTCTCGGATCGCGGACGTCCGGCCGGTGCATCCAATGGGAAGGCGGCGTCTGGCCACGCCCACTGTGCGCGCCCCTCCGCGGTGGGCTTTTAAAGGCTGGCGCGGCGGCGCGGGGGCTCCCAGGACCTTCGCGCCGCCTCCCCTGCTGTGCCGCCGCGCCGCCGCCGCCGCCGCCATGCTCTCCGTCCGCGTCCCGCTCGCCACCATCGTGGACCCGCAGCAGCAGCAACAGCAGCTCCAGCTCTCGCCCCTCAAGGGGCTCAGCCTGGCGGACAAGGAGAACACGGTGAGCACGCGCGCGCCGGGCCGGGGCGGCGGGGGGCCTGTGGGTCGGGAGCCTGCCCCTGACCACGCGTCTCCCCGCAGCCCCCGGCCCTCAGCGGGACCCGCGTGCTGGCCAGCAAGACCGCCAGGAGGATCTTCCAGGAGCCCGCCGAGCCGGTGAGTGCCGGGGCAGCCGGCGGGGAAGCGGCCTGTGGGGGTAGGGGGCGCCAGCCGCCTCTTGGCGCCAAAGCCTCATTGTCTCCTCCAGGGTTTCAAACCCTAGCCACTCCCCGGCCCGCGCTTCTTTCCCGCCAAGGCATTCCCTCCCTGTCCTTTCCTCCTTTACACTTCCGCAGATTTCCTCCTATTCCTCTGTTACATCCCGGTTATGTTCTCTGTAGGATACATGTGTGACAGCTGACACACTGAACCACCTGGGAGGGCCGGTAATTGAACGCACGAGGCCGAAAAAATGGCAATTTCATGTGGTTTGCCCTATAATTAGCATTTTCATTACTTTCTCACCCAACAGAAAACTAAGGTACTTGCCCCCAGCGTGGAGGACGAGCCACTACTGAGAGAAAACCCTCGTCGCTTTGTCATCTTCCCTATCGAGTACCATGATATTTGGCAGATGTATAAGAAAGCTGAGGCATCCTTTTGGACGGCTGAAGAGGTAATCAGAGTCAGGAGCTGGAGACTTAAAAGGAATTTGAAGCCCCCTGCAGTAGTGGTTGTAACTTGCTTGAAATATACTTGACCCTTCCTCTTGTTCCTCTTGGGGATGGTTGCCCTCCGAGGATGTGGGCTTTTCTAACTGGCAAAGGGAGCTGTGCATGGGAGGGATGTTCTTGATCAAGTAGTCTCGGTAGAGTTACAGGAAGGTTTAAGAATTCTGTATATGTGTGAGGCCCCGCGTGCTTAACGTCCCTTATGAACTTCTAAACTTAGGTGGATCTTTCCAAGGACATTCAGCACTGGGAATCCCTGAAGCCTGAGGAGAGATACTTTATATCCCATGTTCTGGCTTTCTTTGCGGCGAGCGATGGCATTGTAAATGAAAACTTGGTGAGTTTTCCCAAAAACATCTGCTTTCATTCACTTCAAGATTAAAGAGAAAATTAATTCTGTCTCCTCATCTTTTAAGTTAGAGAGTTGTAAGCTAGTAGTCCTGTTATATGGTGTTTCCTGTTTTATAATAGCCTTTGCAGTTGTTTCTTCCTTATGCTTAATTTTTTCCCCCCACTGGCTCTTGAGAGGCTCAAAGACAATGTTAAGTGGGAGTAAGAGGTTTACTCCTTGTGGCTATGACATTGCTTTCCTTTTTGTGGTTTTGCTGTTTTAATAATTTGATTCCATATATGTCTTATTGTGAGTGGATCCTTCGTGCAGTGAATTAGGAAAAAATGAATTGATGAGTGTTCGCAGGATCCCCATAAAATAGACGTTATCTATTTCCTGATCTGTAAATTGAGCGTGTATGGCATAAAATGCCCAGCTTTACCACAAAATAGTAAAGAAGTATTGTTTCTAATAGTAGAAACAAACCTTATAATGGTACAAAGGGAGTGTGATGTATCCAGGATCCTCTGAGTGCGCGCCCAGCTGACCTGTGATGTGTTTTACCACTAGGTGGAGCGGTTTAGCCAAGAAGTTCAGATTACAGAAGCCCGGTGTTTCTATGGCTTCCAAATTGCCATGGAAAACATCCATTCTGAGATGTACAGTCTCCTCATTGACACATACATTAAAGATTCCAAAGAAAGGTGAGTATTTGGGTGGCCTACCAACGTGTTTAGGACTCACTGATTGTTCTCGTTATTTCAAGTTTTCAAGTTTACATAGGGGTAGAAGAGTGACTAAGTGACTAAGCAGACAAAGCAGTTTCTACTGCCCATGGTCCTGTCTGCTCTGAGGAGCAGGCCTAAACTCACTTAAGCCAGTCACTTAAAAACAAAGTTAGGAGATTACTCCATTATTAGAGGTGGCAGTAGACTGTTGGTCATTCAATCTAATGCCTTTCTTTGAAAGCAAAACAAAACACATCCGAAGAGGCTGTGTACGATGAACTAAATCCTAGGGTCTGACAGTTCTACTCGTGTAGCAAATCTGTGAACCTACAGTGTGTAACTGGGGCAGAGTGGAGGGGATTGGAGGGCGCACCCAAGCAGAACGCACCTCTCCTCTTAAAGAGCTTGTAATACAGCGCAGAAAACCAGACCTAGAAGTGAGAGGAATTCCGTAATAAAGCAGAGGCAGCAGTTTGCTGTTAGATGAGTTTAGGCGCAGGACTGTGGGAAGAGATGGTTTGCATTATGGGATCACAGAGGAGAAATAAAGGTAGCTTCAGGCCCGTTTTACATTTTCAGGATTGGAGAGGAGGAGAAAGTTAGAAATGGCTGTCTGAGTGGTCTAGATACTAAGGTCAGCTCAGGATGAGAGTCTTGCGTGGAACAGAAGTGGTAGGGCTGAAAGGTAGGCTCTTGTGGGTAACCTGGAAGAATGTGAAGAGGGAAAATGAGTGGTGGCTTGGAAGGGCTGGCAGGATTGGGGAGACTCTTTGGGGGGTAGGAAGATTTGAAGACATTTGTAGGCAGAAATGAGGAAAGATACGGATAGGCATGACCTGGATAAATAACCAGAAGGGGCAGGATCAGGAAGTTGTGGTGGTTAAGCCTCAAAAGCTGGGGAGAGGCAGACCCTGGTCTCAGGACATTGACATGGAAAGAGAATGAAGGGAACCATATGGTCTGATGGACCTTGGCTTTCGAGAACAAGGTCGCCTGATAAGGAACAGGCTGGGGAACATGTAGACTCTTAAGTGGGGCACGGCGATACATTGGAGGCGGAAGAGGGTAATAAGGAAGACCCAGTAAGTGGGGGGCCAGTTGATTTGCTTTCCTGATCTGGGACCATCAGTGCAGCATAGAATTATAGTAGGAAGCAAGCTCATGTTATTGTTTATTGGCTTTAATTATTTTATTATATACATATGGTATTTGGGGCCCATATAATTGGCCTGATGATATAGTCTGGTGAGGAAGGTGCTATCTAGGGAGATAATGGTCAGCATAGTTTAAGTAGTCTTAACAGTTAAGATTTTATGGCTTCTCAAGTTTAAAGATAGGGCCTGTAAACTTTGTCATAACCTGGGCTTGATATAATTAAGCTGATAGATGCTTTTGGTGTAATGCACTAAGACTTTTAATGTTAGTAGGTCTCGGGGCTCCCTATGAACTAAAGAATACCTAAATTAACAGGAGCCAAATGAATGTTGAAATTTTAAAAAGAACACTGGGGGAAAAGCAAAAACAGTAATGAGAAGACATTTCAGTGTGAGTCTTGATTTGCCCTCGGCCCCAGTGTTGTGCTCTGGACGTTTGTGATAGGAGGTCTTTGCTGTAATTGCTGACGCTCTGGGTGTCTACTAGGGAATTTCTCTTCAACGCCATCGAGACGATGCCTTGTGTAAAGAAGAAGGCAGATTGGGCCTTGCGTTGGATTGGGGACAAAGAGGCTACCTATGGTAAGGACACCTCTGGCGCCGTGTCCACCTGAACTTCATCTGAGTGACGTCACTGGTTTGTGGCCCCTCCTTTGCGTGTGCTCAGTTGCTCACTAGAACCGTGTTGGTGTTAACTTTTCACAGGAGAACGGGTTGTGGCCTTTGCCGCTGTGGAAGGAATCTTCTTTTCTGGTTCTTTTGCGTCGATATTCTGGCTCAAGAAACGTGGCCTGATGCCTGGCCTCACGTTTTCCAATGAACTTATTAGCAGAGATGAGGTGAGTAATTCACATAACAGGTTAATGTGCATCCCAAACACCTACAGCTCTTGGGTTCACTGATGGGAGCTCAAGATAAAAGATTGCCTGATGTCCACATTGAACATGGGAGTTCAGCCATATCCCTACTTGGCAGAAAATGAACTACTTTAATTTACTGAAAGTATTTGTGTTCTCAATACCTTCATATGTCTTCTGCACCGTAGGTGATGGGGTGTTTTATTCTTTTTGCCCAGTATTCCGTATGATCCTACTGTACTTCCAAGTTGGTTGATACACATCCCAGTGAAGTGAGAATCCATTCTGGTCCAGTGTACATCTTTGCACTTGGATTAACCTGGAGGGGGAGGTGAAGATGTCCAGATGTTCTCATTTAGTTCCAGTTGGCGAGGCCAGGGCCATGAACCCTGCCATACTTGGAGGCCAGTGGGCAGATCTGTTGGTCTTTGTAAGAAGTTCTTCCCTCCGGTATACAGGAAGGTCAGCGTTGAGGGCCTTGGGCGCAGCTGAACCGGCCATGACCTTCGCAGAGCAGACAGCAGTTGAAGTGCTTACGGCCTCACAAGATGTAGGAGGAGAATGCAGAAAAGGGGAAAGCCATTTCCTGTTTCCCATTAACGATAGAAGTCTGGTTTTAATAGTGATCTTAAACCTTTTCTTCCAGGGCTTACACTGTGACTTTGCCTGCCTGATGTTCAAACACCTGGTCCATAAACCTTCCGAGCAGAGAGTGAGGGAAATCATTATCAATGCCGTTCGGATCGAGCAGGTGGGTGGTGCATCGGGGTCTCCCGTGCCGGCTAGAAGAGGTCTTGATGCTTCGTTTTACTGAGAGGCTCTGTTTCGGTCCCTAGGAATTCCTCACGGAGGCCTTGCCCGTGAAGCTCATTGGGATGAATTGCACGTTAATGAAGCAATATATTGAGTTCGTGGCAGACCGACTTATGCTGGAGCTAGGTTTTAACAAGGTAAAGTATCGTTTACAGCCTTCTGGTTCTTCCGAAACTGGTGTTCCGTATTTAAATTTTGCTGTGAACCTTTTCAGGTTTTCAGAGTAGAAAATCCATTTGACTTTATGGAGAATATTTCACTGGAAGGGAAGACTAACTTCTTTGAGAAGAGAGTAGGCGAGTATCAGAGGATGGGAGTGATGTCAAGTCCAACAGAGAATTCTTTTACCTTGGATGCTGACTTCTAAGTGAACGAAGATGTGCTCTTATTTTGCTGGTTTTTCCCCCCCTTTCTCATCCAAAAAAAAAAAAAAAAATCAGCTACTTGAAGTGTATCAAACCAGCTACACCATGAATTACCCATAATGTTCATTAATAGTATTGTTAAAACTGTGTAGCTACCTCATAAGCAAGCCTGTTGATTAGTGATGCTAGTCTCTGACTTAGAAAGAAGCGTAGACAAAAGCTACTCGGATTCTTAGGCAAGCCCTTGGCCGTGTTTGGCTTTTGCAGGTAGGCTGGCTGTCCGTGAGTTCACCATGGCTCTTAGTGGCAGTCAGGGCTCTACGTGTGGGGACCCTGGAGTGAGTCTGAACCAGCAGGATTAATCAGTGACTCCAAGGCCCTTGGGAGGTGTCAGCCTTGGTGCTTCAAAGCAGATTTTAAAGTTTACTTACTGATTTGTATATAAAACTGGCACTTTACACCCAAATAAACAGAGTTTGTACTGTTGAAATAAAGGCCTGATTTAACCTAGTTTGGTTTCTAACCCAAATGCAAAGCCTTCTATTGACCACTAATGGGAGCCAGTCTGGAATTTACTAGGTGACCAAAGTCTGTCAAACCTGTGCAGATCAAGCACGTTATTTCTATTCTTTATCTTCTAGAATGAATAGATGTGCTCTGATTCAAAGTCAGTCCTGCACATACCTAGGTATCAGCCAGTTGGTGCCACAAAGACAGGTTGTGGTTTGTATTTTGGAGGCCAGGTTGAGTGTTGTGGAATGAGAGCGAGGGGAAAGGAGCTTCTGACTTTAAATCATTGGCGCTTGAAGTGTGACACAGGCTGTCTGCTGGTCACCTGGGGGCGTGCGAGGGGCAGCGTCCTCTTATTTCTAAAATTTTCCCCAAGCTCAAGCTCTCACCGAAGATCCTTAGATTCTTAGCTATAGAATCTGAGATGATATTGTACAATGATTTTCCAATCATCCTTGCACAAAATGCCCCATGGAGGATCTCGCTTCAGTTAAGCGGCACGAGCAGGACTGAAGTTCGCTCCTGAAAAGTTGAGCATGTATTCCGATTTGGTTGAATTTGTAAGTTGGCACTGTTGACCTAATGCATTTATATTTGCTACATGTTTTTTAAATTAGAAATTGTTTTTGTTTTACTGTGTATGTCCTTTTATATCTGTGATTCATATTTTGAAATAATTGTCCAGTTAGCACAGTTCATGATTGAAGCAGTTAGTGTTTGGTGCAGTTACTTTCAGCATCTGCCTCAGTCTGACCATTTACCTTGTTGGATTCCTGACCTTCAGGAGAAAACTCGAGTTGCATGAGCTATCTTAATACATGCTCTCTTCATATTATAATTTTAGGTCGATAGTATAAAATAATATACTTCATAGGGCTAGTATGAATCGACCTGCCTTTGTTTTCCCCTGCTTCTCCCCCCCCCCCAAAAAAAAAAAACCCAGCCAGGATGTTAGGTGGAAGGTGGTGGGTGATATGCACTGATCCTTTGGCCGCATTTGTTAACCTGTTGTATTGTGTTGGCTGATCACTGGCCTGTTCTAGTGTCAGTTTTTTCATTTATTGTATAAATTGTCAAGTAGTCAATTTAAAAATTTCTGTAACAGGGGCTTTCGATCTTTTAAATTATTGTTACCTAAAGTCAATCCAGATTATGTGGTTCTTACACTTGTGCAACGCAAAAGTGAATAAATGTTTTTGCCTGGCGTGTCAGGTGCAGGTGGAAGTTGGAAGTCGATTTTAGGATTCGGCCTCCCCGTTAGTGTGTAACGGAAGGATTCTTTTCTGCCAACTCTGATTCCATTTCCTGATCTGTTGAAAAGGAAGCAGATTTTAGTCCAGCGTTTCAAAGTCTCAAAATTGAATGCTGCACGGGGTTAAATGAACTGTTCTCTTGTCCCTTCCTTGACAAATTAACTTGCATTTCAGTTTAGGAAGAAAAAATGGAAGTATTTTTCATGAAGGCTTATGTGTTCATTTGTTTTTCATCCGTTTGTGGGAGGGGCCTTCCCTAATGCCTGTCCTGGCACAAGGTCTGTAGGAGGCAGGTGTGTCTGAGAGGTGACAGTCAAAAGCGTGCCCTACGCTGCTCCTGGAGTTTGTAAGCCAGGATTGAGGGGGTTTAACTTCCCAACACCCCTGGGTGACCCACTGCTCGGCCTCCGTTTTCCCAGCTGTTAAACAATGGGGTGGGACCGGATGGGGCTAAAGGCCTTCCCAGCTTTGTTCTTCCTCTTCAGATTGGGCTGCGTGGACTTCTTTTATGGGCTTGGATTGACCCCTCTGTCTGTAAATGGCCTTTCCCGGCCCGCCTTCCTAAAGCCTTTTTGAAATCCTGACCTCGTATATCCCACCACTCTCCATGTGCAGGTATCTGTGTGACAACAGCTGCCCGCAGGCACCGTTCTGGGGTGTTGGAGGTGAGGCTGGGGGCATAGCCCTCCCTGTGCAGCTTACGTTGTCCTCAAGGAGGAAGCCGATGCGTGAGTCAATCTGTTAGCGAGCCAGGGCAGGGAAGGAGCGGCAGAGAGCTTGAGGTGGACGGGAGCATGTAGGAGAGGTGTGTGTTCCAGGGGGTGACTTGTTTCTCCCTGGAGGGGGATGGGGGTCTCATCCAGGTTCCCTCCCTGCGCTTCCTGTAAAGGCTCACGTGGAAGGCACATCACGTCCGCATCGCCCGCCAGCATGAGGCCTCCAAGGATCAGGCCCTGGTGAATGAGGAAATTGATTGGAGCTGAGTAGTTTGGGGTGGGTAATGTCTTGGGAGCAGGTGTGTTCTGTGTCTTAGAGGAACCTGGCAGAGATCTTGGCCTTTATACCCCAAGGGCACTCTGAATGTCATTTGATTTGTAACGTGAGGTTGGTGGCAGACCCAGTGGGGGTATTCCGGGCAGCCATGCTCTCAGGATCAACTCCGAACAGCTTCCTGCAGTCCTGTTTCACCTGCCGTCCACCTATGCCAGCTGCCCGATCTAGAACACACTTCCCAGACTTCCCTTAGAGGACGTGCATCAGCTTAGTGGGGTTGGGTCACGGAGTCAGAATTGTCTGCTTGCCTGTGATCTGACCTGAGCGCGGGCTCCTTGCACAGCTGGAACTGGATGGGTATTTGTTAAGGCCATCGTGCCGGGGAGCTGACTGGCTGTTGATGTGTGCTACTGAGGATGAAGAGCTCTGCCATTGTGGGTCTGGAGATGCTGATGGTGGTTTAACTCTGCATAGCAGTACGGTTCCAGCTCCCCGGGGAGTGGCTGTGGCTTTGAGGGAACGGGATTGTATGGCTTGGGCTGTTCCAACCCAGAGAAGGCTGGTAGCACACCACCCCCCGACACCCCTCACTTCTGTAGAGGAGGCTAGCCTCCTGGTGTGCTCTGGGTTCTTGAGAAAGCGTGTGATCAGTGATGGCCCCTGTCATTCCTGGGAGGGGATTCTCACATCAGAATGTTTTCTGATGGGAGTGGCTGAACCCACTGTGGATATAAGGTTCGGGGACCACAGTCCCCTTGGCCTGGCTCTAAGGACAGGAGTGGTTCCAGCAAGGGAGCAGACTGAGGTGACCTGAACACCCTCCCAGCTTCAAACACCTGCTAGTGATCACAAAAGTTAAGTGGGTATTGATTTCCTAAGAAAGGGGAATTTTCAGATGCTGGGAACAAAGACAGGGACTGGGAAAGCTTGGGCTCATTGCAGCCCTGGGGGTTGTTACTCATCTCTTTGAGAAACTGGGGGGTGAGGGACCAAATAACCCCTTGGATCTGAAGGGGAGGGATTGACCTGCACTAGGGGAGGGGCTAGAACCAGAACCTGCTATCCAGCCAGGACCCCCAGTGAAATGGGGCTAGGAAATAATCCCACTGGCAGGGCAGGGAGGGTAACCTTGTTCATCTTTCTGGACTCCAAAAATCAAAACTCTAGGCCTGCGCTTCTCAAGTTTGTGGTCTGGGAACATACGTAACCCCAATCCGGGTGCATGTGATTCTCACAGATGGTGTTCACCTTTGCAAATTTTGAAACACCAGAGGAAACCACGTGATTGTAGGAAAAATGGGTATGAAAGTCCAAGAACTGGGGCCCCTGGGTGGCTCAGTCGGTTAAGCGTCCGACTCTTGATTTCAGCTCTGGTCATGATCTCCTGGGGTCCTGAGGTCAAGCCTCTCATCCGGCTTCGTGGGGAGTCTGCTTGGGATTCTCTTCTTCTGCCCCTCCCCCTCACACACTCTCTAAAGATTTTTTTAAAAATCCAAGAACTTCCAGTTATGATAGATATAATGGGATCAGAAGGAAAAAAAATGAAAACCCTAAGAACAGAGTATTCTAAAGAAATGGGCAGATTTTTAAAAAAACTACAATATCTAGGAATATAACGAAACTGGAATTAGAGGTTTTGGAACTTAAAAAAAAAAAAAAAAGATGCTTAGTAAGAGGAGACACAGCTGAGGGTGAATTGGTGATGGGAAGGGACCTGACGGAATTATCCCGAAGTAGATGGGAGAGAGACGCGGAGGATGGAAGGGGGTGCATTGTTATTTTTAGAGGAAGTCTTCCCGTGAGGGACCGATAGCTAATGTTTAAAGAGATAATGACTGGTGATGTTCTAGGAGCGACTCAATCAGAAAGTGCAAGGAATCCCAAGTCCGATAAATGAAAATAAATCCATACCTAGACTCATTTGTAGTGAATCAGCAGAGCATATGGACAAAGGTCATTCAAGTTTACAGGAATGGTAGATCTATAAAGACGTAATTATTAGGCAGAAATTTTCAACAGCATTACAGTCAAAGCCAAAAGGTTATGGAAGCAAATCTTGAGATGCTGAGAGAATAATTAAACTTATTCAGAAGCAAGAGAGACTTCATACAAGGTTCAGTCATACCCCCTCTTCCAAACAATGGCTAAAAAATACACTTTATGGAGCAAATGGAACCAAAAGAAAGGAGGATAGTGAGCAAAGAAATTGGTCAGCCTGTAGTGAATCTAAGCACTGATAAAATTAAGCAGACCCAGAATATTGGACAACATAGCCAGGAGACCGTAGGGGCAGGTCCTTGTGCTGTAAAAAGAGCAGGCTAGTGGGTTCACCAATATGTGACGTCTGCAGTCCTGCTGACAAGAACACCCCAGAGGGTGTCACTTTCAAAGCAGTGGCAGAGAAAGGGTATTGAACGGGTGATGGGTCTAATAGGCAGAAAAGATGAGAAAAAGCAGAGAGTGGTAAATGGAAAGCCTGATAAGATCAATAAGCCCAATAAATGCAGGTAGACTAACCAGTTAAGATCACATAAGCTCAAGACTGGATGAAAAGAACTAACTAGAAGCTGTTTCTGAAAGTTACACACATAATAGAAAGGGGTGGGAAGGATGGGGAAAGCCCCGGGCTCCACTCTGTTATAAGAAAAAAAGACTTTAAGGCAAAAAGGCTTACTGGAAATAGAAGTTCAGATGTGAGGGATGATCTGGGGAGAAGCAGGTGTAACTTTGCACTTGACCACATGGCTTCTCTGTCTGCAGGGTCTTTGGGCATTGCCTTATCTTGCCTCCCAGGGTCTGATGGTGGCCAAAGGGGGAATGTCTTGTGGTTCTAATCTAATCCTCTTTAAGTCACTGTTTTTTATCCTCCCTAGTGCTTTGCATTGTCCCTGTGTTTGCTTTTATGCCAAATTCAGAGAGTCCTCTGAATCTATATGCAGTTGGTTGGAAGCTCATACCTGGAGCCCAGCATTCATTGACTGCCTCCTTCGTGTTCCTACCAGACATAAGGTGCCTGGTCCTGTGTCCAGGCAGGACCACCGGCGTGGGGTTCTGGGGCCCAGCGTGAGCTGGGCAGGTGCAACATGAACGTTGCGGCTGACACCATTTGGCCACACTAATGGGATGAACAAGGCAAGGGGTTGGGGCCTGGATGGTGGCTGGTGGCAAGACTTGCTGAGTGGGGATGTCAGGCCAGTTTGGGGCGGGCTGAGCCTTGCGGGGTGCGGCCTGACCTGAGTTTACAGGACCAGGACCAAGGCTGCCTGTGACCCAGAGAAGGTTTTTTTTTTTCTTTAAAGGTTTATTTATTTATTAGAGAGAGGGTGTGTGAGAGTGAGAGGAGGGGCAGAAGGAGAGAATCTTCAAGCAGAGCACGGAGCCTGAAATAGGGCTCAGTCTTGCGACCCTGAGATCATGACCTGAGCCAAAACCAAGAGTTGGACGCTTAACCGATGAGCCCCCCCAGGCGCCCCAGAGAAGGCCTTTTATTCTGCACTCTGAATTGGGTGGAGGTGGTGGGAGGGGAGCTGTTGTCTCTCCTGGCATTGACGAGATGCTTCGGGAGTTGATAGGGCCTTGGAAAGCCTTGTTTTTCCTTCAGAGGCCACCGCCTGACCTCTTTTGCCCTGTCAAAAGCCCCCTGGCCACAGCCCCTGCTGTTCCAAACTCCAGGCAATGAGGGCTCTTTCCTCCCAGCCTGAAGGGGAGGGGGAGGCTGTTTTTACCCCTGGCTTTGGAGTTTCGGGTACAGAGGGGATGGGCTGCTCCAGCTACCTTGCAGCCAGAAAGGCAGGCCTGTCGAGCGAGGAGCCCACACCCAGGACAGGAGAGCTGATCTGCGGGTCTTCAGAGAAGATGGGGTCTTTGTGACCGTGTTCATTTTCTGATTCCAGCCATGCCTGAATTCCACTCTTAAGTAAGCCAATAAAGTCCTAATATAGTCAGGATGTGTGTGTGCCGCATGCAATCAAGTCATACCCGAACAGAACCCACAGCCCTGAATTCACTGGACCCACCACCACCCTGGGTGGGGGCACGTGGCGGACAAGCCCCATTTCACAAACGTGTCCAAGAGGCTCCGGGGGCCGTGGGCCTTGCTGAGGACCACAGGTAGAAACACAGTGGCCAACCGGGACTGGAGCTCAGGTGTCCCGGCCGCATGGCCACATTTTTGTTATTACCCACAGACCTTTATGAGAGAACAGGCGCCCTAGGCCTCCGCCCCTGTCCCGAGGAAACTGTTTCTGCTTAGTGGGGATTGTGTCCTCGCCCCCCTTGTGCTGCTCTGCCTCGCCACTGTCACTGTGGCCAGGTGGCCTGTCTGGGCAGGAGTCTCCCCTGTCCTCTCTGGCCTGGGCTTTGGACCCAGGGAGCCACTCCCAACCCGCTTCTGCCTGAGACCCAGATGAGGTCGTGGGGCTGTGGAGCCAGCACTGCCCTACGAAGGCTGAGGAGGAGTCATGCGTCACACAGCTGATTGGACTCTCAGGCTTAGCAACAAGGTGGGAAGCAATAACTGAACTTGAAGATGGGAAACAGGAAGGTTCCAGCTGTTTCCAGAAAGAGCTTGGGGACTAGCTGCCTGTGTGAGGTCTTGCATGGTGCCTCCCCTCCACTTGGGGGGACAGCCTCCCCTGCAGGGGCCCAGGATATGTTTGCTTTGGAAGGTGTGCAAACAGGTGCCTGCCTGGGGCTGGTCTGGCCTCGCTTGGGCTCATCTGAGTTTCAGTTGCTGAGCTGGATTTCCACACCGCAGTGGGCCTGTTTCTGTTGGTGCGGGGGGTACAGAGGCAAAAAGGCCGGCTTTAGAAATTGCCACCGTGAGGGGCACTGGCTGGCTTAGTCTGTGGAGTCTGCCACACGTGATCTCGGGCTTGTGGGTTCAAGCCCCATGTTGGGTGTAGAGATTACTGAAAAAAATAAAATCTTAAAAAAAATTGTCATTGCAAGAATCAGGTGACTAATGCCTGGGGTATTTTTTTAAACAGCTTTGTTGAGATAGAATTACAGAACATCCAATTCACCCATTCAGAGTGCACATTTCATTGGCTTTTCTATGCTCACAGAGTTGTGTGACCACCACCATAATAACTTTAGAACACTTTCCTACCTTCAAAAAGAGACCATGCACCCACCAGCAGTCCCTCCCCATTCCTCATCCACCTCCCAGCCCCTGGCAACCACTGGTCAGAAGTTCTGTCTCCGTATACTCAATAAATAGAAGTTATTAATGGAAGAAGTGCTTGATTTTTATTTCTGAGAGATCATTTAGAACGTTAGAGGCAACAAAGAGGTGATGGGTCTATCTTGCAGGGAGAGATTTGATTTATGTTTCAGAAAGTTCTTTTTTCCCTTGCATATTAGAAAATCTGCATTAAAGAAAGATTCATGACATTGCCTGGAAGTGGTCTTTGCCAGCTGAATTGGAGAGCCTGTGAGCTGGCCAGCTGACCTTCGTTTCTTCATCCCCAGATCATCAAACATGAACTTAGCCTCTCTCTTCCTCCTGTGCCTGGCCCTCTGCTGGGGGGCCAGGGCTGGAGGGCACAGATGGAAGGCTGGGGCTTACGGAACTAGGCCCAGGAGCCACATCTGGTCCACCGCCTGTTTTCATACGGACTCTGAGCTAAGGATTTTTAAAGATACACCAGCAGAATAGTTTAAACGACATGAACCCACACTTCAGCACTCGTGGGTGGTTTCCCCAGGGACACGGGCACACTGGCGTATGTACCGTCCCGGCTGCTTCGATGCTGCCATGGCGGAGTGGGAATGTGGTGACTGGCCGTATTTAGGTAGAGCTGAAATATTTTCTATTTGGACCTTTCCAGAAAGCGTTTGGTGACTTCTGAGTGAGATGTGACCTGCCTCTTTTTTTCTTTTTTTGTTAAAGATTTTAATTTTTATTCTTTTTGAGAGAGAGAGCGCACCAGTGAGCATGAGAGCAGTTGGGAGGGGCAGAGGCAGAGGGAGAAGCAGACTCCCCGCTAAGCAGGGAGCCCGACACTGGACTCTATCCCAGGACCCTGAGATCATGACCTGAGCCAGGCAGCCACTTAACCAACCGAGTCACCCAGGTGCCCGAGACGTGACCTTGCTGTTGAGGGTCCACAGTCAAGCCTGGAAAAGGGAAAGTAGTAGATGGTCAATAATGGGCAGGAGCCAGGAAGCACAAGGAGAGCAAATTACTAAATTTTTAGGAATTTTGGGAGCATATGAGCTTGCTAGGACTGCTACCACAGGCTGGGCGGCTTGAACAACAGAAATTTATTTCCTTACGGCTCTGGAGGCTGGAAGTCCGAGATCAAGGTGTGGTCAGGGTTGGTTTCTCCTGAGGCCTCTCTCCTTGTCTTGTAGATGGCGGTCTCCTCCTGCGTCCTCACAGGGTCGCCCCTCTGTCTTTCTGTCCTAATCTCTTGCAAGGCCACTGGGCAGATAGGATCAGGGCCCACCCTTATGACTTTATTTCGCTTCAATTACCTGCTTAAATACCTTACCTCCAAAACCAGTCACATTCTGAGGTATTGGGGGTTGGGACTTCAGCATATGAATTTTAGGGGGACACAGTTCAGCTCATAACACTGAGCTGGTTGTTAAATACAGCCATTATTAAAAAGTAAATTATGTAAGCCTAAAATTAAATAAATTATATTCAAGAGAAATATGGGAACTACTCAAACCTTGTCTCACCACACGTTACTATCATCTGTGCTCTGAGGCTGTCTATACGGTAGAAATAACTATGGAACATATGGTAGGCATAACTAGAGAATGGTGTATTGCTGAGCATTTGGTAGCTGGGAATCAGCTTTGGTGGGAGTATTTACACCATGGGAATTAGTAAGTGCTACAATTCAGGTCCCTTTCTGGAGAGCTGGTTGTTACACATTTACACCCCTGGTGCAGGGCACCAAGGGCTGAGACGGTCAGCCTGGGTCCTGTGGGGTACAGATGAGGACACCAGGCCCTGGGGAGGCAGGAAAAGGTTCACAGACCAGGGGATGCCAAATGGCACCTTGGAGGGTGAGTCAGACATGGGGGAAGAGGGGTGACTTGGGTTTGCACAGCCCTGAGGCAAGAGAGGGCACCCTGTATCTGGGGATGGGGGCCAGTGGTGCAGGAGTCACCTGGTGGTGATTGTGAAGGGTGATTGGGCAGGACCTAGGGCGCCATGCTGAAGAGCCTCTGCTTGACCTGGCAGCTGTGCGGAGCCACGGAAGGGCTAGGAGCTGGGTGCGGGGGCACGGACAGGTGGTGAGTGGACCACTGGCTGTCCGTGGGTTT
Organism: Ursus americanus; assembly: GCF_024610735.1. Classification (NCBI taxonomy): domain Eukaryota; kingdom Metazoa; phylum Chordata; class Mammalia; order Carnivora; family Ursidae; genus Ursus; species Ursus americanus. The sequence continues at coordinate 78,827,932 of NC_142133.1, read as the reverse complement.
GTATTTGTGCCCGTGTGTGGAGTGTGCATGCGAGGCACTGTGACTTGCTGTCTCTGGGTCCCCTGCAGGTGGAAGGTTCTCCACCAGTGCTCGCTGAATGGCTGCATCGTCCCATTCATTTTGAAATCTTTAGGACAGGCCTCAGCTTTCCGTCTCCCCTTAGAGTTAGGGCTGGAAATAATCTGAATACTGAGCAGAAGGGGAATGGGTGTGCGAATTATGTCCTCTATATCTACAACGGGGTGCTCACCCGCTGTTATAAATGGTAAATAAATGGAGGCCATGTCGCCACATGGAGAGCCGCTCACAGAATACCCGTAAATGAAAATAGCAGAACATAAATTCTACGTGAACCGTGGTTACAACGACATAAAAATGTGTGTACATATGGATAAAGACAGGCGGGATTGCAAATGCAGAAATGAAAACAGTTGTCTCAGGGAGGTGGAAGTGACAGCAGTTTTTCTTTCTGTTCTGTTTTGCTGTTTTAATTTTCCTGTAATAAATATTGAGGAGCGGTTGTGGCAACTCAGGCAGCGGCTGGCTCCCCGGGAAGACAGCGGGTGTCTGGAGGATTGGGCCAGCCCTGGAGGTGCCCCCGGAAGTGCCCCCCGGAAGTGCCCCGCGGCGTGCAGGCGGAATCACGCCGACGTCACGGCGCCTCGCCGCGCTGTGCTGGTGATTCCTGCGCCCGCCCAGCCCTCTGCAGTCGCCTCTGGACGGCGCTTAGGAGGCTGGGGATCTCACCGGGCACCGGGAGCCAGATGTTCCCCCCCAGACGTGCAAAACGGCCGGCCAGGGGGCCAGTTCTGAAGCCCCTTTCGGTTCAGAAAACCCCGGGCTTTGGAGCCCAGCGGACCCAGCTAAGTCCCGCTCCGTTCCTTATGAGACATTCTCCTGGGCCCAGGGGTGAAGTCCGCAGGTGGCCGAGCCAGGACCTCAGGTGTAAGGCTGTGCTGGGCTGACGTCCCTTCTATTCCTGTGGCCTCCCCAGGGAGGCTGTCCACCCCTGTGGGCAGGACCCATCTTCTCCTTTTGCATTCCTGGTTATGCCACAGAGACCTCAGCTCTTGGAGTATAGATGGTACGTGCTTGTGTCTGAATGGAGGGAGCCTAGTGCCCCTCTGGTCTTGGAGTCAAGACAGCATGCAATTAAGGGTCCTGTGTCCCAAGATCACATAGAGGAGGGTGTGATTAGGTCCGGGGGGGAGGGCGTAGAGAGCAGAGGAAGAAACCCCTACCTGTTCTTGTTGGGAAGGAAAGAGGGGACGGGTGGGTGGGGGTACTGTTCTTCCAGGGCCAGGAACAGTAGCACACACAAAACAGAAAACAGTTGGGAGGAGGGGTGAGGCGTGGGGTTGAGAGGCCATTAATTTATACATGTTTACTGAGAGCCCTACTATGTGTCGGCTCTGCTCAGGTGCCAGGGAGACAATGAAGCACAAAGCAGATGAAGCCCAGGCCCTCATGGAGATTGTGCACTGGTGGGGGACATAGGAAACCAGCCAACTAACTGATGTGTGGTAAGTCAGGGGAAGGAAATGGAAGTAGGGAGGAGGCGGCGGGCAAAGGGCTCATGCTCTTTCATGTGGGTAGTCGAGGAAGAGCTCTGAGGAACTGGAGGAGGAAGTGGGGGACAAACCACATGGTTAGCAGAGGAAAGCTTGTTTTAGGCATTGGCATTGCAAGTGCAAAGGCCCTGCGGCAGGGATGTTTTTGTTTTTGTGTGGTGAGAGCAGAGTGAAGGGGGGGGGCGCTGTGTGTGCATAGTGGGTCTTGTGGGGCCTTGTAGGCCCAGGTAGGGATTTCATTCTAAGTGGAATGAGAAGCATGGGACATTTGGGATCAGCCTTACCCTTTCAAAGGCACACGCTTATGTGTGTAGGTCAGGTATCAGTTGACATGTACCAGTGGAAGCAGGAGCCTTGCTCGGAGGCTGCCACAGCCGTCCAGGTGAGAGGTGATGGAGACTTGCAGGGGTGGTGAGGGGCGGGAGTGGAGGTGGCAAGCAGACCAAGTTCTGCCTAGGTTGGAAAGACAGCTGGCAGGATCGGATCAGGGGTTGCCTGTGTGGGAGAGAGTCAGAGGCTCCAAGGGTCCTGGAAGGATGAGCTCAGTTTGGGCCTGAGTGGTTTTCTCTGGGGGAGAGGACGAGGGAGAAGGGTTGATATGGTCGGCGTTCATAATTAGTCGGCCAGCACTGCCAGCATACCAGGCAGGGATGGGACCCCTTGGAGGGTTTCCCAGACCCCACATCTGGGCTTCTCTATCCTTCCTGTGTTGCATCCTTGGGAGGTGACACCCTTTCCCCATCCTGTTCCGTCTCTGCAGCTATGACCACATACCCATGTCCCTCCGTCCCTAGTTCCCGCCATGTGGCTTCCTCCCCATCTCACCACTACCCTGCGTCCCTGAGAGCCTGAGACCTTTGCTTTCTTTCCCCCAGCATTTATGTAGTGCTCGCCATGTGCTCTTCTAAGGCCTTTTTGTACACTGACTCATTCACCCCTAACAATATCCCTTTACAGTTGGGGGACCAAAGGCACAGAGAGGTTGAGCGCTTGTTCAAGGTCACACAGCCAGTTAAGGGGAGGAACTGGTACTTGAGGCTGGGCAGCGGGGGCAGGCTGCTTCCAGAGTCATTCTGAACCTTTATGTCCGTCGTGCCGCACTCTTGTGGCCATGGCCCCCCTTCGGTTCTCACTGAGGTCCCCGGCGCTACCCCTCCAGCAGCTCCTTCCCAGTCTTCGCCCTCTGCCGTGCCCCGCTCCCCCCTCCTCTGCTCCTGCAGGGTTTTCACCTGGGGCCTCTTCACACCTGTCTGTGGATTTGCAACTCTCCTCCATTTACGTTTTGAGTTCCAGAGCAAACATTCAGCTAGACATCTCAACTTGGGCACCCCCCCGACCCTGCCCCAAGCTGCACCCCAAGTATGCTGGTCGTCTGCTGGGCGAATGGCACCCCGGCCTCTAGGAGCTAGGTCAGAGATCCAGGTGTGGGCTCTGCTATTCCACGTGTGGTCAGGAGGGGGAGCCTCGCACCGTCCCTTCTCCCTCACCCCCCCACCCCTCACCCTCAGTGCCACCTGCTGAGACGCTCCCAGATGGCGCTCCAGGGCAGCCCCCGCCCACTGCAGATCCCCAGGACCACCTCGCCTGGTTACGGCCACACTCCTGGTCAGGCTGCCCACTCCCACTCTGTCTTCCTCTAGTCCCTTATCCACACAGCGCCCAGAATGATCTTTCAGAAAGCAGATCAGGTGGTGCCCCTGTGTGGCTACAGCCCTCGGGCGCCCCCCTGCTCCTCAAGGTGAAGCCCTCATCTGCCCCAGCCCAGGCGCCCCACTGGCTTTGCCTCGCCGATCATGCCCGGACCCTCCCTGAGCCTCGGGGCTATAGACACACGGCTCCTGCGGCTCCCTGCCCTTGCCTGGACCTTGCTGCCTGTCCACCTTCTGCACTTGCACAACCTGGAGGCCACTTTACCTGCCCCGCCACACGTAGTGGGCTGGGTTGGGGGTGCTCTCCGTGCTCCCGTGGCCCGCAGCGGAACCTGCTCTGAGAATTGGACCGGTCTGCCACTTTGCTGACCCACCTCCACCCCCCAGGTTGTGAGCCCCCTGAGGCCAGGGATGGGGTCTACTGTCCCCACAGGATCTACAGCCAGCCCCTGACACGGGCACAGCACTCTGGATTCTCTTCATAAATGTTTACTGAATGAATGAGTGAATGTGGGACAAGTGAATAACCCCAGGGGAAGCTGTTATCTGTAGCAGGAGGGTCAGGACAGTGGGGATAATACCTGGGGCACCTGGGGGGCTCAGCCGGTTAAGCGTCTGTCTTTGGCTCAGGTCATGATCCCCAGGGTTCTGGGATCAAGCCCTGCGTTGGGCTCCCTGCTCAGCGGGAAGTCTGCTCCTCCCTCTCCCTCTGCCCCTCCTCCTGCTTGTGCTCCCCACCTCCACTGTATCAAATAAATAAAATTTTTTAAAAAAGAGTTGATGCTTGGGAACCTCTGGCCCCTGAGGGGGTGGTTGGTCCATGAGGCTCACTCCCAGCTCCTCCTCTTCCCGTCTGGCTATCCTGGGAGTGGCTGCGGATGCTAACTGACCATTTTGTCCATCCTGCCGCTGCCCCTCCTTCCAAGGACCTTCTGGAGACTGTCCCGTCACCCTGAGCCTCAAAGCTTCCAGGCCCAGAACCTGAACTGAAGGTGGAATCCTCAGGGCACACTGGCTCTTCCTTCCGCCCGTGTCCCTGGCTCTGGGCTGTGCTGCGCTCTCTTCCGAGGACTCAGAGAAGCCAGAGAAGGCAGCCAGCGCCCCACGCATCTCCTTGGGTGCTCCCAAGGTCAGAGATGAGGTCTCACATCTTCTTGCTAATGCACAATTTATTTCTTTTTCAATTTTCTCTGGGACTGGTGCTTGTCCAGATGTTTATGTGGTGTGGTGGGAAATTAGTTTTATGGGGCTGCTGGCAGCGTACCATTTGGCCCCCCTGTGGTTCTAGAGATTTGGGGGCCTTGGAGCTGTGGCTACAGCTGCGCGCAGCTGCCTGCCTTCTTGGGGTGTTTAGCTTTTGAGCCCGGGTGGCTTCCTGGGCCCCAAACATGTGAGTGACCTCATGACTCTGGCCCTTCAGTGATCCCTGACAAACTGTCCCAGCGCGTAGGTGGAATTCCTATTTTTAATAGCCAAGTTGTTGAGAAATTGTAGGGCTTCTACTTCCTCTTGAACAGAAGGCTTCCAGAAATATTTATACCTTTGCTTCTATAGAATCTAGGAAGTCATCCTGGCCCAGAGGAGGTCAGCAGGTGGCGTGGGATCACCTAGGAGACGGCCCCTGTGACATCATGCTCAGCTCACTCGGTCAGGCTGTCCGGTCCTCTTGGTCAGCTGCGCACTGAGGGGGCTCGGCTGGCCCTGCTGTCTCCTGGGTGTGTGTGTGGGGGGAGTGAGGGTGGACAGGGACCAGGTCTTGGGGGCTTTCAGTGTCACACTGAGGGATCTGAACTCTGTCCCTGAGCCCGCAGTGCATTTTATGGGAGGAGTAAGCAGATCAGATGTGCGTTTCCGAGAGGTCGGAAGGAGTGGATTAGAGCTGCGTTCTGTCAAGTCTTTCATTTTACTGAGACCTGTGCTCACCCTCCTAGGGTGCCAGGACCAGTCACTCCAGCCATGGGCAATGCATTCCAGCATTTTCTATTCTGTTCTGTTCCATTTGTTTTTCTAAAAATGCTGTTTGCAATCCTCTGCGTTGATTTCCTATCTCTCTGAATGTTTTTGAACAATTTGAACAGCACTGGATTGGAGGGAGGAAGCCCGGGCAGAGACTGCCGCTGTCTCTGTCCGGCCAGGAAGCTGCGAGGGTGGCTGTACCCGGCCTGGGGCAGACTGGGAGGCTTCCATCGGGGTGCACTTAGGCCCCCCAGGCTGTGCGCAGCGCCTTGAATCCCCGGGCTCAGTGTACCCCTTTCAGGAGACGTGGAGCAGCCCCTGAAGCAACCGAGGGGCCCGTGATGGTGTCGTGTTGGCGATCTAGAAGCTGTGCTTTCATAACTCGGAATGCTGCGTGGTGTCTGAAAGTCATTTCATTAAATGTCACATGGAATCAAAATAGAAATTACATCTTTGGGACAAAGCCCATTGAGCCAGGAGCCAGGCATTCTGAATTGGACCCAGAATAGTCTTATGGAAGCTGGGACTGGGAAGACAGCAAGACAGCCCTCTCTACACGGCCAGCCTCTCCCCCTGGCTCACACTTGAATCCCCAGATGTGGCAGGTGGTCGGGAAGGCCAGTGGGCTTGCAGGAATCAATGCGACGGTGGGGTGGGGGTGTTGTAGGCAGTGATGATAGCCCCCCTTTGTCACACTCCTAGGTACCTGTGCTGAGCTGAATAGTCACGTGTGCTATCCCTGATCCCCATCTCCTTCTGGGAGGTACACTGACTGTGTCTGAGGAGGCTCAGGGAGGTCAAGGTATGGGTCTGAGGCCTCATAGCCGGCAAGAGGCAGAGATGGGGTTTGAACTCCAGACCAGCTCCCACAACCACCTTCCCTCCTGCATCCTGGGGTGCCTCTCCCCTGTTGCTCCTGGTTCTTGCAACTAGCTGACCAAAGTTGAGAGACATGCCCAGATGAGATCTGGGTAGCTGGGGGAGGGCTTGGGCCTTGGGCATGTTTGAGGTTCCTGGGCAATCCTAATATGCCCCTAAGTGGGGACCACTGCTATGGGAAGGGGTGTGAGTGGCCTTTGTGTCTGCCTTCCATCCCAGCCTCTGTATTCAGCCAGTGCTTGCTAAGAACCCTCTTCTGGAGGCCTGGTAGCCCACACCTTGCAGCCCTGAGTGCATCCTCCCCCCCACCCCATGTGCGTGCTCATCCCTGCCCCCACCCCTGCCCTCGTTTGTGCACTCATCCCTCTACCCCTGCCCCCAGGTGTGTGCTCATCCCCTCCATCCCCGCCCCCAGGTGTGTGCTCATACCCTAACCTGCCCCCCCCCCCCCCGTGGGCCAGGCTGGAGGGCAGGAGAGCTGGGGTGCGGTAGGGTGGAGCAGGCCCTGAGAGGTGCCTGGTGAGCCCAGAAGGGGAGGGTGGAGGGGAGGAGGGGAGGGTACCCACTTTGAGTGGGAAGAGTGAGGAGTCGCCCAGGGGCTGACTTTCTAATCCATTACTTTTGACTCCTAGGCATGTTCTGTCCTACTTTTCTTAGGTTGATCTTGTTCTTTTTCTGACTTACTACTTTGGACACCAATTGATTTCCTCTTTTTTGGGGGGTCTGTTTATTTAAATGTAAGTTTTTAAGAGTATGGATTTTCCTCTAAGGACCTGTTTAGCTGACTCCTTTAGAGTCTCACATGCAGTATTTTCATTATGATTATTTCTAGACCTTCTGCAGCTTGGGTTTGGACCACTTTTTTGACTCGTGAGCTAAAGGCTTCTTCTGCCTCAAGATGCCTTTCCCCTGCAGATTTGGTCATTTGTTCTTAATATAATTACACAGTGATTGTAGAATGTTTTACGTTGTTGCTGCCTTTTGTAATTTATTGGGATTTTCTCCTTGTTTTTCTGGAGCGATTTCTTTTTCCTTTTTTCCAGCTTTATTACAGTATAAATGACATACAATAAGCTGTTCATATTTAACCCGTTCTGTTTCATAAGCTTTGACATATGTACGCGCCCACGAAACCATCACGACAATCAAGCTAATGACCGTCTGTGTCACTCCCGGTTTGCTTTCCCTGCTTTGTGGTTTCTCCCTTGGGCTCCTCCTTACCCTCACCCTGTCCCTGGGCCACCTCCGAGCTGCTTTCTGCCGCTGTAGGTTAGTTTGCATTTGCTAGAATTTTATCTAAATAGAGTCTTATAGGGGCGCCTGGGTGGCTCAGTCGGTTAAGCATCTGCCTTTGGCTCAGGTCATGATCCCAGCGTCCTGGGATCAAGCCCCTCATCGGGCTCCCTGCCCAGTGGGGAGCCTGCTTCTCCCTCTCCCTCTGCTCCGCCCCCCTGCTTGTGCTCTCTCTCGTTCTCTCTCCAATAAATACAAAGTCTTTTAAAAAATAGAGTCTTAGAGCATATTTTCTCTTTTGTCTGGCTTCTTTCACTTGGAATTCTTTTGAAATCCATCTAGTCGTGTAAAACCAAGGTCCGTCCCTTTTTATCACCCTGTCATATTCCCTATTGTAGATGTGCCATGTTTACTTACCCATTCAGCTCCTGATGGACACTTGAGTTTTCCCCCTTTTTGGTTCTTATGAGTAAAGTTACTACGAACATTCCTGGAGAAGTCTTTTAGGGACATATGCTTTCATGCCTCTCCAGTAAATACCGATGAGCAGAAGGGCAGGTGAGAGAGTAGGGGTATGTTTAACTTTTTAAGAAATTCCCAAACTGTTTTCCAAGTAACGGTCCCTTTACATGCCCACGAGCACGTGAGAGCACAGGAGAGTTCTAGGTGCTTCACGTCCTCATGTGCAACCATCCTAGCTGGTGTCCAGCGTATGCCCTGGAGTTTTAATTTACATTTCACTGATGACTGATGACATTGAGCATCTTTGCATATGCTTGTTTTTCATGCGTGTATCTTCTTTGGTTGACTGTGTATTCAAATCCTTTGTCTTGGGGCGCCTGGGTGGCACAGTCGGTTAAGCATCTCACTTTTGATCTCAGCTCAGGTCTTGATCTCGGGGTTGGGAGTTTAAGCCCCACATTGGGCTCCACACTGGGCAAGGAACCTACTTAAAAAAAATACGAACTCCTCCCCCCCAACAACACACAGGAAATCCTTTGTCTTAACAGATTGTGTTGCAAGGACTATTTGTATATTCTGGATACAAGTCCTTTGTTAGAATTATGAATATGATTTGTAAATATTTTCTCCAGTCTATGCCTTTCCTCTTCATTTTCTCCACAGAAAATCTTGCAAACAGAGGTTTTTCAATTTCACTGAAGTCCAATGTACTGTTCTTTTTCCTTCTATAATGAGTGTTTTTGTGTGCCCTAAGAGATCCTTCCCAACTGTAAGATCATGAGGGTTTGCTCCTATGTTTTCTTCTAGAAGCTTTGTAGATTTAGCTCTTACATTTAGGCTCATGATCCATTTTTTAGTTAATTTTCACATATGGCATGAGGTAAGAGTCATGGTGCATTGTTTGCACGCGGCCGTCTTTGCGTTGGCTTCAGAAAGGAGAATAGGAGTTTCCAGCTCCTCCACTGTGGTCAGGCTACAAGGCCCCATCCAATGGGGTTTCTTTAAATCGCAAGTTTACGTTCTCCAACAGGTGGAGTCTTGTGAAAATGGTAAAATAAATTAGAGAGGAATAAATACGCTAAATATTTTGCATATTTGAGTGTCATGTGTTAAATTGCATTCTGGCTCCGTGAGACCTTCTGCCAGGTTTTCTTGCGTCTGTGTTTGTGGTCAACAGATAGAACGGACCCGTTCCTCCGTCCATCCAGCCGGTCAGCTAAAAGGCATCCCGGAGGAGTGGCGAGGACACGGGCTGGAATCAGCCCAAACCAGTGTGTCAGACACTGGGCCCAGCCTCTTCCTTCCCGCCCTCTCCAGCGTGTGCGGTTTCCCCAAGGACATCGCAGAGAGCTCTCCCAAGCCAGAGCCCCCCAGCTGCGGGAGCGATGCCAATACAGGATTATATGACCCCCATCGTGCCCCCAGAGAGGTATAATTACACCACCAGATTCTCACAACATAGACTCCACTTGAAGGATAAGGAGGCTGAGCTCAGAGAGGTTGTTCAACTTGCCCAAAGTCACATAGGCAATCTTCTTCTTTTTTTTTTTTTTTAAAGATTTTATTTATTTATTCGACAGAGATAGAGACAGCCAGCGAGAGAGGGAACACAAGCAGGGGGAGTGGGAGAGGAAGAAGCAGGCTCTCAGCGGAGGAGCCCCATGTGGGGCTCGATCCCACAACGCCAGGATCACGCCCTGAGCCGAAGGCAGACGCTTAACCGCTGTGCCACCCAGGCGCCCCACATAGGCAATCTTCTAAACCAGGCCGTCTGATTCCAAAATTCCCACCCCACACTGACTGCCTTCTAAGGACTGGGCATTTCTGGCCAGGGTCTGCTTGGGTCTGTGAGTAGAACCTGAAGTCACCCCAAGGAGCCCCTCTAGACTTTGGAAATATAACCACTCTCAAAGCTAAATTTCAAGTCAGCTTATAATGGAACAGAGACATGCATAGACTTCTTAGATGGAGAACAGCTTCCAGGCCTATAAGACCTAATGGGAGGGGAGTGACTGCTATGAGCCGAGAAAAGGTAGGCTGGCTGTGGGGTCCCAGGTGGGGGGGGGCACTGTTTCCTCTGGGGTTAGGCATACGTGAGTCGTAAACCCCCCAGGGGCTGTTTGCCACCTGGGAAGTGCTTACCTGCAGGAAGAGAGAATGGAGGTGCAAAAGCCAGGCCAGTTCATTCATCCATTCCCTCAGTAATGATTCGTTGAGCTTTGACCATGGGAATGGGACTGTTTGAATTCTGGAACTCAGTAAAATAAAAAAAGCAAAAATTGAAATGTGGCGAGTTTATGAGGTCAGTCCATTGTTTGTACTGGGATTTCCCCAAAAGCCCAGTGAGGGTTACAGTAGGAGTCCAGAGGAAATGGGCAGTGCACTCGGCTGCAGTGATGGGAGGTGGAGCCTGAGCTGTAGCAGCAAGGGGGCCGGGACGGCCTCAGCACTGCAAGAGTCAGGAGAGGAGAGTCACACAGAGGCCTGGTGCCTCGGGACAGGAAGACCCTGTGATGCTGTCCAGAGAGAGGCTCAGGGTGGTGGATGAAGGCACCCTCTCTGGGAGAAAACAGTCCAGTCCTTGCCACAGCTCCGTTGCTCATTGTCAATGAAAAATGTGGCTTCTGGTTTTATACATCAGCCATGTAAGCTTGGCTAATGTGAGTCTTCCCTGTAAGCTAATCTGTGCTCTGGTTCTGGCACCGTAGCGAGGTTTCTGAGTTGGGTCAACTGCCAAAAGCCTCAATTGCTATCTCATGAGGCTTTTGGCAGTCAACAAGCCAGTTTCAGCTATCAGCAATGTAGCTGTTCACGTTTAGTTCAAGTGCAAAGATTGTGGTGCCCAGCAATGAAAAGCCAAATGAATTCCATTAACCCAGGCTTTTCACCAGCCTTGCAGCCTGGGCTGGGGCCGAGGTCATGGTGTGGCTTGAGCTAAGCCGTCCCTCCTGTGCTACCAGGGGCTGAGTGATTGCCTCCTGCAGATCTCCGCTGCTTGTCTGCCATTCCGAGCACAGGACATCACCCTGAGCCCTGTGAGGGCAGAGAGATGAATCCCACCCAGTTCTTGCCCTGACGCCCTGGGGGTTTAGAGGGGGTTGGGGGGACTGGAGAACTGGCTCCCTAGGTGGGAGGGTGGGGAGGCTGGCCCTGCCCTGTGTTTACCTGTCCGTACTTGGCTCTCTTTGATTTTTCTCCGGGTGGAGGGTGGTCACTGCAGGCCGGATTTCCATAAATTCTGTAAATGGGATATCCAGTCTGTTTGGAAATGTGGTTCTGGACTCTGTTGTTTCTGGAAGTTTTGACAGAATGCATAAGGAGCTAGCTGAAACTGAAACAAAATTGTAATCACCAAGTTAATGACTATGACAATACAAATAATCTAACAGGCGCGTTAATGCAATATTAGCTCTCGTCATTATACTAATAATCTGCTCACAGCAATACACAAACAACAATTGGTTGGGGAGGAATGGTTCGCTGCACAGGAGAACAAAGTTTGGGGGAAGTCTCAGAATTTTCTTCTGTGATCTGAGAAGAAAGAGAGGAGCTCAGATTTCTGAAGTGCCCACAGGGGGCCAGGATGCAGGGATGACAGGTCAGTCTCACCTCGGGGAGGTGCCCAAGGCTCACATGGTGGGGACAGCTTTAAGTGACTGTAAAGTGAAGTGGCCTTGAGAGGAAGAGGGCCATAGAGAAGGCTTCCTGGAGGTGGCGGCATGAGCTGAACTTGTCGCCTTTTTTCACCTCCCCTTTCTCAGGAGTTTGCTTTTGTCCTCCTCTTCACCTCCAGAATGCTCTTAGCAAGTGACTTTCATGTTGCCAGACCTCCGTCTTCATGTTGGGTCCTCCGTCTTCTCTGGTCCCCGCAGCACATGCTCCTGGAAGCCTTCACGGCCTGCAGTTCCCACCAGCAGCACCAGGCCCCTTTCTCTGTCTTCTCTGCTGGGTGCTCTTCCCTTCCAGACCTGGGAACAGGCCCCAGGGTTCAGCCCCGCCTCCTCTCTTCCCACCCTCACCGTGATCCAGACCACTGTCTACAGGACCCCCTCCCCCCGGGATGCCTAGTAGACATTGTTTTTTAAAACCAGATTTCATAAAACAGAAAAATGCATGTGCTATACAGCCCAGCTCGATGCCCGTCCACAAAGGGAATGCACTTGGGGCCTTGGTTCCCAGATCAGGGAGGAAGCCCCCAGCCCCTCCAGACCTCACCAGGGGCTGACTGTGTCCCGGCTTGGTCGCCGAGGTGGTCTTGCCTGGGTTGGTACTGGGGACAAAGGGAATCCTGGGAAATCCAGCTCCCTGGGCTCAGCGCCAGGCCTGTGGACACATCCTCTCTTTTGGTGGAGAGGTATTCTATTGTACGAATGCGCCGCGGTGGATTCATTCGGCTCCTGCCTGCCATGTGTGCTGTTTCCATTTGGGGAACTATGAATAATCCTGGTAGAGGGGGCTGATGGCTCCCTAGGCTCTCTTCCTCACTCTGCAGACCACCCTGCCCTGCGGGGGACTGGGCGTGGCGCTGGGAGGGGCGCGTGCCGGTGACACTGTGTTTAACAGGGACTGTGAAGCCACGGCCTGACAGTCAGTGTTTACTGTTGAATTCTCAGGCACTATAGCTGGCCCTTTTATTTTATTTTGTTTTGTTTCATTTTATTTTTTATTTTTTTGTGTGTGGACTTCTTATTTTAAATAAAAGAACGCAGAAGTTAGTGAAAGAATAAAGGAATGAATGAATGCATTTCTGCAAAGAACATTATTGCCTGTCGCCTTGGGTCAGATACTGGGCTGGTCATTTTCATAAATGTTGGCATGGTTAATCCTTGCCATAGTCCTTTGAGATGGGGATGGTTATCTTGATTTTATGGAGGGAATAAGTGGGTGATGCAAAAAAAGGCAGCCAGCAGAGTCCATCAGAGAAAAGGGGTCCACACCCTTTTGCCCATCGTTTTGTGGTATGAGATGACACAGCTTGTAAGTGGCCAAACGAGGATTTGAACCTGTGAAACTTACATCATTGCACTGCACGGTTCTCACCACCTACACTGCGTGTCTTTGGGGGGATGTGGGAGTGAAGGGGTCCCAGCCGTATCTTGCCAACCCCAGCACATCTTGGCTGGAGGGCTGTGTGGGGGCTCATCCCCAGGGCCACCGCTGTGCTCTTCCTGCCAGTAACCCAGACCATGATGAGAGCCAGGGGCTTAGACTCAGCCCCAGGATCTGGCGCCCTCCCTCCCCTGACCTTCCTCAGCCAGAGGATGAGATTAGCATACAATTGCAGTGGTCTCTGCTCACTAATTTCATTTTCTGTGTCTGGAGTAATAGGGCCTCTTGAACTCATTATACTAATTTAAATTCAAATAATAAGCAGCTTAGCGTCTGACTCTGGAGTTAGGGCGGAGGCTCTGCTCTGAGCAAGGCCTGGCTGCTCCCGGTGGAGGAAGGGGCTCGGTGCTTCCGAGGAGAGGCCTCCTCCGCCAGGAGCCTGGGGTCAGTCAGTGGGTCAGTCCGCTGTGGCCATGCTGAAGCCACGCCAGCCCAAGCTGGGGGAGCCCAGGAGAGCCCCTCTGGAGAACCAGCTAGTAGTTAGAACAGTGACCCGTCAAGAGCTGTGCCACTGGGGGCCTGGTTGGGGCATCAGCCCTTTGGATGGGATGGTCTCTTGGCTTCTGTGAATTTGTCATTCGCGTCACACTCCTGGGCCAAGGGATGGATGTTAGTTTCGAATGGGGGCCAAATCTGGCCCTAATTTTTATTTACTTCTGGCCCTAAGAGGTGAGGTAGGGGTGGGTGACATTCTCAAAGGGGTCCATGGCCCCAAATAGGACAAGAACCACATCCCTAGCGAGTGGAGATGTCCTCGGTTCAGCCCAAGCGGTTGAGGGGCTGTGAACAGTGCTTCTCACCTGCTCTGATGCTGAGACAATGAACTTGTTCCCTGGGCGGCTCTTCCTCAGGCCCCCGGGGGATCCCAGGAGGCCACTTCAACACTTCACTCTGCAGTGATTGCTGCCCTTCAGAACTGGGGCTGCATGCTGAATTCCTTGTTTCTTCCAATGACCAGTCCTTGGCTACCATTGTTGGCCTAGTGTCTATTCCTGGGTCTGGGTCTGGCCCTCGGGAGCTGGGGCCTGCCCCACTCAGTAGCACACACCGCCCCAGCCTCCCTCTGCTGGTCGTGCTGTGGTCAGACTCAGGGTCTTTCCGTGAGGACCCCACAGAGAGGCAGGGCTCGAGTGCTGTGCAGGATTTTATTTTATTATTTTATTTTACTTTTTTAAAGATTTTATTTGGGAGAGAAAGCACAAGCTGGAGGTGAGGGGGCAGAGGCAGAGGGAGAAACAGACCACCCACTGAGCAGGGAGCCCGACCCAGGGCTCGATCCCAGGACCCGAGATCATGACCTGAGCCAAAGGCTGACGCTTAACCGACTGAGTCACCCAGGCACCCCCAAGGCAAGATTTTAATAATGCAACCAAAAAAGCCAACTCTAGAGGATGGAGGTTTAGGAATCACTGGTTGAAACAGTTCAACAGGCTTCCCTCCTGCAGGACTGCTCAGAGCCTTTATTGGCTGCTTTCTTGGTATAGAATGGAGGCATTTCCCAAACACCAGTGAGCATGACCTTCAGTGCTCATGTGCTATGTGGCATCCTGGACCAGGCACTCTCCGGGCCCTGGGAGGTGGGCAGCATCGTTTCCATTTTACAGAGGAAGGACTGAGGCACCAAAAGGGCAGGGACTTGTCTGGGTACACAGAGCTCAAAGAGGAGGAGCCAGGTCGCAGTGGGGTGCCCTCACCTGGAGTGATCTCTCTCGGGCCCTAGACCCCCCCGAAGTGGTTGGTCCGTGGAATGATGTGGTGCTGCCCTTCCCAAATTCTGGTCTTTGAGTCAATTCGGATGCCGTCTTGTTAGGATTGCAGATAGTGTTTTGGGGGATAGGAGCCCACTGATACCACTCATGAGCTCTGGCCCAGGAACTGGGGGTATGATGAGTCTCAGCTCTGATGTTTACTGGCTGTGTGAGTTGGACCGGTTCTTTCTCCATGTGGAGATAAAGGGCTCCTGTCTGTCCCCAGGAAAGCTACTGGCAACAGCTTCCTTGGCGTGTCGACAATTCAATGCACGTACCAGTTTAGCGGGGAAAACCCATTTTCTTTGTTTGGCTGGAAGCCCTGACTTTTTTTCTGGCAAAAATGGCTGCGCATCTTAAGCTAGCCAAGTGGTCAGCCCGAGACCAGGGCACCTGCAGGGAGACTAGGTTCAAATTGGGGTTCTGCCTGAATGTGCTGTGTGGGGCTCCAGCTTTAGAAAGAAGGGATAGGGCTTGCTAGTCTGCAGGGGTCCGCCGCCTCACTGATTCTCGACTGGGCTCTCTAGGCAGTGACGAATGAATGTCCTGTGGTTGCAGCTGGCCAGGCCTGCCCAGGGAGGGGGCCTCCGGATATGGGCACCCCACACCACATCCCAGGAGACAGGTGCACTCGGCTGGCTGCTCCCCACAGCAGCCGCCAACGGGGGCGAGGGGTAGGGCTTTGGTGGATGTGGGCCAGCGGGACCTGCTCTCCTGCAAGCAGGGCCCCGGGGTCCAGTGCTCATCAGCTAAGCAGGTAATTATGTGCGTGCTTTGTTCCCGCACAAAGAAGCTCTCAGAGAACTTCCGAGAGGCTCCGCTTCCTCGCTGATTTGATTTTTTCAGAGCTGGAGTGTGAAAGCCAGGCTGAACCTGCCTAATTGTGCCTGCGAAGGCTATTCAGAGAGACCGTTCTTGGAAGGAAATCAGGACAATTAGCTCTTGGCTGTGGGGAGAGGGGGAAGCGAGCTAATCGTGGTGAATGTCAGCCTGTTCCCGGGGGAACCAAAGGGCACAGAGTTGGGAGAAGAAATAGCAGAAAGAGGCACATCTGGCAGGCTCGCCTCCTGGGGCTGGGTCAGCCTCCACCAGGAGGGAGCAGAGGCTGGGCCAGGACCGGGAGAGCCTGGGAGTGCCCGCCTCAGGCTGCTGGGGCGCGGCTGTGTGACCTTGGGCAAGTCTCTTGGCCCCTGGGTCTCAGTTTCCCTAAGTCTGCAAAACGAATGCTGTGCAAAATGAGCAGATGGAGCCCGTTCATCATGGGAATGACAGGTGGGCGCTGTGGGCCCAGGGCAGATGGTGCCGGAACAGACCCTGGTCCTCTGGCGACTTCCCGCCACCCTCCCTGTTTGCCTCCGGGACCAAAGGAGAATTTCTAATTATAATGCAGGTGCCTCATCAGGCTTCCAGGTCAGGTGGAAGTTCAAGTCCCAGCTCTGCCCCTTCTTGGCTGTGTGACATTAGGGACGCTCCTTAGACTGGGCCACAGTTTCCTAACTGATACGTTATAGCATCCAGTGGTCACGCCCAGTGGGCAGCAAGCACTCGGCATCACTGCTCGGCATCAGAAACAAGGGTCCTTGTGCGTTCCTTTCCCCATGACCAGAGTGTGTGTGTGTGTGTGTGTGTGTGTGTGTGTGTGTGTGTGTGACTGTTTGAACAGCAGTGTTTCTACATGGAGTATGTATGTATGTATGTATGCTCTTTTCCTGCATGTTCTGAATGGAGCCCGGGGAGCATATTCCAGTGTGGTTTTTTTCCCCTTAAAGCAGCGTCGACGTCTGGGCCTGGCTCCATCCCTCACCGAGTGTGTGTGGTAGACACGCGGACCCCTAGTTGCCTTATTTCTCAGTAGTGATCCTTTCTCCCTCCATCCGTGCGTGGTGGGGACGATGCTTGTTAAGACATTTAGAACAGGAGCTCGCACTCAGTAAGTGCCCAGTAAACTTCAGCGTCGCCATCGTCACTCTGATGGCTCAGGGAGGCCCTGTAAAATCCACATGTGCTGCGGTGATAACTCTATTCCCACGCGGCCGAAATGAGCCAATCAGAGTTTGGGTTCAGCCAGTCCTGGCAGGTCCATGCTTGGATGACGTTAATGGTCACATATTTTGGAAACCAGCCCCCACACCCCAGGGAGAAGAGACGGCCCTCAGGGCTATTTCCAGATTTGGGGACTTAGGAGACAGATGTGGGAGTGGCCAGAGAACCCAGCCCGGAGATGAGCCAGTTCTGCTGCATGGACCTAGGTCCCCTGGTCCTGGTGGCCCACGTGGGATATGAGGCTGCTATGCCGGCACTCAGGGACAGGTTGCCACGGGCTGCCACGGCCACAAGAGGAGGCATCTTCATTTTATTCCTTTATCCTTTGGCTGCTCTTCAAATAAAAGGCTTTGTGTTCTGTCCACTTAAAGGACCGTCCACTTTACCCTCTTAGCTCTCTTAATCTCAGCACTTTGGAGAACGTTTTGGAGCTCACCATGAAACTTCCCTGGCAAGGCCCTCACGGAACCCTGTGGGATGAAATTTCTGGGTGGGAGCAGGCTGAGACCAAATGTGGGACCTCCCAATGGGTGGCCCCGTGGCTCATGGTTATTAGGACCAGTGTCTCTCCTGGGCGATCAGGGTGGTGAAGGAGCTGAAAACATGACCTTTGAGGACTGGTGACCATACCAGGAGAATCCTTCCCCGGAAGAGACCTGGAAACCTGCATCTGACTTATTGGAGTAAGTGTGTGGTTGGAGGCCGTGTTGACTGCTCACCATGGGCCACACACACGTCTCACGCCCACGTAGCTGGGGGTGGCAGAGGCGCAGTCTGGGTCCGTGTAGAGGAGCGCTTTCCGGCAGTCGGCGGTGTTGGAAGGTAGAGAGGGCAGTGAGCAGCGCAGGTCCGCAGCTGATAGCGGTCCTCTGGGTTGTCACGGGGTCCGGATGTCCTTCCACCCGGGGTTCGCGGAGTAGCGGGGCCGGCGTGCAGCAGATGGAACCCTGCTCCGGGAGCTCTCTCCAGCCCCAGCAGCTCGCCTCTGCTGCCCACCTGCTGGGGACACACAATTCCATCTTAATGCCTTTTCAATAAAGCCTTAAAGACGACAAGCCCCATTTCCTGAGCAGAGCAGAACAGTTATTTTACACTTCATCTAATTGATTAAAATTACTCCTCTAAATTAACCAGGCCTTGCAGAGCAGAGGGGGGTGGGTGAGAGCCAGAGACAGGACAGCTTGCCTGGGGGCAGAGACGCTGCGGGAGCTGGGCAGCGGGGGCTGGTCAGAGCCCTACGGTGGGGGTGACGACCCTTCACCTTGGCCTTGCTCTCCCCACCGCCCCCCAGCCCCTGACGCAACTGCCCCATGCCAGCCTCCTGATACCCTATAAACCTCCGTCAGCCGACAGGATCCTAACAGCCCTCCCCAAACGCCCGGCCGTACCAGCTGGGGCCTCCCTTGGGGTCCGGGCGGCCAGGGACTTGGCAGCTGCTCACTGCTCAGTGTGTGGCAGTGGGCGGGGTGATCGTCATCCAGGTCTTGTCTGATGCTCCGAACTGCCCCCAGAGGTGGGTAATTGTGATCCCACTTTATAGCTTGAAGAGACTGAGGCCCGTGATGAGGCACTGGGGCCTGGGGCTTCCCCTGCATGTTCCGCCCTGCACCGGCCCCCAGGGGGCAAGGAGGGGTGCCCTGCTTTGTACGTCGTCGTCTGCAAACCGTGACGGGAGCATGCTGCGCCCCTGTGGTTCTCCCAGCATCTCACAATGTCAACTCGGTTATCAGGGTGCTGGTTTGCTCACAGCCTCTCCAGGGGAGGCCTTTGCCACCTGTGAGGGCTGAGGCTTGGGGCAGGGACAGTGTCTTACCCAGGAGGGAACTGGGATACCCCTCGCTTTGCTGGGGCTGATGCTGGCATGGTGACAGACCCCTCAAGAACAATGGGCGCTCGTGCCTTTGCGACTGGATGTGAAGCTCTGTTTGGTGTCTGCGTACTGACACCTGTCAGTCACAGCCTGTTTCAAGATGGGGCTCGGGTGCCGCCTCCTCCGAGCCGTCTCTGGGCGCTCTGGCCTCGCGCTGGCCTCCCCTGGAGCATCTCTCTGCTCTGAACCCCGTTGCAGGGGCCCCAGTGCTGCTCCATCTCCCCTGCATCCTGCTTGCCTTGGTTTCCTTGGGTCTGGCTCTGCCTGCCCCATAGTGAGCGCTCAGTAATGATCGTTAGACAGATAGAGGCGCGAAGGAACAAGCCAGTGAGAAATGAATGATGGGGGCGGGTGGGCGCTCCTGCTGCGCCCCCCATCCAGGACCTCACCGCTCAGCTGCCCACCTCTGACCCTGTGAGCCTGGGCCGCAGGGGCCCAATAAACACTTCCTCCCCGTGGCCCAGTCCCACAACTGTAAATGCCCTCTGTGCCCTTGACCACACCCTACGCAGCTGGTGGCAAGATCTGGAACACTCTAGAGGGCGGGGCTCCCTCCTGGCCCGCGGTGGGTGTGTGTCCAGGTGGGTCCCTGTTAGGGGACGGGGTGCCTCGGGACACGAGAGCAGTGCCTGCCTTGCTGGTCGTCTACACCGTCGGGCTGTGCCAAGCCGCCTGGCTGCTGACAAAGGACACAGCAATGGTGAAGGTCCTCTTCCCCTTGGCTTTCCTGCCTCCTGGTTCTGTCCCTCTCTGCTCTCTGCCCTGGGCCTGGACAGGAGGCCCAGGGAGCGTGATAGGGTGTGGCGGGTCCTCCTGGGGGAAATGCCCGCGGCTGAGTCCTCCCAGGGCTCAGAACCCAGGTCCCCAGACCACGGTGGGTCAGGCCACGCTGTGGGTTTCATGGCGGGGGGTGGGGGGTGGCAGGGAATGGCCGCACTGGCTAGGACAAGAGAAGGCAGGTTGGCTGGCTCTCAGGTGAAGCGGAGAGGAGACAGGAGCGGTAGGATCTGGGCCAGCACCCCCTAGCCCCATAGGCAGCGTGCTCGGACCGTGCCTGCCCGACCAGCTCCTCGTGACAAATGTTTGTGGCCTGCCTATTGCTGTTTCCCAAATTGAGGATGATTGTGGCTGTTCTGATTTCTCTTCCCTGAAAAGGCCACGGTGGCCCACTGCCTCTGTGCATTTAATAAGCCCTTGTCTGCTTGCCCAGAGGAATTATCTCCAGGGCTTTTTTGGAGACGGGTCTCAAAGCAATACATCAGACTGTTGGAAGGAAAACCGCTTCCTCCACGGATTTGGGTCCAGTGGCTGGGGCCTGTGAACGGAACTGATAATAGATGGAGTAACAGCAGGAAAGATAAGGTGTATTCTGTGCACGTGAGCGCACAAAAGATGCCGCTCGATACCCAGGGCAGGGGTTACATACTTAACCCGGGAGAGGGAAGGGACAGAGAGAACCATTTTGTTAAGGAAAGACCGATGGGCCTTTAGGGGAACAAAATAGGAGATAAGACGTCCTGATGATGTTTGTGTATGCGGCTGATCTCTGGCTTCTTCCTCCCCGGGGAGGGGATTTATGGCCGCTGCACTCCCGGAGAAGGGAAGCTCAGAAAAGGCTTCTTTCTGGACCTGTTCACTCTCAAATGTCTTTAGTTTAATATTATCTTCATCTCCACTCCGGGGCTCCAAGTGGGTCTCCACACCACTCTCCCCTGCCTCGCCACCCCCCTTTCAAACAGCTATGAAGGTGGCTTGCCCATGAGTCCTCGAGGCCTTGGCTGACATGCAGCTAATAGAGATGGGGTGGCCCACCTGCCGAATGCCAATCCAAATTCTGTCCCCGAGAGAGGGGCCCCTGTTCTCTTGTCTCTCTCCTCCTCTCGGCTCTACTCCGGGACACAGGGAGCTCTACCCTGGCTCCTCCTGCCCTTGAGGCCAGCTCTGGGGAGCATCCTAAGGCCCAGGCTCAGACTTTCCGGAGGGAAGGGGTGGGACTGCCTTTCTCCGCAGGCTTCCCCGCTCTGAGTGCTCAGGAACACCCCAGTCTCCCCAGCCATGAGCTCCTGCACCTGATAGGACCCCCTGCCACATTTTCCAACTCCTAGAATGACCCATTTGCAATTTTCCCAATTAACTGTCGCATTTCCTCCTTGGCTGGAAAGGGGAATTTGTTTTTGAGGCTGCGCAGGTGGCTGGAGATATAGAACATAAATATATCATGCTTTGGGAGTTGGCGTGGTTATCATGGAAACAGATGTCCTCCCTCCTGAGAAGGGGTCTCTTGGCCAGGTTGCTGCATAATCCCTTCGCTGGCTTTGATCTCACTGGTGGGGGAGCTGGCAGCCCCCAGCCCAGCCCATGGGCACGGGAACCAGAGGGGGACTTGGAGTAGGAGGTGGGGAGCTAGACGGGCTATGTTGTCAGTCTTGTTTTCCTGTCTGGGGTGTGTGTCTGCATGAGAGAGAGAGACAGACGGACAGACAAAGGGAGAGACAGAATGAGAGAGAGAGGCACAACAATTCTAAGTAGATGACATCTGGCTAGCTGACTAGCTCAGCTACCCTTGGTGGCTGCAGTCAATTTGGGCCTATAATGGGGACAGACACAGACTCTGGCTGTGAGGTGGGTCACTTAAAGCCTGGGTCTCTCTCTCTCCCCTTCTTGCTCCTTCCCTCCAACCTGCCTTTCTGCTAGAAGGATCTGTGAGGCTCCCATAGGCCTTGTAGCAGCAGAGAGAGCAGGAGCCCTGGGTCCCCGCTCCCTCCCAGCCATAGCCCCTTGAAAACACAGGAGATGAACGCCTGATTAGAAATCAGATGCCAGACGGAGGGCCGTTTTGAAAAACCAGCCCAAAGTGAGAGGCCAGGAGAGGTAGAGCCCCTGCAGGCTGGGGCTGGCTGGCATCTCAGGGCTGCAGGCTGCTTTGAGAGGTGGGGCCTGGGCCTCACCAGAAGGGAGGTCATCCAGCGCACCCTCTGCCCCAAGCAGACGCATGCAGAGCCTCTCATTAACAGGTTCGGGGCCTGCACAGACCTCAGGCAGGGAGTCTGCACAGATCCCACGGGGCAAGTCTGCAGTGGGGCACGACCTGCCGTTGACGGCCAACCCCTCCGCTGCCCACTTGCGGCGTGACCCGGCTTCCTCAAGGGTAACCCTGGTCCTGTCTCCCCACAGGGCTTTTGAAAGGATAAAATGAGATCATACAGAAGAGAGCTTTGGAAAGAGAAAGAAAAGACCCTCTATCGATCTTCATGGGATAATAGGGAAGATGCGCCAAAGGGAGAAAAAGGAACCGCTGGCATAGGCAACTCTGAGTGGGGAAGCTGGGATGTGTCTGCTTTTCTGCCTTTCCCCACGGCTGTTAGGCCTTCTGAGTCTGGCTCCCAGTCCAGCCCCCAGGCCTCTCTTGCCCCCACGGTGTTCTTGCAGTTGCCCCGAAGAGGGGCCTATCAGGGACACACGCAGGGGTTGGCGGGGGGGGGGGGCACTGGTCAGCTCCAAGGCGCTCTATGCATAACCTGTGAATTTGGAAGAGTCTGAGAGAAGCCACGATTCAGGAGCCACGGAGGAGCTACCCTGGGTGTTGGGTCAGTGATGTCCCAGCTCCCTGCATGACATGGTCATTGCACGTGGAACAGGGCAGGTCAGCCGGTCAGCTGGGCAGAGACCGGAACAGTCATGGACACTTCCCCAGAGCCAACATCACTCGAATAGTTTTTCTCATTAAAAATTATTGAGTGTCGCTGTGTGTCAGGCGCTGTCTGGACACAGGGTCTTAGTGGCAAACAAAACAGACAGAAACTCTGGCCTCATGGAGTCAGGGGCAGGAGGGCACTGGGAGCTGGGAGAGGGTTCTGCTTCGGGGATGTCTAATGGCTTGGGAAGAAATCCTGGTGGAGTAACAGGGCCTGCCATTCCAGGCCCAGGTGCCCCCATTGGCCAGGACCAAAAATACCCTTTCGGGGATTAAAATGGGCTGTAGCCTGAATACATGGAGTGGGGGACCTGGTCACCACATGAGCCTGGACAGGCTACAGTGTCTCGGCTCTAACTGGGGGTGCTGATCCCTCCCTCACACCACTCTGGGGAGGGCCCGCACTCACATGGTTCTAGGCCCACACAGTCTTCCTGTCGCTTACGCTGCCTCCAGTCCTAGAGAAACCAGGGCAGGCAGCTGAGGACAAAGCAAAATGAGGCTCCCCTTTCTCTCCTTGTCAGTGATTTATGGGCATCCGGCTCAGCTCAGAGCTCAGGGAAGACACAGTGAGTGCCCTTTTGTTTTTAGTTCAATTTTGTGAGCAGAATGCTCCTGGGGCCGATAGATTTTTCCAGTAATGAAATTGTAAAAAGAATTGAGTTATGCTTCTCCAGCTTTAAAGGACAATCCGTGCCCTTTCCCCAACCCTCCCTGCGATACCAGCAGACGCTCGGTTCCTCCGCTTTGGTCAGGCCCCTTGTCCCCCTGTCTTCTGACCTGCAGGCACAGCCTCTAGACCATGATCCTGCAAAGGGGGGCATTTGGGGTGTTTGCTTCATTTCTGCACTCAGGAATAGAGACATAATTTGTGAAATAAAATGTGGAGACCCTCGTTCAAAGCTGAAGAGTTTCCACATGGTGATAGCAGCACTTTATTTATTTATTTGATTTTAAAGATGTTTATTTATTTGACAGAGCAGGAGAGCACAAGCAGGGGGAACAGTAGAGGGAGAGGGAGAAGCAGGCTCCCCACCGAGCAGGGACCCCGATGTGGGGCTTGATCCCAGGACTCTGAGATCATGACCCGAGCTGAAGGCAGATGCTTAACCATCTGAGCCCCCCAGGTGCCCCGATAGCAGCACTTTAAACCAAGCATTGGGCCTGGGCGACAGCTGGGGTTGCTGCCCATGGAGCCACCCAGATTGTTCCTGGGCCCACAGTCATGCCCTGAGGTAGGAGCCGTTCAGGAAATGCCTGTCGGACAGGAGACTGAGCGTCTTTTCCCCTCTCGAGCCCCTGTTTCTGCTCTCTCTCTCCTCCACCTGCTGCTCACCAGCGCCGGGCTGCCTGGGTTCAAATGCAGCTCTGTTACTTCCTTACTTCCTCGTGTTAAGTCCCCAGTCAAGTGACAAGCTCTGTGCTCAGTTTCCTCATTTGCAAAAGAGGACAGCAGTAGCAACAGCCCATCCACCTCCAGCTACCTGGGAGGCGTGGGGCTGGGGCCACGCTCTGGAGGTGCTGGCTGTGGTCCCCTTTCTTTCTCCTCTCTCTTCTCCTGCTCCTTTGAGCTCCTTGTTTTCTTTCTTTCCTCTTCCTGAGCTCCCCTTTCTCCTCCACTGCATCCCCAGTGTGCATGGTATGGCTAATGCTGCCGAAAATCTCACACTTGGGGTCAGCAGGCCTCCCAGGGGCAGGCTGGACACCCCCGCAGTCTGATGCAGGAGGGGCCCAGCTGCAGCTCTCCACTTTGAAGCCCCCCTCCCCCTGCCCTGGGGCAGAGGCCTCCCCCAGCTGGATGGGAGCAGCCCTTCCCACCAGCCCTGGGCCCTCAGGGCCCTTGGGAGCCCTGCCCGGAATCGGCCCTCACACTGGCCCTCACACCGCAGACAGAGACCAGAGCCAGGGGAGGGGTGATGGAGGCCCCTCCAGGTGCCCCCTGTGCTGGTGCATTGCCTTCTAGTCTTTCATCTAGGCAAACACGCTTTTTCTCTTGTTTAAAAAGTATATCGAGGTATAACACACACAGCAGAATGCCCAGATCTGAAGTGTATGGTTTGATTATGTTTCACACCTGTCTACACCTGTCGTATCCCCACCCTGATCCAGATGTAGGACATTCAGCGCTCGGGGACCCCCGAGGCTCCCTTCGCAGGCAGTCCTTCCACTCCCTCAGTCACTGCTATTCTTTTTTTCGAAGATTTTATATTATATATTTGTCAGAGAGAGAGGCAGCGAGAGAGGGAACACAAGCAGGAGTGGAAGAGGGAGAAGCAGGCTTCCCGCTGAGCAGGGAGTCCGGTGCGGGGTTCGATCCCAGAACCCTGGGATCATGACCTGAGCCGAAGGCAGACGCTAAACGACTGAGTCCCCCAGGCGCCCCATCAGTCACTGCTATTCTGACCTGTCGCTATGCAGGGGTTTTGCCTGTTCTTGAACTTCGTATCAACGAACCATAGAGTCTGTGGTCTTTGTCTGGCTTCGTTCACTCATCGTCGTATCCGTGAGACTCATCAGCGTGTGGGCCCTAGATTGTGCTTTTGTAATTGGCACGTTAAGGACTCCACTGAGTGAACATAACACAGTCTGTTAGTTCTACTACGGACGGACGTCTGCATTGTTTCTGACTGTCGGCTATTACGAATAAAGCTGCTATTAGCCTTCCACACGCTTTCTGGTGGCCACACGCCCACAGTTCTCTTGGGAATATATTTAGGGGTGGGAGTGCAGGGCTGTGGGGTAGGCTGTGGTTTAGCTTTCGTCCACGGGTGTACATTTTGAGGTCTGAAAATACTACTGATAATGATGCGCTTTGGGCTTTGTGGTTTGCCCTCTGCACTGAGCGATATCATAACTATTTTTTTAAGTTCAATCTTTTATTTCTAGATAATTGTAGAGTCACATGCAGGTGTAAGAAGCAAGCCTGAGACATCCAGTGTGCCCGTTACCCAGTTTTCTCCAGACATCATGGCAAACGCTAGTCTAATAGGACCATTAGTATGTGGACCCCCATGCCATCCCCCCAACTCCCTCAGATGTCCCTGGTTTTATTTGAACTCATTTGTGTGTGTGTTTACTTGGTTCTGGGCACTTTGCTCTCCTGTGCAGGTGTGAGACCCACCACAGGAAACGCTGGACAGGGTCCCCCTGGTGGTCCTCCCCGCACTGCGAAGCCTGTCCTCCATCTTTATACGTTTGTCATGGCAAAAGTGTTATGTAAATGGACTCAAATGGTATGGAATCATTCGGGATTGGCTCTTTGAATTCGGCACAGCTTTTAGGAGCCCAGGTTGTGGGGTGGATTGATAGTTTGCTTCTTTTTTGCTGACGGGTGGCCCATGGCACAGACGTGCCGCAGTGTACTTCCCACACACGCTTTCAGGGACGTCTGGGTGTTTGTAGGTTTTGCCTGTAGTAAGTAAAGCTGCTATGAACGTCTGTGTATAGATTTTTGTGTGAGCAATAACTTTACACAAGAGCTCACTTGCTGGGTCACATGGCAATTGCTTCGTGACTATTTTTAGAGAAACTCAAGTTCATAGGTTATTCTTTTGGTAACCAGTTCCAATGCAAACTCTTTCTATGACCCTGAAGTCTTCATCATGACCTCTCGGGGGCTCTCATCCTTCATTTTGTGGGATTAGAGCCTCCTCTGTCTAACCTGGGTCTGGAGACATATTTCCTCCGAGGAAGAAGGCGCTTCACCCCCAATCAGCCTCCCTCTGAGAGGGTCCCCACCGAGACCCTCCTGTGGGGTGGCAGAGCCTGCTGGCTTGGGCAAAGAGTATGCCGGGTTGAAGCCCCTTCTCCCCAGAGGCAGGACCCCATGAGTTCACAGGCTAAGGCATCCAGCCCCAGATGCAAGGTCTCTTCACCTGGGGAGATGTAAGGTGTGTATCACCTGTTGGGTAGACTGAGGCCTATGGGAAAGTGCCCAGAGCTCCACCGGACTCCCTCTTCTGGGACAAGCTGACTCGGTCTGTTGCAGACTTGCTCGCTGGCTTCCAGCTGAGAAGAACGTCTCAGTTAGCCTAGAGAGAGGATTGTGATGAAATCATTCTCTTAGCTAGAGAGACAGGCTGGGTAAGGCCATTGTGTCTTCAACATCCTGGACAGAGATCGGTAACCAAATGGTTAAAAAAAATGCCAAGTTATCCATAATTTACCCCTGCTGCATAATGCAGGAGCCCCAAGCAGAAGCCCACAGCCAGGCCCTTTTGTGTTCTCCACATTGGCCTCAAATGTCAGCCCACAGCTTGGCAGCCAGCCAAGAAAGGATTCGCCCCTTCTCCCCTCAAGCCCCGTTTTATGGGGAAGGGACGGGCCTCAGGCTTCCAGGCTCCCTTAGGCTCCCAGCCTGGATTGTCCACTCTTCCTGGGGGTTCTTATCCTCCAAGCTTAGCCTGGAAGTCGCCCCTCCCTGATTCCTCCCAGGAGGGAATGGGTCCTCCCTCCCTGGGCCCTCCCTCCCCGGGCCCCCGCAGCACTCTGGGGCTCTGAGAGAACATTTACAGCCGTCAGCACGGTGACAATAACTACTCGGAGCCATTTGGTTTCTATTCCCTGCCAGACACTTAGTACACTTAGGGCGGACATCGTATTTCTTGATTTTGAGAAGGAGAAGCAGACTAGAAAGGTTGCTTAAGTCCCCCAAGGACACACCACGTGGGTGAGAGGCTGAGCTGCGAGCTGGCTGCAGGACGGCAGGAGCTTTCCTGAACTTTCCTTCTGCCCATTCTCCAGAAGTTGACCCTTTTGTTCAGTCTTTGCCAGAAACCAACTTTAGGTTTTGCTGATTCCATTCGTTTCTTCATTCATCGATTTGTGTTCCTATTTTTAGTCCTTCCTTCTACTTTCTTTAGATTTATCCTGCTGTTTCTTTTGTAACTGCTCCTGATGGATCGGAGTTTGTTGCTTTTTTAAAAATTTTAATTGTTTTATTAAAGTCTAGTGGACATACGACGTGTCAGTTTCCGGTGTGGGACATGGCCGTGGGAGAATTGTGTCCATCTCTCGGCGCTGGCCAGGCAAGTGTGGCCGCCCTCTGCCCCCATGAGCCTGGGACTCGCCCCGGGTCCTACCAGCTTTCCCGTGAGCACTGCTGTGCTGCACCCCACGCCGTGTGCCCTGCAGGACTTTGTTACTCTGCTCAGAATGTTTTCTCATTTTCTGGGGCGCCTGGGTGGCACAGCGGTTGAGCATCTGCCTTTGGCTCAGGGCGTGATCCCGGCGATCTGGGATCGAGCCCCACATCAGGCTCTTCTGCTATGAGCCTGCTTCTTCCTCTCCCACTCCCCCTGCTTGTGTTCCCTCTCTCACTGGCTGTCTCTATCTCTGTCGAATAAATAAATAAAATCTTTAAAAAAAAAAAAAAAGAATGTTTTCTCATTTTCATTGTGATTTCAAGCTGGATCCCATGCTTGCTTTCGATGATTTTTTTGGGCACCGAACCACCCATTTTCACGTCCGCCCCTCCCTCGGGACCATGGTTCAGGTCTCCCCCAGCCCCACAGTGGGGCGGCTCCTGGTTGCCTACCCTCCCACCCCCGTAGGCTTGGCCAAGTGAGAGGCCACCCCCAGGTCACGACCACGATGGGGTGAGGGCAGTGTTACCACAGGGATGCCATAGAAATAAGCAATCCAGAGCGTCGGTGCTTTAGCCATTCTTGGTCTTGCGTTTTGACCAGACGTCACCTAACTGGAGCACCCCCCCCACATTCCTGTGTTCCAGGGAAAAAGAAGGGGTGATAAGGGACAAGTGAGGGGAGTGGTCCGAATTACCTGGTTCACGACGCAAGGCTACGCTTTCACATAACCCGCTCAGACGCAGGCTGTTTCCACAGTGGGGCGGTGCCCACCACCCTCTCACGCCGACAATGCTGGCAGGTCCTGGCAGGTGCCGGCGGGGTGGCGTGGCCTCAGACCATGGCCTCTGGAAGGCTGGTGGGGCGAAGGCAGCATCCAACAGGCAGACCCCTCTGGGCCTGGCCCCCGGCCCTCCCCGGTTTAGTCACTTTTCTTGGTCCGCACGTGAAGCAGGGCTCTGTTTCTCAGTGGCTGATGGACTCACAGAAGAGGATTCTTCGTGTTGGCTCTGCTGCCTTTTCTGGCTAAGAGAGGCAAAGCTTAGTGATAGCAGGATTGCAAATGTTCTTGCAGTCGGTTCTCGCTGATCAGCACAGGCCTGGCGTTTTGCTGTTTTCATCATGGGACCAGCCGTTTGTAAACAGCTTCTGCTCCCCTCCTGTCCCCAAACTGGGTAATCACGACAAAACTTCAGCTTGCTTCCCTTCCAGTATTCCTCTCTGCTAAGGATTTGTGCAGCCAGCTTGACTGGGAGCAGGATGGTCAGCCTGCCCAGGTCGATGGGGACTGTCTTGGCTTTAGCATGGAAAGGCCAGTGCTGTGGGAACCCCTCAGACTGGGCAAACTGGGACAGCTGCTCATCTCCTCTGGGAGGCTCCCACTTGGGGATGTTGGGCTACTTCTGTGGTTGGCATCAAACAGGGGAAGGAGGGACCCCGACAGAAGGGCCATATGGGAAGGTGAGCACCGCTCACCTGGTCCTGTGGCATCAGCCTGGCTCGGGGCTGAGGCGTCCGTGCAGCCTCTTCCCCAGCTCCCAGTTCTCTCTCTGGCCTCGTGCAGTGAGCTGGGTGGCTGGAGGAGCAGACCCGAGCCCGGTCTGTCTCCCGGAACGGACCCCAGTCCAGTAATGCCACTGCCCTTGCAAGAAGGTTGGCACTGAGCAGCTTCACGTCCTGAGGCCGGGAGGGCTTAGTGATCATCTCGTCCTCCCACTTCATTTCTAGATGGGGAACTGAGCCAGGAAAGGAGACTTTGCTGGGTAATAATAACGCCAACTCAACTTTGCTTCTGTAGCCTTTGTGGGTATCCAGCTAGCACAGGTCTCCCCAGAGGGGAGCTGGGTGTTAGCCCCATCTCCACCGTGAGAACCAGCATGGGAACGGCCAGTGTGCCCAGAGTGGCCTAGAAAACCCACTGGACAAATGGCCAAATTGTCAGACTTTTAACATTGATAGCAAATTGTGCAGGATGGGGGGGGTGGATTTGGAAGGTTTCTGCGATGCTTTATTTGACTAATAATTATTTTTCCTTTGTACCAATATTTTAACAAATGTTTTGGAGGCAAGACAGAATGGAATCAGTACGCAGCTGCTAGCCTTGGCTGGTGCTGACTTCCAGACGAGGGAGGGAGAGAGAGAGAGAGAGAGGAGTGGGGAGGGAAACAGAGGGAGTTGAGAGAGACAGGGGTGTGGAAGGAAGGCTGACGGCATTCATTCATTAATCCGCTCTTCTTACAAAGAAAACCGTGTTAAAAAAACTATTCATTACAAAATTCGGGAATGTATTGACCATATGCTTTTAAAAAGCTTTTTTATGATGGGAAATTTCAAACATACACAAATAGAACATGACGAGCCCAACGCACCACATGCTTTTCAACAGCGATCAAAGCATAACCAGTCCCGTCTCATCTCTGTCCCCGTGCCTCCTCTCCTCTCCCAAACACGGATTGTTAAGGAAGTCCAGCCATTCGTGTCATCTGTGAATAGGACTGTATTCTCAAGCATCCTAACTGCATTCTTGAGAATCCCTTGAATATATTCTTGGGGTTGAAGAATTCCTGCAAATATACATTTTCATGCCCCTGTGTCTCCCCTTCCCTGCTTTTCAGCCTCCCCTTTCTGTTTCTTTGTCGCCTCCCTCACTCCTCCACCTCCCCTCTCTGTCCTCCGCAGCCCTTCTAACCTGTAGGCTCCACCCTGACCAGTTGGTCGCCCCTGCTGGGAGTGGGCAGTCCGGGCGGTGCTGAGCTGACTTTCCCCTCTCACTGAACCCCCTCTCTCCGAGTTTCCTCCAGCTGAAGCAGTGGGGAGCTGGACAGGGCAAGTTCAATATGCCTGCAATGTGGTTACGCAGTCAGGTACGGAAGAGTTAGCCTACACTTGGCAGAAATCTTCAAAATCTTTAAAAAGTTCCACCTGTTATGAATCACTATAGAACTGTAAGTTATTAGGATCAATGACTATGTTGATTGACTTGCCTTTGATGTACTGACTCAGAGCTGTGCGATCTAGGATGGGTCATCTCACCCCCCAGAGCATCAGTTTCCTCTTCTGTGAAGTGGGGAGATTGGAACATAATAGTGGTTTCGAAACCATTTCTGGAAGCAGAGTCCTTTTTTACCCCAGCCAGAGCCTCAGTGAACCCCAACAGTCAAAAGCGGGACCAGGGTCCACAGGAGCAGAGCTGAGATCGGGCATCCTGGACCCTACCCCTACCCCTCTGTGCCTCAGTTGCTCACCTGCCCAGTGGGTGTGACAGTTGAGAGCTTTTCTGGGGTCAGGTACGTCCGTGGGGCTCAGCCTGGGCCTGGCACACAGTCGTGCTCAGCGAGCACCAGCCCTCCTTATGACTTACTGTGCCCTGACTGAGGCTGGATGGGGTCAGGGGACTGGCTGGGCCTCGGCCACCACTCCTCTCCTTACCTTGCGCCAGCCGCCACCCTCCACAGGGGTGCAGGGATGCCGGACTTCTGCGCTCTGTGTTCTCAGGTCCTAGAGAGGTGGTGCTCTGAACCGCCCAGATCGGGCAGGGCCAGGACAAGGAGACAGGCACTCTGGTGCCCATGACTGTGCCCTGGCCCCTCCCCCATCAGAGGGGGAGCTTAGAGGAGGTAAATGCAGTGCTGGGTGACCCTGACAGAGTCCCCCTACAGCCAGCCCTGTGGGCCTCCCAGCCTTGCATGGCACGTTCTTCCCGAGTCCCATTCCCTGAAGGCTACCGGAGCAGGAGTGACCCAGAGGCTCAGATAATCATTCCCTCTTGCTTCCGCTGCCTCCGCCTTTCCCACCAGAAGGGTCCAGGAGAATGATCAACTATGAAGTTAATTATAATTATGGACCACTGCAGCCCGGGTTGTCATAGAAACCCACGGCACTCAACTCTGTCTGTGGGACCCAGTTTCCCGACCCGACAGCTGCAGCAGGGGACACACACTTTCCTTCCTACCTTGTCTGGGCCTTGACAGTTCTCGGGGAGGGTTTGGGAGGGGACTGTAGATTCTCTGATCCTAGCCATTTGGAACAGGCAGGAATCCTGGAGCCCAAGTGGTCGGAGAGGAGGGCTTTCTCTGTATCTGCTTCTGTCTGCTCTCTCGTTGTTGGCAGTGACAATGGGAGACGTGGATGATCTGAGGGCCTGGGGCTGTCCTGTGTTCCAGGTCACTGTGATGGAGGGTCACCAGGAGAACAGGAAGGGCGGGGGCTGTGACCCCATGCATATCTGTGGGACCCCAAGCGAGTCACGTCACCTCTCTGAGCTGGGGTCTGTCTGTAAAATGGGGATGTAATGCCCACCCCCTCAGCTCGTCCTGAAGATCAAGTGGGCAGATGCATGGGCCTGCCACATCAGGGGGCTTGACAAATGTCCTACCTCATTGCTACCCCGTCCTACCTCATTGCTATCCTGGTTCCACGATGACACTTGCAGATGGAGGAAGGGAAGGGGGGCCCTCTGCTCTGTGCCTCTGACTTTGGACATTTGACTCAGTACTCCCTCAGTGGTTCTTCAAGTGGGGTTCCCAGAGCAGAAGCATCTCCACACCTGGGAACTTGCTAGAAATGAGAATTCTTGGGACCTACCTGAGACCTACTGAGTCAGAAACTCCAAGAGTTGGGGGCCCAGCCATCTGTGTTTTGACATACCCTCCAGGGGCTCCTGATGTCCCCTCAAGTGTGCGAATCATTGCCCTGACAATTTGTGGATGATACCCTCTGTGCCTCTTCCCCCCCCCCCCCGCCCCGTGTCCACTCTCCCCCTGAGCTGCCACCCCCAGCCCGTTCCCCTTCTACCTGGGCTGAGTCTGAGCTGGGTCCGGGATGTCAGCAGCGCAGTGGGCTGGACCAGGGCCACCTGGCAGTCCTGCTTGGAGTCTGACGCCCCCTCAGCATCTCCGCTCAGGCTGCCATCCAGATACACAGCAGACATTCATCTCTCACGGGTCTGGAGGCTGAAGTCCTAGGTCATGTGCCGGCGGATTCAGTTTCTGCTGAGACCTTTCTCCCTGGCTTGCGGACACGGCCTTCTCACTGTGTCCTTAGGGAGCCTTCTATTCTTATAAGGACACTAGTCCTATCAGAGCAGGGCCCACCCATATGCCCTCATTTAACCTTAATTACCGCCTTAAAGGCCTGTCTCCATGTTCAGTCACACTGGGGGTTTGGGCTTCCAAGTGTGAATGGGGGGCCACAAACATACACCCCACAACGTCTGACGCCCTCCCCCAGGCCTCTTCAGCTCGGGGCAGCTTCCTGCCTGGGGCCCCCCGGGGCAGCTGGACTTGGGGTGGGGCTGGGGCAGGTGTCGTGGGCTGGTGTTTGAGTCCTCCAGCAGCACGCAAACACGCCAGATCCTTGAAGAGCAGGGCCAAGGCTCAGGTGGGAAGGCAGCAGCTGGGTTTCTTGTTCCAACAGCGGGGCTCCTTGGAGGTGCTTCCTGCGTCCTCCACAAACTTCTGTTCGAGAAGTCAGAATTCAGGAGATCCCAGTTTGGCCACGGTGGGAGGCTTTGTCCTGCTGTGGAAACACTAATCCCTCTGGATACCTGGTATTTGTTGGCCATCTATTATCCAGGATTTGCTAAACGCATTTCACACCTCACTGCCATGAGGGAGGGCCCCCAATTGATACCCCCTGCCCTCAGATGAGGAAACAGGACGGGGGTTCAGCAGTGTCCACCCCAGGCCCTGGTGGGCTCCAAAAAACCCTCTGGCCACCCCCGCTGGCTGGTCCCTGCTGCCGGAGGCCAGGCCACTCTCGGGGTGTCTGCCAGGTGGGCACAGAGTGGGCCGGAGCCCCGCTTTTGAGGGCGGCCAGCCTGACCCATTCTGCAGGCCAGAAAGGTCAGGGGGGAGCACGGCCTGGGAGGGAAGGGGGCTCCAGGAGCCGTGGTGGAGGAGGGAGGAATGACTCATCGCCATTAAGCGGGAGCGAACTGGAGCTTGGAAGCTAAAGGTGACAGTGTCACACAGGGCAACAGGGGACGATGGTGCACGCTTTGGATTTATGGCGTTCCAGGACTTGAGTATCAGGTCAGCTTGGCAGGGACAGGGGTGTGTATGACTGCAGAAGCCTCTCCCCCTACAGCAACTCACGCTGTTCTAGATCTGGGGAGCAGGCTTTCAGAAACCCTTCCGCACGGGGTGGAGTTCTTGCTTGGCTCCCGGCCTCGCCCACTTGTGGCTCAGGTCTTCTTCGATCTCTCCAGTGCAGGAGCAAGCTCGGGAAGCCCAAGCTTCAGTGAGGGAGGGACCCAGAGAGAGAGAGAGAGAGAGAGAGGAGCACCACCCTCTGCCTCCTTGGGCTGGTCTCCTGCGTCTCCGTTTCTCATCTGAGGCTCTGGGAGGAACCCTGGTTCTGCCCACTCTGAGAGGCTGATGGTGTCCGCCTGGGGCTGGTCCTGTGGGAGCTGCCTCTACTCTGGCAGGAAGTGCCCAGAAGTGGTGCGTTTGGACCCTGAAATCCCAACTTCATGGTTCTGGGCCCTTCCTCTCCATGACTCAGCTTCCAACCCAGCCCCCTCCACCAACAGCCTGCATCCTCCAGCGGGAGGCAGAACGAGCCTGTGGGCCTCAGCCCCGTGCCCTTCCTGCTGCCCCCCTCACACAGACCCGCGTGGGGCTCCCTCTCTGCTCTGCCTGTCCTGGACCGAGAGGCCCTTTTCCTGCAGATGCGCTTCGGGGACGAGCCAGAGGCCTCAGGGGGTGGACTCAGGCCTTTTGCCAGCCCCCCACATCTGTTCTCTGTAATTCTGTCCCACCTGGGTCCCCAGGGCTGGTCTGCATGGACTCGTCAATGACTCACCTGTCCCCCCCCCCCCCCCGTGCCCACTGGGTTTGGCTGGTGGGAAGCCAGGGCTAGATATGCAAGAACGGGAGGGGAGAGAGACTGGAACATTCCTCGTGCTTCTCTCTGCCTCAGAACTGCCATCCGGGCAGGGGCTCTTCCCTCCCCTTGGCCTGGAAGTGGTGCCGGCTTCCCACAGGCTGGACAGTAGCGGCCTCAACATTTCTCGCTCTTCTGCCGCTCCTCTCGTTCCTCCCATTGCCAGCCGAGTGTGTTTTCAGGAGCCTTCTGCCCAGGGCCGGAGCTGCACGTAGGCACAGCACGGAGATTTCTCAGCAAAACAGGCCATAGTCACAGAGCAACCCTTTCCCACCCCAGGTCGGGGCTGGGTTTTCTAGGAGCAGACGAAAGATTGCAACAAAAGCAGAGCTGTCACGCAGAGCGGGAAGAAAGACACACAGGAATTAGCAGGAGAGTGGCCACTGGGCTCGATGTCCCTGAACGTTTATATCATGGCGGGTCCTGGGCTGGAGAAGCATTTCACAAATTAAGATAAATCCTGTGAACCTTCAGCCCATTTCGATGCTTAATGCAAAACATAAACACATTAAAGTCATTTCAGAATCTGGAGGAGTTTGAATAATTCAGGCCCCATCATCATTTACTCCAAACGCCTCATTTCATTTTATGAGTCATCTTTGAAAGGAAAAGAAGAGAAAGACGTATGGTGGCAAATGACTTGGGATTGGAACCAAGAGAGCTGGAATGGCTCTGAAGAGGAGGCTGCCAGCTCCCTGGATGGACATGGCAGGGGCCAGTTTCAGAAGCAGTCCTGGGGAGCGTCTGCCTGGCCGGGGTGCAGAGAGGTCTCGGGAGGAAAGGCCAGACCTGAGTCCAACTCCCGGGGTGGGTTTGGAGGAAAGGCCTTGTCTGGCCTGGGCCTCAGTTTGCCCATCTGTAGAATAGGAGCACAGGTCCTGCTCCCGGGTCACTGTGGGGCTGAAAGGGCAAGGTGGAGGGGGTGAGGGTGGGCACCGCGCACGCGTGCGTGCAGAGTGGCTGGATTCGTGACGTCTCCGATGGCCACGTCCTCAGATGGCCACGTTGCCAGCTGTGATCCCCTGTGGGTAAGGACCTTGCCTCTACCCCTGCACCCAGCATGGACTTTGGCCCCAGGGCCCCTGCACAGGGGCCGGTGTCTGGACTCCAGTCCTCATCAACCCCCAGGCCTCGGTCAGACCTGCCTCCCCACCTCCTTCCTGCGTCTCCCATGCAGTGCAGAAAAGCCTGGCTTTGGAGTCAGGAATACACCTGAGCTTGAGCCCCCCGCTCTACCCTGTGTGTGACTTCGGGTGAGGGACTTATTACACCTCTTGTCATATCAGTTTTCGGTGGGGGGGTGGGGCTAGGAGTTCACCTTCCACTCTGCGGTGGGAAGGCGCAGAGCTGATGTGTGTGAGGCATGAGGCAACTCCAGCCACCACCACCGGGTGATGGCAGTCCTGGTTGTTCCGATCTGCAATGTGTTTTCTAATCCTTCAGCATCTGAACGCCTGCTGAGTCCCGAGGTGGGACAGACACTCACGGTGACAGCAGGGGCTACTGAGAAGAATGACACGAGGTCTGGGCTTGCAGGGAGCTCGCCGGGGATGACAGACTGTGCTAAGGTCACTGCAGTACCCGGGGAGGAAGAGGAGAAGGGGAGCTGTGAGGGTCCTGGAGGTCTTCATGGAGGAGGTGGGGGTTCAGGTGGTCCCAGAGGATGGGTGGGGTTTGGAGGCAGAGGGGAGTGGAGTGGAGGAGAAGGAGGAAGAGAACGAGCAGGACTCTGAGGGGGACGAGCGCAGGGGCAACCCTGGGAACACTGAGCTCTGGCTGTGGCAGTGTCACGAGCGCAGGAGGGCTGGCACAGGTGCACTGGGGAGAGAACTTGACCCAGCCGGGCAGTCAAGGGGAGCAGAGACACGTTAGGTAAGACCTGGAGAGTGAGCACCTTCCAGGTGAACAGGTGCAGGAGGGAGGAGCATTCCAGGAGGAAGGGATTGTACTTGCCGGAACCAGAGAATGGGAAGCAAGGAAGAAGCCCGGTTGTGTAGAGGCTCGGGTGGACCAGGATGGGGGACACATTGGCCATTGCCCTGATTTTGTCCAGCAGTAAGGTGCTCAGGGGATGGACTGTGATCGTTGGTCACGGCACTTCTGTGCCAGGTGATTGGTTTAGAGATAAGGAGGTGAGCGGGTCTGGCCAATGAGATGCTAGGGAAAACCTGCTGAAGAGGTTCTGTGAAAGGATTTTTTCCTCTTTGATCCAAATAATCACGAGGAAAATTGCTTTGTTCCCACCCTCCCAGTTTTGGACACAGTTGTGCTAGAAAATTATGCCTGGAGCTCCTGTAGCCGCCTCGAAAGCATGAGGGGCAAGGCAGAGATGCCAACCTGATGACCTGATCTGCTGAGTGGCTGACCCAGCCCTGGGAGTGCAGACAGGTTATGGGCTCTAAAATGGCTTTATTATGTAGGCAGTTAGATACGCTGCTTCTCATAGGCACACACATTCCTAATTGATCTGTTGTGTTAAGGATTTTAATTTTATCCTAGAAGCAATAGGAAGCTATTAAATGGGTTGAACATTTGAAGAGGGCCATGATATAATTATATTTGTGCCTTCTTAATATCACTCTGAAAATACAGCAATGTGATCTACTGTATCAACAGACTAAAGAAGAAAACCATATGATCATTTCAATAGATACAGAAGAAATATTTGGCAAAATCCAATAATAATTCGTGACAAATACTCTCAGCAAATTAGGACTGGCAGGGGACTTCTACAATCTGATAAAGAGCACCTACACAAACCCCACAGCTAACAGGATATTTAGTGATGGAAGACTTCTTCCCTCCCAAATCAAGAGTAAGACAAGGATGTTTGCTGGTGTCACCTCTGTTCAATATCTGTTCAATATCAAACTGTTCAATTTCAATATCTATTCAATATCAAACTGGGGGTCCTAGCCAATGCAATAAGGCAGGAAAAAAAATCATGCAGACTGAAAAGGATAGAACAAAACTGTTTCTATCCACAGGTGATGTAATTTTCTTATGTAAAAAAATCCCAAGTAATCTACAAAAAACCCTACTAGAACTAATGAGTGAGCCTAGCAAGGTTGCAGGATAGCAAGTCAGTATACAAAAATCAATCATATTTCATTCTGTCTTGAGACGTGGTGGTTATGCAAACCTACACGTGATAAAATATTATAGAATTATATACACACATAGTACCAATGTCAGTTTCCCA
Source organism: Ursus americanus (assembly GCF_024610735.1). Lineage (NCBI taxonomy): Eukaryota > Metazoa > Chordata > Mammalia > Carnivora > Ursidae > Ursus > Ursus americanus. Next base: position 78,790,547 of record NC_142133.1, on the reverse strand, counting down.
GTTTTGATACTGTACTGTAGTTGTGCAAGATGCAATCATTAGGGAGAGCCCAGCTCTTCACCCATGGGGAGAACAGGAGACCTCTCTCTATTATCTTTGCAAATTTTTATGAATTTATAATTGCATAAAATCTTTTAAATCAATTATTTTTCTATGTAGCAGCAATGAATGATTAAAAATTGAATAAAACACAGTTTACAACAGCTTCCCCGAACGTGAAATACTTAGATATAAATCTAACGAATATGTGTAGGATTTATATGTTGAAAACTATAAAACACTCATGAATGAAATTAAAGAAGATTTCAATGAATGGAGAACCACACTGTGTTCGTGAAGGGAAAAGCTCAACCTTTCTAGGGTATCAATTCTCTCCAAAGTGATCTATAGATTTAATACAGTCCCAGTCAGTATTGCTCTAGCCCGAGCCTGGAGAAGAGTTTAGAAGGGACCAGAGAGGGAGTGAGGAGTCCAGTTAGGAGAAGCCTGGCTGAAGGCTGGACCAGAATGGCTAGGCTGGAGCTGAAGATGGGAAGGGAAGGATGTGCCTGAGAGACAGTGGAAGGTAAGGTCCCCAGGACTTGGTGGCGGGCTGGCTGTGCAGAGTGGAGCGGAGGGGACGTTCAGGCTGACTCACCTCTCGGCTCATGCTTCTTTGACTTTCAGAAGATAAGGCACCAGTTGAGAGGCAGGTGGAAGGTATGGAGGGGGACAGGCTTAGGAAGAGGCAAGGCAGAAAGGGCTGTGCGCTCAGAGGTGCCAGGGACCCTGTTCTCCTGTCCCCATTGGATGTAAACACGGAGGTTAATTTCTTAGAATTTCAAGTTCTTTTCAATCCTCAAAATTCTCTTCTAAAATAAAAATTCCTGGGGGTGGGGCAGCACCCGGAAGCTTTTCCTCTAACACCCATTTGCCCTGGCCAAGACCCTGCAGCATCTGGGCTCGTGTCCTCATCCGAGGCACAGCCAGTAGGGTCTGCAGGCCTGTAGGCAGACGGAGGGCTGTGGGGAGGAAGGGTGGCCTCGTGAGAGCAGGTGGGGGCCCTGCTGTCCCCCAGACAGCAAGGCCAGGGCTCTGGCAGTGAGGTGGGGTCTCCAGAATAGTCCGTTCTTCTGCCTCCCATGGTTCTCGTGGCTCTTTGGAAGATCTGGCTTTATTCCCAGGAAGCAGCCACACTAGCGCCAGAGCCCAATGCTGTGGCAGTTTCTGTGGCACCCAGCAACTGAGGGGGAGGGGCCTGGAGCAGTTCTTGAGGGTGCAAATTTAGGAAACGGTGACCAGAGGTAAGACTGCCAGCCCAGACCCCTGCCAAGGGGGTGTGAAGAATCCAGAACCAGCCATGATCCACCCAGGAGAATGCTCATTAGGCCCAGCCCTATGAGGGCACTGGGGATCCAAGGATGAGCAGACCAGAGGCCTGAGGCCCTCAGAGTCCAGTGCTGGGGTGAGGAAGATAAGAGCCAGGCAGTGACCATACAGGGGAATGGGTCTGGCAGGCCAGATGCCCAGTTCGAGCAGTGGGCCTGGGGCCGCTGAAGGCTGAAGACACCAGGAGCAGGGAGGGTGGAGCAGGGCTGGGGCCTCGAGTGGGAACCAAGACCAGGGTCCCACCGAGACCTTGGGGTGACAGAGAGCAGACCTTACAAAACGGGTTCCCAGGGCAGCGTGTCCCCTCCATGACCACACTCCCCAGGACACTCCCCATCACTCAAGCACTGACGCCACCACTGACCTTTTGGCTGTCTGGGAAGAGGCTCCGGGATCCAGGGGAACCAGCTCTGCTTGCCCCAAAAATAAGGATGAAGGGGGTCAGTGAGCGCTTCACACTCGGGAGATGTCCATGCTCTGCTCCAGACCAGCTCGGCCAGCGCCTAGGTCCAGGTCCCCTAACCCGCTCTGGACTCGCTCAGTCTCTGAGCTGTAACTCCCTCTTTCAAAGGGTCCAGGACCCCTGCTTCATGATGTGACGTGATGGGGGTCAGGGGATACTCTGAAGGGCTGGTATGCGTGCAGAGCGCTCCTGTGACCTCTCACCGGGAGCATGGGGCTGGGGCTGGAAGGGCGCCACCCGCCAGCTCACCCCACTTCTGCATTCTCTCTCCTGTGTTCTTCATTTTGCCATTTCCCCTTTCCCTGACAGTCTGGGGGAACATGGTGACTCCTGGGACAGGGTAGTTCAAACCACCGTGGGTGGACACCCTCCAGCTGTGCTGGGTAGCAAGTAACCCAGGGACCCCAGGGCGGGGGTTGGGGTAAAGGCAGGAGATGGCCTGCTAGACCAGGTGAGGGGTTGAGACAGCGGCCACGAAGACGGAAGAGCAGACATCATAATGTAGCATTTAACGGGCCTTACGGGGCAGGAGCCCCAAGAGCTGCCAGGCCTTTCAACCCTTATGTTTGAGATGAAGTCACATCTATCCTACTAAAACTCGAGTTTCTCTCTCAGGCAGGATCTATGTGTCTGTCACACAGCCCCCACTCCCTGATGTTCCACTCATCCTGTCTTGGGATCCCCAGCGTGGCAGGGGCTGCAGAACCTTGGCCACACTTGCCTGGAGGTGGGCTGTGAAGGGAAGAAGGCTCTGAGAAGGTCTGCAGCCAGCTGCTGGATCAAGTACCAGCCTGACAGCTTCGAAACCCAGGCCACGCTGTGGGCCCTCCTGAACCTACCACCCTGTCCCACCCGTGGCAGCCTCCTCTGGGGCAGGGCACAGACCTCCCCTGCACACACCTGGGGGCTCGTGAGCACATCTGCTCTGTCACCGGTTTAAGTCCCGACTACCACTCACCCCAAAGAGGGATACAGCCCTCCTCTCTCCTCAGAGCCCATTTCCTGTGTCAGGAGCTGCCTCTTTGCCACATGGGCCCCACAGACTACCACGTGGGAGTACACACTGACGTCGTGGGACCCCATCCTCAGGGGTGCGCCTTCAGGAGGACAGTCGTTGTAGCGTCTTTGTCCAGGACCAGGGCAGTTCTCAGCTTCTGGTCCTCCCTGTGTTAACTAACATCTTGTCTACAGTTACTTCTGTGTGCTGACCGGAGATGAAACCGGGTTGGCTCGATGAAGTCTACTCACGGGTTCCTGGGTTTTATTTGCTAAGTAGTTAGCACCCCTTAAAATGAAACAGCCCGGACGGTGGGACACCCTGCCGCCGAGCTGGGTCTCATCATCTTCCTGGCCCATTTCCCGAAGCTGCGAACTCCCTTCCCGACCACGCAAGACCACAGACGTCCACCTTGTCTTCTTCTAAGCTTTTCTGTGGATCTTGCTGCAGATGTCGCAGAAAGAACACGGTGACTTTTCAGGGCTGCAGCTTGGCCAAGAGGCCAGAGAGGGAGACGTAATTACCTTGGCAATGACAGGTGTGCCAGCCGTCTTTGCCCCAGGAAATATCACCCACCTGTCAGGAAGGGCCTGACACCCGCCTACATGAGGGGGGGGAGCCGCACGCAGCAGGGAGAGGCCAACTCGCTGTAAGTTTACTAATTCATTCGCTCACTCGTTCAACACACATTTACTTATTATATAGCACGAAGGGCTGTGTGGCTTAGAGGAGGATCTGGGGCTGATCCGGCTGCTCTCCTTTCCTGATGGCCACCCACCGGCTGTTGCTAGGCTGCCCCGTGCCTCAGTTTCCCCACTGTCAAATGGGAGACACTAATGGTATCTATGCACAGGTTGCTTGTGAGGGGTGGATGAATTAATACACGTGAGGGAGTCCGACTCCAAGCCACAGCCCCTCTTGCTGAGAACCCCAACCAGACCAACCAACCGAGCCCTCTGTGGGAGGCAGAGGCATGGTCCCTGGAGGCCGAGGCTTAGCCTGAGCAAAGTCAGAGCTAGTGGTCAGAAGCAGCAACGTCGTCCGCTTACAGTGCAGTGAACTCTCTTCTGCAAACCCCTGGCCTTCCCTTCTGGTCTCTCTGCTCCTTCTGATTCTTGGCCCTTGTCCCGACAATTTCAGGCCGGTAGCTAGGAGTCAGAGACCTGGACAGGAGGAGAGAAGGGTGAGGAGAGAATATGGAATTTGGGGCTGAGGCTGGGACTATGAGGAGGGTTATGGAACAGTCCATGAGGCAGGGCATAGACATGAAGTGGGGTTTAGGAAAACTCGTCGCTGCTCTCAGTACATTCTGGTGACTCTTCCTTCCCTTGCTCGGAACAGCATCATAGGCAAACCCAGAGTTCTCTCGTCACTGCAATCCTGGGGGCCAGCTCACTCATATGGCTCAATGCTTCCGTCTTGCATGGTGATTAGCGTTTCTTGTTCCTCCCGTGCCGTGGACTGAGGCCCGAGGTACATGAAGGAAGCAGGAGGGCTCTGTTTTTGTCCTTTTCAGGGTCTCAGGGAGCGCGGCAGGAAGAGAGATGTGAAAGCAACACAAGGGCCTTTCGTTTTCCAGAACATGGCAGTTTGTCTGTCTGCAGAAGGCTCCTGGTGCAGATGCTGGATGAAAAGCAAATAGCAGACAGTTTGGGAGTGTCTTTAAAGTTAAACACGCATCTAACTTGTGACCCAGAAGTCATCCTTCTAGATATTTATCCAGGAGAAATGAAAGCACATGTTCATAAAAAAAAAAAGGACTTGATAAGATTGTTCATAACAGCATTATTTATAACTAGACATCTGTTAATATGTGAAAGGGTAAGCCTGGGATGTCTAGCTTGGGTTGCTCCTTTGCCGTAAAAGACGGACGGAAAGAAAGTAGCTAGAATGCAGCACATGAAAAATACACAAGGGAAGTGAAAAGGCGAGGGGGCAGCATGGGTAGATTGAGAAGGTCTAACACTTAACAGGTGACTAGCTGGGGTTTCAGAAGGAGATTACATGCAGAACGGGGGAGAAGCGGTATCCACAGAGAGACACCAATCCTCAGATTCAGAGGACTCACAATTGCCAAAGAGAACAGATGAGCAGAAATCCACACCCGGATACGTAATAGCAAAACTGCAGATCACCAAAGACAACGAGAAGATCTTGGAAGCAGCTCGTATAACAAGACAGGTGCCCTCGAATAACAGCAGATAGACTGAGAGCCGACTTCTCAAGCAATCATGGGAGGCACAGTACTGAAAGGAAATGACAGCCAATTCGAATCCTGTACCAAAAGCCAAACGATTCTTCAAGGATGAGGGAAAATAAAGGTATTTTCTGATAAGAACTGAGAGTAGTTGTTACGAAGAGACCTTCACTAAACAAGCCCCAAAATGTGCTTTAGGAAGAAGGAGAAGGGTTTCAGAAGGAGGGTCTTGGATGCAAGAAGAAATGGCTGTCTCAACGGCAATTCAGTGTGTCCCGAGCTGAACTCATAATCTGCACCCCAGCCCTTTCTGCCTCGGTGAACGGTGACTGTAATTACACGGGCCAGAAACAGAGAAATCAGCTGATGCCCCTTGTTTCTCACGTCCCCTGTATCCAATTTCCCTGAGGACCTGGCATCTTCGCCTCCCAAGTAGCCCTCAAACCCATCCACTGTCCCCACCTCCGTGCTGCGGCCAGGTTCTGCTGCACCTGCAGCGGCCTTCCAGCAGCCGGATGCCCCTCCGATTTGTTCTCTACCATGCAGCCTGGGTGGTCTTTGTGAAATGCAATTCTGACACTGTCTCCCCTCTGTTTAAAACACAAAATGGCGGGGCGCCTGGGTGGCACAGCGGTTAAGCCTCTGCCTTCGGCTCAGGGCGTGATCCCGGCGTTATGGGATCGAGCCCCACATCAGGCTCCTCCGCTATGAGCCTGCTTCTTCCTCTCCCACTCCCCCTGCTTTTGTTCCCTCTCTCGCTGGCTGTTTCTATCTCTGTCGAATAAATAAATAAAATCTTTAAAAAAAACCAAAAAACACAAAATGGCATCCTAGTACTTTCGGGATAAAGGCAAAAATCTTTATCAAGTGAGAGAAGGTCTGTATAGTCCAGTCCCTGCCTGCTTCTCACACTCACCTCTGCTGTCCTCCCCCCCGCCCCCGTCCCCCCCCCCCCCGCGCAGGCCCTCTGGACCTTCTAAGTCCCTGACGTGTCATTCGTTTTGCCCACATAGGCTGTTTCCCATGTGTTTCCCACTGTGCAGAGAGCCCTTCCCTTCCTTCTTTTCTTAGTTAGTGACCCTCAACCTTCAGATCTCAGTTTAATTGACGCTTCCTCCAGGAAGTCTCCCTTGATTTCCCTGCTGATGTCAGCTCTCCCCCCTTAAATGTACTCATAGAACCATGGTACCCTTGTCTATGACACTTGTTACTGGAACGATTTCACATTTATTTGTGTAATTAATTATGGGTCTGGCTCCCCCACTGGACTTCTACTTCCAATAGGGAAAAGCCTTTCTCTTTTTTGCCCACCAGTATATCTCTAGGACAAACACAACCATGGACACATGGTGAAATTCACCAAATAATTGTTGGATTTGTGAATTGGTGAATGGTGCCTCCTGTCCTGCCATTCCCTTCGTGTGAAATTCTAGAATATGCGGAGTCATGTCTTTTTCACATCAAGAGAACATTGGTTCTCGTATGAATTGCGAGTCTGTGCAATGGGGAGAAATAGAGAATTGGGAAAAGAAGGGAGAAAAACTCAGCATAGCTCGAGCTGCAGCTTTTTGCAGTAAGGTGCAGGGGAGATGCGGGTGGTCAAGAGGAGGGCGCGTGGGCCAATGGCAGGTGTTTGGGCAAGAGGTTCTCGGAGCAGAACTGAGACCACCCAGCCTCCGAGGGGAGGGGCACAGAGAGGGGCCGCTCAGCTCTGCCAAGCAGGTTAAATAAAGACCAGCGGGGGCCTCTCCCCATTTGAAAATGTGCAATTCTCTATGTCTCTGGGACTGTGGGGAGGCCGGAGAGGCAGGAATAAACAATCCTGAGTCATGAAGTCGTGAAGGCATTGGATGTTTGAGCAGACGAACCCACAAATATGTTCCGTATATGCGTGGTGCTTGTAGCAAAGCCTCGTTCTTTCTGCAAGCCTCTTACGGCCCTCATCTTTGTTAATGTGAGATGTGTAAAGGGTTATTGAATCTCTCTTTGTTTCATGAGCTGCTTTACTATTTAATTACGGTGAACGAAAATATTTGTATGGGGGTTTTCATGGGTTCACTTGCAACCTGAATCTCCCCTGAGCTCTAGAGCCGTATACCCCAGGGCCTGCTGGATATCTGTGCGTCTGTGCCCCACAGGCCCCTCAGACCCCACTGACCCCCGGCCAACCGCTCCTCTAGCTGTGTCCTCTGCTCAGCGCCACGCCGGAAACCCAAACATCATCCTCAGTGCTTCCGCACCCCATCCGCAGCAAACGGATGCCCGTTCAAGCGCCTAGCCCCTCTCTGTCCTGAGACCTCCTTCCCCCACTGTACCCTGCGAGGTTGCCAGCCTGCTCTCCCCAGCTCTGGTCTTGCCCCTGCAGTCCACCCTCCCCACCGGGGTGAGGGGCAGGGGCTGTGAGGAGAGCTGCTCAGGGCCAGAGATCAGAGGCCCAAGGGAACCGAGAGTGAGAGCTTAGGCCGGCAAGTTCTGCGGCAGCCTGCTGGCCCCCCAGGGCCGGGCCGCCTCGGAGCTGGCTGTATCCTTCAGCCCGTGCTTGGGTGGACCTGCTCTGTTTCGTGGTACGGGGAGCAACTCCTTCTGTAGGCTCTGGGGGCAGAGAGGCAAACGCCTGAGCGTCGTGATAGAAATGCTTCACCTTGACAGAAATACCAAAATCCTTATGGAGACCCCAAGGAGCCATGACAGAGCGTGTCCATCCCAGGGTGGGTGGTGGCCACTGGTGTCCACTGCGGGGGTAGACGGGCAGGTGGCCCCTGGGAGACATACATAGGGCCGGAGAGCTAGCTGCCCCTTGCTCTCGGACTTCTCTATTCTCTCTGTGCCGCCAGAGCTGGACGCCTGTCGCCTACACGTCCCAGGCTTCCTGGCCAGCCAGGGTCCCGCTGTAGTCATCCACCATGAGAAGCTGGGTGTGTTGTCACCTGGCGCTGCCATCACAGAGAGCCACAGACTGGGGGCTTCAACGACGGACGTTTATTGTCTCACAGCCGTGGAGGCCCGAAGTCCAGGCAGGGGTGTTTCCTTCTGTCTGTGAGGGAGACGTCGCTCCAGGCCTCTCCCTTAGCTTCGGGTGGCTTGTTGGCCGTCTTTGCACTTGTTGGCTTGTGGAAGAGTCACCGCAGTCTCTGCCTTCGTCTTCACGTCTGTGTGTGTCCACATGTGCCCCCTTTATAAGGACACCTACTCCAGTCTGACCTCATCTTAACTAATGTCACCTACGATGATCCTAGTTCCTAACAAGGTCACATCCTCAGGTCCTCGGGGTCAGGATTTCAACATCCTGGTTTTGCGGGGACATATTCAACCGTAACAGTGAGCAGACGTGTAGGTCCTTGTGCTCTGGTGGCCGCCCTGGGCCCTGGGGGAGCTCAGGCTGTGGCCCCAGCCCAGGGCGCTGATAGCTTCCTTATCTCTGTGCAGCGCCCCTCTGCGTACCCACTGCACCTCCAGCCTGGAAGTGCATCGAGGCCCTGATCTCCGGGTCACACCCCTCCTCTTCTGTCCGTTACTCCTCCTCGAATTAAATTCCTCTTTGCTTGAAGTAGTTAGAGGGGTTTCCGTTTCCTAACTGGTCAGTGACTGATACTCCATGCAACAGAAGTCACAGAAACGAGTTCACAGAGCAACTCAAATAGATTTGTGTGTGTGTGTGTGTGTGTGTGTGTGAGAAAATGGACAAGCTGATTCTAAAATTTATATGGAAATGCAATGGCCCAAGAAAAACTAGATGACCTTCCCAAGGGAAAACAGAACCGGAACATCTATGCTACCGGATTCCATGATGCCACAGCAATCAGGAGAGAGCGTGCTACTTGCACGGATGGACACATCAGTGGAGCAGGAGAGAGAATAATCCAGAAGCAACCCACACATTCAGTGTCACTTGATTTTTAGCAAAGGTGTAAACATTGTGTGATGAGGAAAAGGATGATCTTTTCAATAAAAGATGTGGGGTTCACTGGATATTCCTATGGAAAAAAAGTGAATTTGATCCCTACACAAATGCCAATTTCAGATGGATTGTAGATATAAAATTTCAAAGCAAAGTAATAACATTGCTAAAAAGGAACATAGGCGAATACCTTTATGACTGTGGGGCAGGCAAATATTTCTTAAGCAAGACACGGAAGGCACTCACCAGAGAAGAAACAGCGATAAACTGGGCTCCAATAAAATTAAGCACATCTGTTCAACAAAAGACACCGTTAAGAGAGTGAGAAGCCAAACCAAGGTGGTAGAAGAAACTTGCCACACATGCATGTGACCTAAGACTTGAAATGAGAATATATGAAGAACTTCTCCAAATCCATAAGATAGACAAGCCAACAGGAAAATCTGGACAGGCACTTTGGAACAGGGCACAGGCACGGCACTAATAAACCCGTAAGAGGGATCATCGTCATTAGTCACTGGGAAGCAGACATTAAAGCCACCAGGCGGTACGACCACAGACCCAGGCGAGGGGCTGACGTTACAAGTCGCCAGTTGCAAGAGCAGGGAGGATGTGAGCAACCGTGACTCGCCTGCACGGCGGGCGGGCGTCGCTGGTGGGGTAAGTCGGGCTGGGTGAGCGTCCGTGACGCAGCAGGACTGCTCTGGTGTCACTCAACAAATATGCGGCCCGAAGTTCACCAAAACACATGTGCAGACGTTCGCAGCAGCAGCATGCCCGACAGCCCAGGCCCGGAAGTGATCCAGGTGTTACCCTCAGACGGGACAGCACGTTGCGAGGACTCACATGATGGAAAACCCCCACGCCGCGGGGAGGAGACCACACGCAGCAACGCGGATGATCCAGTTCAAGTTCAAGACCGGCGACCCTGTCTGTCCTAGTGGAAGTGAGGATAGTGTTTCCCCTTGTAAAGGGGTACGAGGGGGCGTTCCAGCAAGATTTCATTTCTTGATCTGGCCAGTGCTTCTCAGATACGCTCACTTTGTGAGGATTCACTGAGCTGAGCGAAGTACCAGACTTTTTCAAGTAAAGAATTATACTTTGCCGTTCGTGCTCTGTTAAGCTCTTAAATGTTTACACAAAATAAAACTCTAAGTGATTGCACGACCGAGAAAATTGAAGTGACTCAAATTTCATTTCTTGGTTTTGAAAATCACCCTGGGGCCACCCCACACCAGGAGCCCCCCCCACACACATGTGGCCCCCAGGTAGCACGCCCACACTCCGCTCCCACCCCGCCTTCACAGCCCTGTCTGGGCAGGAAGTCCCCATGCCCAGGGTGCCGGGCGTGCCCGGGGTGGGACAGCCATCAGAGGGGAGGGGAGCACAGGCTCTGAGTGGATAGTCCCCTCAGCCCTGCACGGCTGGAGGAGACCCAGAGCAGGAGGGTCACTAGCTGTCTGGGTCTCGGGACAGTACTGTGGGCCACCAAGGCTGGTGGCCTGGGTTGCTGGCCTGGGAGTAGTGTGGGCACCAGGTCCTGTTTCCTAGATGGTGGGATACCTCTGCCCCCCCCCACAAAGGAGGACGCAGAACAGGGGGGCAGCACCTCCTTTAAGGAATTTGGCTGTGAGTTTGGGATTATTGGGGGGGGGCTGTGCATTTCAATGGAGACGTGACTGGCTGCTCCTGTCTCAGAGGCAGGTGACACCCTTAGCCAGTGTGGCCAAGGGCGGCTTGAGGTCCAGTCTAGGCCTTCTGCGGAGGACTCCACAGCTCTCTGCCTCTCACCATATGGTCCGTGCTGGGACATGTCGCCTTTAGCTTCGGGTTCTTATCACTCACCATGGGAAGTTCTTGATCTTTGCTCTGTGTACGGTCCAACACAGAGTCTCCAGGGCAGGCCTGGCTTCCCACGAGGCCTCTTTGCTGCCAAGCCCAGGAAGATGCCCTAGCTGCTTGGAAAGGGACCCCCTCACTGTGGGGACAGGCCAGGATCCCTTGGGTGCAAATGGATGATTATCCCCCAGAGACCCCACAGGTCTGGGAGAGAAGGAACCATACCAGGGAGTGGGAGGAGGACAGAGACTGACAGGTGGGACATTTCCACACGGTCATCTGAGCCTGGACAATTAATGTTGCATTTAATCAAAAGCTCTGTTAAATTCCCTAAGAAGTCCTCTGTGTGTGGCCTGGGATAGCGGACTTACTTTATTAGAGCTTTGGCTTCCTCATCTATGAGAGGAGGGAAAGTCCTCTGAAACACAGTCTATGTAGACACTGGGCTTTTCTGTATACGAGTACTTCCAAATGTGCTCTGTGACTTGTGGGTGTCTCCATATGTTAATAGGCCTTAATAATTTTTAAAAAAGATTCCTTGGTTAATTAAGTGCATGAAACACTGGGTTAAACAAAGTTAAGCAGGTTTCCTTATTGCAGGACTTCTCAGGACCTTTAAAAGGTTAATATGCATTGTAGATTGCCAGGAAAGCGGTATTATCTGTGGTATATCTCAAACATTTCCAAAGAGGGGTGTGTGTGTGTGTGTGTGTGTGTGTGTGTTGCATCTCATGGGATTAGTTAGAAATCTTGTGGTGGATTCCAGCCAAGCGAAGAACATTGTTCTTACATGATCAGTAGTGCTTGTTTCCCACGCAGATTTCCCAGTGCAAACGGAATATAACAAGATCTATTAGGGACGAGGCAGGGGTTTTTCCTGACAGTTACCGTATATACTGCCTGGGTGCTGGGGGAGGGCTGTGGCTGGAGAAACCTCCAGAAGCATGGAGGCCTGGAGGAATCTTTTGCTCAAAGGACTTGGGGGTGGTGCTTCGTTTGCTTAAATCGTGCTCCCAGCAACATTGCAACACGGAGGCCCAAAGTGGGGGAGGCGCCTCAGCGAGTGGCTTGAAAAGTGTAAATGAGAAACAGGTCTGTTTGGGTTAGTGTTTTGGTTTGTTGTTTTTGGTGAGTTTCGATCAATCAGTTGACATTGTCTAGGCTGCAGCTGAAGAGTGCTCTTATTGGAGGCACTGAAATTATTTTAATTTCTGCGAGGAAAAGAGTGTGTTTCTGCAAATCGGAAACACTCCGGCTCTTTCCTCCGAATTTCCCAGAAAAACCATTGTTTTCCAAAGGCGCATTCGGGCGACGTGAGGTTTCTCGGGTGCATCTCCTGTATGATACCTTGGGTTAGAGCCGAGCAGGCTGGGGTGCTCACCAGTCACACCAGTGTGTGGGGGTGTGGTCCTGTGTCCTCCGCACGGTTCTGTCTGCTTCTTCATCTGAAGGAGTGCAGCCTTTCATCTAATTTTGTCACCAATACTAAATGGCCTTTCTATATTTTGACACACTGAATCACCACGTCCGAATTTGTTCCATTATTTATGACGGCTCATGTTCGGGGATGATGAATCATGGCATTTTTTCGAGCCCTTGCCTCCCAGAGCGGGGCCCTCCCTCCTCTCCTGCTCACCCCTCTTTGAAGCCAGACCCCCGGGGGTGGGGTTGCCCACCAGGAGCCCTGTGAGGGGTGGAAATAAAGATGAAAGGAAGGTTCTGGAATCTCCCAGGTCTGCAAGCCGGCAAATCCCTACTCAGCAGATAAACGGCCGAATGGCAACAGGATTCTGCAGGAAAACAGAGCATCCCTGAGACTCCTGAGTCTCCATGGCAGCTGGGACCGAGAGGACGTGAGCACGTGCTGCTCTGAGCCCCGTGACTGGGGGAGCAGGGCGGCCAGAGAGCAGAGCCCAGCTGCAGCCTCTCCTCCCTTGCACATCTGGCCTGTGTGTGAGTGCCCAGTCCCTTCTGGAGCCCAGAGCCTCGAGGCAACTCTCCCGGGAGGGTGTGACCTTTACACAGCTCAGTGCCGGGCTCCTCAGCTTCCTTCCCCACTGCACTGGGACAGCTTCCCTGGGGATCCTAGAATTCCTTAGCTTCTGCAGCCTTGCTCTGGTGACGGTCTGGGCTGGCGTGCCCGGGAGGCAGGGCCCAGCAGTCTCTGAGTCTTGATAGTGACTGGGTTGGAGGTTAGATGCTGTGCCCTGACCAGCCCATGAGAGCCTCTCGTCATCCTGCCCTCTTTTAACTTGGTCACTGACCGCCTTGCTTGCTTTCTTCCAAGTCCTCCCCAGGAGGCCTCCTGGGACCTCTAGGCTGGGGCAGGGCCCTCCCTGTCCCCTGTGCTACCTTGTCCCATCAGATACTGATTTATCCTTTGCTGCCACCATCAGTCTGGGGCTGCCTCCTCCATGAGACTGGGGGCTTGCAGCATAGGGGCTGTACCTTACTCACTTTTACACGCCCCATGCCTCAGAGTAATAACTCAGCCCAGTGTCTTCCAGGTTTGAAGCCAGGCACCCACATGGACATGCTTCTTCCAGAACAGGCTTCTTGCCCTGGGAGTGCCCAGCTCTCGAGGCTCTGCCCACCACTCCCTGACACCTCCGGCCAGATGGAGGGGACGGGACCTGACAGTGCAGGAGCAGGCAGCCTTGGAAAGGAGGCCCGGCTGTTTAGCCTGGAGCCGGCCGCCCTGTGTGCCAGAGTCTTACTCCCGGGACCTTCTCCTCCAGGGAGCACTTCTCTCCGGCCCTTGGCTTTTAGCCTCCACTAGCAGAGCCACCATGCTGAGAGTGTGGGCACTGGGCCTGGCCTTGGCTACCTGGCTGTGGATGTCACCGCAGCAGGGCCACGCTGGATGGTCCTCCCAGGTGGGCTGGCCCTCCCTCCCCAGGACCTCCTGCTTGGGCCTGAGCATTGCTAAGCACTGACCCTTTCCTCTGTAAGTGTGTTCGGGGTGGGGCATCTCCCAGGACGACCCACCGTTTATGACCCCCGAGGTTTCCAATTGCCTGGGTCTTCATACACATCATTTCATGTAATCCTTACAAAAATACCACAAATGGGTACTGTATTCCTGTTTACAGAGAAGCTCGAGGCCCAGCATCCCAGAGGCAGTGAGTGGCAGAGCTGGGATCCCAACCCACAGACATCTGTGTCCTGATTGAGTGCATGTGTCAGACCCCAGTAGAAGATTTTTTAAAAATATTTATTAATTTATGAGAGAGAGAGCATGCACAGCAGGGAGGGGCAGAGGGAGAGGGAGAGAGAGAATCTCAAACAGACTCCATGCTAAGTGTGGGACCTGATGCGGGGCTCAATCTCATGATTCTGAGACCAGGACCTGAGCCAAAACTAAGGGTTGGAGGCCCGACCAACCGTGCCACCCAGGCGCCCCAGGCCGGCAGAAGCTTCTGTACATTCTCTCTCTGATGAGACTTCACAAAACCCTAAGACAGATGTACGATTACTGTCTCGGCTTCATAGGTGAGGAAATTGAAACTCAGAGATGTCAAGTCACTTATGCAAGGTCACAGAGCTAGGGAGTGGCAGAGATGGGACTCCATCTTAATCTATGTGGCTAGAGCTCTGACCCCGTTTCTTCCTACCTTCTGCTGGCTGAGCAGCTTAGAGGCATTATTTTCAGGGTGCTGGCCTTTTTTGGGGGGGTGGCTCACCTCTGGCCATTGGTTGGACTGGGCACCATGTGATGAGCTGCCTTTTCCTCTGGGGGAACCCTGTCCTCCCCCAGAAGGAGCCAGCCCTCTTCCTGGTGAATCTCGAGCACTGCCTCCACTTCCCCACGGCAGGGCTGAGGCCAGGCTGTGTCAGGCACGGGCCTCACTGGAGAGCAGTGATTAGGCCTCTGAGCTGTTTGTGCTGATTTTCCTATTAAGCCATTGTTCGCATCAGAGTAAGGCGGCCAGACTTGGGATAATTACTGGTTTTGCAGATCAGCCGAGTGCGAAGGAGATTTTGCTGTTGGTAAACAGTTTGGCAATTTGAAGAGCAAATTGTGGCTTGCACGGGCAGAGAGAATGCCAGGCTACTCCTCTGGGAACGCTGGGGAAGGAAGCGGCTGTCCAGGGCGGGAGCGGGGGAGGAGGGGCTGGTGAGGAATAGGGGTTGGCGCAGACAGAATTAACCTCAGCGTGGGGGCGCCCGGGGGGCTCAGTCGGTTAAGCATCTGACTCTTGCTTTCAGCTCAGGTCATGATCTCAGGGTCATGGGATCAAACCTCGCGTCTGTCTGGCTCCACGCTCAGCAGGGAGTCTGCTTCTCTCTCTCTCTCTCTCAAATAAATAAATAAATCTTAAAAAAAATAAACTCAGCGTGGACCTCAGGCTCAGCCCTGGGTCAGGTGCCCCACTGATTCTGAGGGATCTTGTCCCTGGGATTTTGATCTGACAGGAGTCAGGCATGTGAGCCGGTTCTTAAAGCAGCAGCATGAGCTCAGTGAAATAAATACCATCTCACACCCACCAGGATGGCTACCATCAAAAAGGGGAATGACAAGTGCTGGCCAGGAGGCGGAGAAATTGGAACCCTTGTGCTGGGAATGCAAACGGGCACAGCTGCTGTGGAAAGCACTATGGTGGGCCCTCAACAAGTTAAATATGGCCTTAGCATGTGGTCCAGTGGCCTGTAGGGGAAATTTGCATATTGTACCTGTGCTCATCGCAGCGTCATCCCCAATAGTCCAAACAAAGGTGGTAGCAACCCAAGTGTCCATCGGCGGATGAGTGGGTAGTCAGGATGAGCGTGTCTACAGGGACTGTTATCCAGCCACAAAAACGAAGAAAATTCTAACATATGCTGTGACATGGATGAACCTTAAGGACCTCGTGCTAATGAGCCAGTCACAAAAGGACAAATACCGGATGACTCGGCTTGCATGTGGTCCCTGGAGGAGTCAAATTCATGGAGACAGAGAGCAGAAGGGTGGTTGCCAGGGGCTGGGGGAGAGGGGTGGGGACAGAGTCTCAGTTCCGGAAGAGGAAGACGCATCTCAGACGCTCAGGAGATGGGCGGCCCACACTGCAGTGTGAAGGCACTTAATGCCACGGAACGTGCACTTAAAAATGATTAAAACGGTCAGTTTGATGTTAGAGATATTTTACCACAATAAAAACAAAACACAACAGTGCTTGGGTGGGGATCTGGGAGCATAGAACTTGCTAGAAATCAGAGCAACTAGGCAGCTGCTAGTGCCCCCCAGGGGACGGGTTGAGGGGAGATGGGAGGTTCTAGTACCAAATGTCCGTGGTGAGGACGGGCTGAATCATTAATAATCCAGCACGCGTTGACCACATCTTATCAGGCACCTGCTGCCTGTTGAAGCCAGGACACGCCCCCCTGTGGGGGGGGGACAGACCCCGGGAGACCGCGCCAAGGAGGGTGGAGGGCAGAGCCAAGGGCCTTCCAGGCTGTGGGGGCTGCCAGGGACGCGGCCAGGCCCCCTGCGGGGTTTTTTTTTTGCCGTTCCCATTAGGCCCCCATCAATAGCGAGAGTAATTTCGGGTTTGGCGGAGAAGAATGCCCTCAATCACCCAGCGCCTATCATTTCCAGTAATGACTGTGTTCTGCTCACCGCGCCGCAAGGCGCCCCGAAGCATTTATTCGCTCGAACTCGGGAGCAGCTGCCAGGCAGGCGGCCGTGGGAGCTCTGGCACCAGGGATCCCGGCTCGGGCCTCTCGGTCTCCTGCAGGAATGTCGCTGCACCGCCCAGCCGACGGCGGCCTGTGCCGGGCTCTGTGTCTCCAGGCACCTGCTCGGCCTGTTGGGTGAGAGGCTGGCTGTCACCTGCGGCCTCCCTCTGAGGAGAGGCCGTTCATCAGGATGATGACGACGATGGCAGCAGCCCCTTTGAGGTGCACGGCCCTTTACAGTGTAGGCCGCACGTCCCCAATCGATATCTCATTTCATCTTTCCAGCCACCCTGGGGTTTTAAGGATTATCTGTACTTTCCAGGCGAGGCTCGGGGAGGGTCATGAAATGTCTCACCTGACTGATCATCAGGACGGATGACACTCCACTCTGACGTGACCAAGGCCAGAACAGGGCTCTCCCCCACCACAAACAGGGTTAGAGATTCTGCGGCTCAATGACGTGCCTTTTGTCCTCCATAAAATGGTGTGACAGCTGTCGCCGCCTGCCTCACAAGCATGATGAGAGCGCCTGGTGACGTGGGAGACAGGACAGGGACACAGAAACTGTGAAGGGTCATGAGACTGGAGAAAGGGTCAGGCCTGGTGGGGTTATGTCTCACCTTGTCGACGCCCCCCGCCTCTGCCTCAGAATCAATTCGGATGCTGTGAGTCAGCCTCACGCAGGGAAATGGGGTCGGCGGCCCAGGATCACCACAGTGACGGGGCAAGTCACGTTAGTTAGGAAGGGATAAAAATGAGGGACCCCTTCTGAGATACAATCAAGTGAGTTGCAGGTAGGAGCCAGTGTCATGGAGGGAGCCCAGCAGAGTTAATGGTGGGGCCACTGATTGAGGCCCTCGGGGAGGAGCCTGGGTGAAGTGTGTTAACGAGCACACGCTGGCCGAGGGTTGCCTGGCCGCTGGGCCCGGGGCTGGGGGTCGGCAGAGCTGGTGACATTTGCACAACCACATGAGCTGCTGGAGTTGTCCTACAGGTTCCTTGGCTTCCAGGAATTTGGTTAAGTATGACTAAGTCGGTGCACTTGACTCGTGCCGGAGACCAATCTGGGGCCGGGGTGAGCAGGGAAGGAAGAGTCGCTCAAGGCTCCTGAATCCAGGGCCCACAGGAAAGGCATTCTTAGCTCGACCTGACCCTCTCCCTCTTTGGGGGACCCACTCCTCATCCACCACAGCCCTCACACTTGGTTCGGGGTGGACCCCATGCTCCCTTGCCCTGAGGTATTCCAGAGATGAACATGGACCCAGGTCCGGCCAACTGTAGCTCCCATTCCCTGGGTCGGGATGGGAGGGACCCAAGCCCGAGTGTCGACCCTCAGCTGGGTCTACCGGGGACACGGCACATCTTTCGTCCGGGTTACCGCCGTGGCGAATAAAAGGCTGGGGGTGCCCGTGGACGCCTTTACCCTCTTGTGGGCTCCAAGCTGAAGAACAAGGGCAGCTGACAGAGAAAGACATCCCTGACTGGAGCCCCTAATCCAGCCATGTCTGAACCCGATGGCCCCCAGACTTCTTAGCGTCACGAGCCAACACACTCCCTTTTCTGTCTGAGCTCGATGGTGCCGAGTTCCTATCATTAGCGACCAAAAGCGTTCCAACTAGGGGTGCCTGGGTGGCACAGCGGTTAAGCGTCTGCCTTCGGCTCAGGGCGTGATCCCGGCGTTATGGGATCGAGCCCCACATCAGGCTCCTCCGCTGTGAGCCTGCTTCTTCCTCTCCCACTCCCCCTGCTTGTGTTCCCTCTCTCGCTGGCTGTTTCTATCCTGTCGAATAAATAAATAAAATCTTAAAAAAAAAAACCAAAAAAACAAAAGCGTTCCAACTAAAAATATACGAGGTATTTTAACTTCTTTAAACCTTGTTCTAAATTATGGATTGCTCCTTTAAATATAATCATTAGTGGTTGGTAATAATTTATCTTCAGGTCTTTTAATAAAATGTTCTGTTTGGTAGAAATCCCTAATTGAGTGGAGAAGCATTTAGTAAAGGCGGATTTCTTCGCTCCAGCACGCCACTGGAGGCCTAGCTTGTGGAGAGGGTGGCCACCGCAGGGCCCGTGGGGAAGTAAACTGCCCTTGGGAGGCCGGCCCCGCAGGCTGGTGATGGCCAGCCAGGTGCCGAGACTGGGGGAGCCCCGGCGGAGAGGCTGTGGCCCACTGAGGAAGTGGTCCCATCCAGCAGGAAGGGAGGGGACAGGCTCAGTTCTGTGGCTCAGGCATCCCGTGGCTCAGGCCCTGTGCCGGGCCCCTGCTCTGCCAGGTCATTTCATGCTCAACAGCGAGGCTACCACAGGTGTCATTGTCCCTGTCTTGCTGCCCAGAACCCGACGCTCGGGCCCCACTGATAGGGTCAGCCAGTCAGTGGCAAAGTGGGGACTCGAAGCCCAATGTCCCCGCCCTCTGTCCTGTGCCCTTGGGGGTTAGAGGGACAACTGTTATCTCCTCGGAGGCAGCAGGAAATGGATTGTTGTCCCCACTCTACAGATGGTCAAACTGAGGACCAGAGGGTTAGGGACCTTGCCTGGGCAAATGAGGATGTCCCTGGGATCCAAAATCCCTGTGGATTTCATTGGGTCTTGTCCAAAGGATATGTTCAAGTCCCAACCCCCGAGACCTTATTTGGAAATTGGGCTTTTGCCGACGTAATCAAGGTAAGACGAAGATTATATTGGAATAGGGCCCTAACCCTGAATTATTGGTGTCCCGATACGAAGAAGGAAGAGAGACAGACACACAGGGGGACGGCCATGTGAAGACAGAGACAGACATTGCAGCCACAGCCAAGAAGCGCTGGAGCCAGTGGCAGCTGGAAGAGGCAGGAAGGATGCTCTCCTAGAGGGAGTGCAGCCCTGCCGACACCCCGACACCCCAAGTTTGGATTTCTGGCTTCCAAAACTGTGAGACAATGCATCTCAGTGGTGTGAAGCCCCGCAGTGTGTAGCCTTGGTTAAGGCGGCCCTGGGAAATGCGCACACTCGGTGAGCTGGACATGAATGGCCGCCCAGGATGGGTAGCCGGCATGCTCAGTGGAGAAGAGGGCAAGTGAGCCAGGGGTGTGTGGGGTGGAGGGGAGCCAGTCGTAAAGACCCCAGAGCACTGTTAGCTGCTGGGCAGCTTGGGGAGGCTCAGCCCACGAGGAGCAGGTAGTCACACCAGTTGTCCCTCCTGCTTCTGCTGCTGCCCCCACGGAGCTGCTGCCTTGCACTGGGAGCTCCGCGGCACTGGGAGCCGGGAGCACGGGATGCTCTCCCAAGGGGAGGTTGTGACACCCAGAAAAACTCAGATGTTCAGGAAGCAGACATCCATGCACCTGTGCGGTCAGGCAAGGAAGACGGCATCCAAGGCCGGTTTACACCCCAAGGAAATGCACCGAGGGGCTCAGGGCCCTCACCAGGGAGACAGAGGTCCTGTCCCTGGCGAAGCGGGGCTAAGAGGGCCTTCCTATAGCTTTGTACTCGGAGCGTCCCAGCGTCCCGGGGCGCTGTGGGGACTGCAGTGTCTCAGGCCTCACCCTCGTTCCCCTGAGCCAGAATCTGCATTTTCACCAGCTCCGCGTGCTGGAGACGCCGCATGCTTAGGGGTGTGGTGAGGGTCAGTGAGGTTGCCCGTATACAAATAAGCCACCAACTTTGGACGACCTGGGCAGCAGGGAGGGGAGGAGCAATGATTAGTGCTGATCTCTGACAGAAGCCTCTGAGGTAGGGACGAGGAGGGGCTAAGTGAAGTTCCCAGGGTCTCACACCCGGGAGGTGGTGTTCAGAGCCCTGTGGCTCCCAGGCCTGGCCCTTCTCGCTGCCCCCTTCCGTGGGCACCGGCTCAGGCCCACCATGCATGAGCTATGGCTGCACCCCGGCCCTTTGCTGGGGAGTTGATGCCCCAGGCTGGCACCGTACTGGGAGGCAGGCCCCACCACCAGTCCCATCTCTCAGGCGAGAAGGTCAGGGAGCTCGTAAGAGGCCCAGGGGCACGCAGACCCAGGCCCGTCCGACAAAGCACACAAAGTGGGGGCCTCTCCGTGGGTTTCCCTTCTCCAGACCCTGCTGGAGGGGCTGCGTTAGAGTAGGTCAGGGGCCAGTGAAGGGTCAGAGCGAGGGGGTGGCTGGGTCTATAACCCTCAGAGCCATGAGAGAGAAAGACGGTGCGTGACCATCGCAGCTTCTGGGCTGGGCTTCTGAATCAGAGGAGGAGCTCTGACCCAGCCCAGGTGAGGAGTGGGCACACTGGAGCAGGCCTCATGAGTCGTATGAGGACGTTGCCCTCGGCTCTGTCTGACCCGCTAAGGAAGGAAGAACAGTCATGACGACCAGACAAATAGCATCTAAACTCCAGATTGTGGTCAACATTAAAAAGTGTCTTTCCTTAGCTTTGGACACCCTGAGCAGTGAGGACTTCACTGGGCCAGGGGCTGTGGCTGGCACTTGCCCAAGTGGGGCCCATTCGGTTCTCACAACTCTGGGTTACCAACAAACAAGGATGCTGGTCTCAAGTTTTCAGTCGCTTGGGCAGGCCTAACAAGTGACGGAGTCCAGGTTCGGGCCTAGGCCTGTGGGACTCCAGAGCTTGGTGCACCCCTGTCCCCCTCATGCCTACCCCACCAGGGCCTTGGGCAGAGTTAGGGTGCCCACAGCCTTCTCACAGTGACCCCCTTGATCAAAGGAGCAGGAGTAAGGAGGAGGCCTGGAATCTTCCACCCCGGCCTCCTGCGATGCCCCGGGGGCCTGTCCCATGTCATTTGCTTGAGTCCTATTCTCTTCCTCTCTCAGGGCTATATTAAGAGACTTTTTAAAGTCCATTTTGCTGGTCTCAAAGCGTGAGTGTGTGAACACAGCATCCTCTGGGAGGACCCCTTTTCCTGAAGACACACAGAGCCCTGGTCCCCCAGATACCGGCCCACCTCTCCTGCTCCCTCACCTCCCGCCGTGGTTGCCTGCTGCTGTTTTGTTCCAAGGCCAAATGCGCCTTGTCCCCAGCCCAGCTCTGGCCATCTCGCTGGAGGCCCTGGCCTGCAGCCAGAGTCCCCAGGCACCCGGAGGCCCCTCACATCACCCTTGCTGACCTGTGTCCTGTCTTTTTGCTCCATGGGGCACCCCCTGTTTGGGGGTCTCCCTGGGCCACCACTCTGCCCCATGTGAGGCCAGCCAGGATGCAGCCGTGCTAGGACCCAACCAGCTTTTCCTGACCTTGTGTCACCCCCTGGGTGGGGGTTGGGGAACCTGTGAAGGTCAAGGGATTGCTGGAAGCCCAGGCGGGCTGTGCCTGAGCCTGACCTCACAGCCTCATCTGTGCCTCTAGATTGTGTGGCTGGGTGATGTTAGGTGTGGCCCTGAACTTTGCAAGCCTCTGAGACACCATTTGGACTGTGACCCAGAAGCTTCTGAAATATTAAAATCTCGTTAGCGCCCTGAGCTTCTCTGGGGTTGCAGAGTCAGTGACTTTCTCTGGTCTCAAAAGTCAGTTTTGGATCGTGGCTGTTCACTTCCCTTTGCAGGGTGAGACTGGGCTGGGAACAGTTCCCCTCCTGGTCTCCCCACCTGCCCTTGGCTACTGCCCTGTCCTTGCTCCCCAGGGAGGGCTCACCGGGGGGCACCCCCGAACCACACTTGCTACTAGCTCGGCCACAGAACCCTGCACACAGCTCTGGAACAGCAGTAGCTCCCGCAGCAGGCACAGCTCTGATGCCCCTGACCTTCATCAGCAGACCCAGCCTCCGGGAGGCTTGTTTGCCAGTGTTCTCTTTTGCCTAAAGCCCTCTGACTTGGGGTTTTTGCCAGCATGCCACAAATCACTCAAACAAGGTATTCCAGTTACATTTTGCTGTGTAAGAAATCACCCTAAAATGTAGTGGCCTACACCACCAATCTTTTTATTATCTCTCGTGGTTTCTGTGGGTCAGGAATTTGGGGAGGGTCCAGTTGAAACATTTTAACTCGGGATCTCATGTGGCCACAGTCAGACAGACTTCGAGTCAGAGCAGCAGGGGCTGATGGCCTTGGGGGCCGGCCAGGCATCGCTCTCTTGAAGTCTCGGGGGACTCTTCATGCAGTCTCTCTTGTAGGCTGGTTTGGGCTTCCTGACAACATGGCAGACCCACGGTAGTCCAGCTGCTTGAATGGTGGCTGAAGGCTTCATGAGCAAATATCCCAGTGACCCAAGTGGAAGCCAGTGAAGGGGACGGTTGGAGGGATCTGGCCTGAGATAGGCCAACTATGTGCAAGACAAGCTTGAGCCCAAGGTGGCCTCCTGGATGGGCCACTTAGCCTCTGGCCCGTCAGTAGCCTCCCAGTATAGTCATTGCTGGCCCCTCTGCTGGGGGCGTGATGGCCTGTGTCCTGTCGGCCCCATGCGGCTCTCCTTCTCTTACTCCCAGGCCTCTGCAACAGCGCTCAAGCTCTTCCACCATGGACTTCTTGTTCTTTACTTCTTTACTTTTTGTTGAAATGAAAAATAGAGAAAAGTACACACATCCTAAGCACAGGAGTAAACACTATTCTGGCTTCTAATGCATTAGTTTCATTTTGCCTCTTTTTAAACTGGGATGGAATCACAGTGTATCTTCTCCCTACACATGCACCTCTTCTGTCTGGATTCTTCCACCAATGCTGTGTTTGTGGGATTCAGCCCACCTGCCGCACACGCGTCCCATTCCCTCGTGCTCGTGGCTGTGGAGACGTCCCTTGCACGATGGTGCTGCTGTTCATTTATCCAGTCTACTCTTCATTTTCAGTGGGCATTTGGGTCATTTTGCTTCTTGGTTAATACAAAGAGTGCTGCTAAGAACATTGCAGTATGTATTTCCGGGACACAAACCTACACATCTCTGTTGGGTACAAACATGGGAGCTCGTTGAGGCAGAGGCAGCCATGTATTTCAGAAGGCTCTCAAAAGATCTGTAAAGATGACTCTTTTCACCTAGAAGTCCCCCACACTTGTGAGAGAGTGGGCAGAGCTCACTGGGTCATACCCCAAATCTGCCCTTCATCTCAACCCCAAGAAGCTTTGGAGAAACCCCAGCTATTGGACTCCAGGCCTGGGCAGCCTCTGGGCAGACAGGGCTGCCTGCTGCCAGGACCCGGCATACTCACTCCTGCTTCCACGGGCCAGCTGACCCTCTGAGGTGATGGGGGAGTGGAGGTTAATAATTAACCGTTGTCACAGTGAGGACAGGAGCCACAAGAAAGCAGTCCTGGGATACCAGAAGCTCTGTTCCTCAGCATCTACCCCGTGAAAGTGCATTGCACATGTGTGTACATTTATAAGAGATTTGTTATAGGGATTTGACCTTGGGCAAACCGTGGAGGCTGGTGAAGCAGTCTCTGGAAGGCTGTTATCTTTGCGGCTGATGCCGGAGCTTGAAGTCCCCCAGACAGGTGGGTAGGAAGGGAAGGGAAGTCCCCAGGACAGAAAGGTGGGAGGGAAGAGAAAGAACAAACTGGAACCCTTGATGAGCTGGAGCCCACGACGATGGACTAAGATGTGCATCAGTTCTGTTGCCTCTGACCCTGGGGTGTGGGTGGGGGGCACCCTCATCGTAGAGCCAGGCATACACACCTGCTTTCTCCATTTCCTTTCTTTTCTTAATTGGTTTCTTAATTTCTTTTCCGGATTGGTCACTGGTAGGGGATAGAAGCACAACTGTTTTTATGTGTTGATTTTGTGTCCTGCTACTTTGCTGAACTCATTTATTAGTTCTAATAGTTGTTTTGGTGAAATCTTTAGGGTTTTCTACGTATAAGATCATATCATCTGCAAACAGAGATAATTTTACTTCTTCCTTTCCAATTTGGATGCCCTTTATTTCTTTCTCTTGCCTAATTTCTCTGGATAGAACTTCCAGTACATATGTTGCACAGATGTGATCAAGGTGGACATCCTTGCCTTGTTCCTGATACTAGAGAGAAAGCTCTCGGTCCTCCAACACTGAATATAGGGTTTGTGGTGGATTTTCCATATGTGGCTTTCACTATGTTGAGGTACTTTCCTTCTATTCCTAGTTTACTGATTCTTTTTTTTATCATGAATGGGTGTTGTGTTTTATCAAATGCTTTTTCTGTATTGAGAGGTCATGTGGTCCCCCTGCTCTTCATTGTGTTGATGCGGTGTATCCCATTGAACAGTTTTTGTATGTCAAACCTTCCTTGCATTCCAGCAAGAAATCCCATTTGGCCATGCTGAATTTAGTTTGCTAGTATTTTGTTGAGGATTTTTGCATCAATAATGATAAAAGGATACCTTTTCTTGTAATGTCTTTGTCTGGCTTTGGCATCAGGGCAGTGCTAGTCTCATCGAGTGACTTACTTAGGCGGCATTCCCTCCTCTTCAGGTTTTTGGGAAAAGTTTGGGAAGGATTGGTATTCGTTATCCTCTAAATATTTCATAGGATTTACCAGGATTTACCATAGATCCAAGGATTTTTTTTTTTTTTTTGGTCAGACGATTTTGATTACTGATTCAATCTCCTTACCAGTTTTAGATCTACTCAGATTTTCTCTTCCTTCATGATTCAGTCTTGGTAGGTTCCATGTTTCTAGGGATTGTATCTAGGTTGTCTGCTTTGTTTCATTTACAAGTGTTCATAGTACTCTCTTATAATCCCTTTTATTTCTGTAGAATCAGTAGTAATGTCCCCACTTTCATTTCTGATTTTTATAATTTGATCTTTCTCTCTCCTTTCGAAGTCATACTAACTAAAAGTGTGTCTGTTTTGTTGGCATTTTTCAAAGAACTGACTGGATTTTAAAAATTTTCTCTATGTTTTTTTTTTTCTATTCTCTGTTTCACTTCTCTCTGCTCTGATCTTTTTTTTTTAATGATTTTTTATTATATTATGTTAGTCACCATACAGTACATCCCCGGTTTCCGATGTAAAGTTCGATGATTCATTAGTTGCGTATAACACCCAGTGCACCATGCAATATATGCCCTCCTTACTACCCATCACCATTCTATCCCATCCCCCCACCTCCCTCCCCTCTGAGGCCCTCAGTTTGTTTCTCATAGTCCGTAGTCTCTCATGTCTCTGCTCTGATCTTGATTCTTTCTTTCTTTCTGCTAGCTTTGGATTTAGTTTGTTCCTCTTTTTCTAGTTCCTTACACTGTAAAGTTAGGTTGTTGGTTTGAGATTTTCTTCTTTTTTAAGGTAAGCATATATAGCTATAAATATAGCTTTTGTTCACTTGTCTCTAAGTATTTTCTGAATTCCCTTATTATTTCTTCTTTGACTCACTGGTAGTTTAAGGCTGTGTTATTGAATTTCCGCAACTTCCTGAATTTTCTGGTTTTCCTTCTATTCTTGATTTCTAACTTTATCCTGTTGTGATCAGAGAAGATACTTTGTATGATACTTATCTTTTCAAGTCTGCTGACACTTCATTTGCCATCTGGTATATGGTCCACTTTGGAGAATGTCCCACGTGCACTTGAGAAGAATGTGGGCTGTTTGGGCACAGTGTTCTGTGATGTCTGTTAGATCTAACGTGGTTTATTGTGCTCTTCGAGTCCTTTAGCTCCCTATTGATTTTCTGTCCTCCTATTTCTTATGAGAGCGGGATACTGAAGTCTCCAACTATTAGTGTAGAGTGAATATATGTTTTTGGGAGACAGAATTCAGCCCATAACACCCCCAACAATATCCACATCAAAATGCTAAAACTTGTGAATATGTTATCTGACATGGTATAACGGACTTTGCAGATGTGATTGAATTAAGGGTCTTGAGAGTGGAAGGTGATCCTGGATTTACCAGGCGGGTCCAAAGTAATCACAATGATCATTATAAATAAGCGGGGGCAGGAGGCTCAGAGCCAGAGGAGGAGATGGGAGGACAGAGTCAGAGGTTGGAGTGACACAGGGCATGAGCCAAGATCCAGGACAAACATGAGAAGCTGGCAAGGCAAGGAAACAGATTCTCCTCCAGAGCTTCCAGGAGGAACACAGCCCTGCCGACCCACTGCAGACACTGCCTTCCAGGACTCGACAAGAATAAACCTGTGTTTGTTGTAAGCCACTGCGTTTGTGGAAATTTGTCACCACAGCCTGTGGAAGCTGATACAGTGTCCATGACACTACGGGCCTCTTGGATCTGGAATGGCCAGAGTCAGGAGGAGGCCCTACATTCTTGAACCTCAAATTCAGACTGTGAGGGGTTCTCCATACAACCCAGGGCAAGTTACTCCCTCTCCTCTGCCCCTCAGTCATCTGTCTGTAAATGAGGGAGTGGAACCACACCCATCATTTCCAGATTCTGTAATTCCCAGGCCCTAACATCATCTTTCCCGGCCAGACACGACCCACAGAGAGTCACCAATTTCCCATTATAAGAAAGGGGGACTTTTACAAAGATCAGCAACTGCCCTCCATCCTCCCGTGATTTCCTGAAGGAGTGGACATGGTTACACATCTCAGCACAAAGGCCAGAACTCCACAGTGGACACACTTAACTTTGGGACACCCTCAACCCACACACACGGTTCTCACTTGGTTGCAGGCCACCAAAAACTCTCGCAGACTTGGAGCAAGACTTCTAGTCAAGTTTCCTGATGGCATCACCCAACCTGAACCAGCTCCTGACTAGCTTTTTCCTGGCTCCAGGAGAGACAGACAGCAGCCTGTTACACCCCCTCGCCCTCCATCAGATTCCATCACTCCCTCCCAACTGTGAGATCCAGTCAAGGCCCCCGATCTTAATATATGGAAGCCCATCAAGACCCGTTCCCATGAGTATGGGGGAGGGGGGACTGAAGATACAGGGCCTCTACACTTGGAATGTGCTCCCATGACCTCTGGTAGCCTGAGAGTCTGAGGCATGGCTAGAATCTTCCAGAATGTAGTTGTTTTGTCTCCTGAGAGTCTTTCCTTAAATTCACATTAATTTGCCCCCTCAATCTCAAAAGCATTACCTAGTGGCGTCACTGGCTGCGCTAAGCCTTCCATCTGCTTTCCAGCTGGGCACTTTCTGCCCCGACGCTAAATGACTCCACACTGTGGTTTGTCCCCTCAGCTTCCATTGTTGGGAAAAGCTTTTACATTCGGTGTCCCTTTTGTCTTTAATGGGATCTCAGCTTTAGGGCATGGGCTTTGCTACTTTCTGTTTTGACAGCTAGGAAGCCTCCTTCTAGCTTTGTTCTGTGCCGACCAGGAGAAGTGGTACAAGTGTCCCCCCCCCCTCCCCCCCGGGCAAGGCAATGGTGTGGAGAGAGCCGAGTGTGAGATGGGGGGAGTTTGCGAGCTGGTTGTTCACATGCTGTGACTTGATGGGAGTGTTTACACCACTGCAATGGGAACCATGGCGCACCGGGTGGCTGGCTCCACGCACAGGGACGGGGCTTCTGGAACCCTGGGCCTTCCTCACTTAGCTCAGCAGGTTTTGGCCCTGGCTCACAATGGAGTTGCCTGCCCCCCCCCCCGCCCCAATCAACTAAATCAAAGTCTCTGGGACCAGGGTCTGTGCTTTGTTATTTTAGTTCCCTGGTGATTTTAATGTGCAGCCAAAGTTGAGAACCAAAAGTGCAACCTCTCTTCTGAGACGTTCGCCCCCAGTAGACTAGCTGGATGGACCAGCTCTGACCCTGTTGCTCATTGCCCGGAGCAGGGCTGGGGTCCATCTGGGGAGACGGGCAGGGCTCCTTAAGTGAAGAAGGCGTGTTTGTGCCGCAGACCAGCTGCTGATTCCCAGGCTGGGTATTTACCTGAGACTTAAGGGCTCTTGATCTCCTTCAGTAGAAAGCACGTTGGACACGCTGCCGTGGGGGCGGGGGTGGCCAAGCTTATCTTGTTCCAGGTTACACACACCTGTTTATTAACCTACCTGGTGAATTTAAGCAGGCCCTGCCCCTCCCTGGGCCTCTGCCCGGGAGAGGGGCTCGGGCGGGAGCCAGGAAGCCCCTCCAGCTTGGCCCCTACAGCCTGCTTGGGCTGGAATCACGTGGTCTTTCTCCTTTTCGACAGATGCACTCGGAGAGGGGAGGAGATCTCTAGGATCCTAGACAGCAGGAAGCAGGGCTGGGCCAGGAGCCAGGCCTCCTCTGGATGCCACGCTGCCTGAGGTGTGGGCTCCAGGGTCCCCGTCTCCAGGCTCTACCAGGAAGCCCAAGGCTGTGACTGCAGGTGTGGAAGGGAAGGATGAACAGAAAGGCAGGGTGGGGACTCTGGGGAGCTGGAGAGCTGTGGGGGAGGCTATCCAGGGACCTGCCATGGGGGGTATTTTCACCCCTCTTGTTAGCAGAGCCTGTAGGGTCTGAGTGGGGCCAGTGCCAAGTTCCTCTTTGAAATGACCTGTTTGTGGCGGGGAGCTTCTGAGGAAGTGGGGGCCTAACCACCAATAGGCAATCATTCCCCCAGCTCGTTCCCCAGAAGGAGCCGCGCTCGCATGACTACCAGGGCCTGCCCTCGGTCCCGCTTCCTCCCTCTGGAATAATTCAGACGTGAGGCTGAGATTATTGCTGGAGTTCCGCCAGGGCACCTGCTCGGTGTTTATGTCCTGCCTCAGCAGAGCATCGTGCCGCCCAATCCCTCCTCCAGGCAGCGCCCACTGACCCGCCTGGCAGTGGCCTCTTGTTCCGTTTGGAATTATTCTCCCAGGATTTGGGGTTTTCCCTAAGGGACTGTTAGCCCCCCAAGAAGAAGGGCCACTGGTGTCCTACCAGTCACAGATTCAGGCAGCATGGAGAAAGGACAAGGGAGTGGGATGCGGACTCAGACAGACCTGAGTCCAAATCCTGTTTCAGTACCTTACCAGCCACGGGAGCCCCTTGTTATTCATCTTAGAGCAGACGACACCCCACTATTCCCCAGATCCCCTTCCTGGGTCTGCTTCCTGGCGTCCTTGCAGTTCCGTGTGGTCACGTGAGTGGGTCCTAGCTGAGCTTCCTCAGCTAGTGCTCATGATGGGCGACATTCCTGTGTCAGGGATTCTGAGAAGTAGGGATGTGCTCTCCCAGGTCTGTTGTCCTCTGTCAGCTGAATGCAGAGGACACTTAGGGCCTCATGGCCAGTGCAGCCCCAAGACGGAAGGAGCTGGGGTCTCTGAACCTCTACCTCAAGTGAGAAGTAGACCTCTGTTGTTGTCGAGCCATTATATATTCTGGGCTATTTGTTGTAGCGTCTAGAGCTATCCTAAGTAACACTGTCTCCCAGCACTGTCGGGAAGGTGGAATAAAGCATGCAAAAGGGCCTGGCATGGTGCCTGGAACACGGAGAATGGGGGACTTACCAGATGCTAGCTTCTTTCTTTCCTAATTAGCATCAACTTCTCCAAGCACATGGATGGACATGGCCTCAGACCTTTCCTGTGACTCTGGATTGATGGCTTAACTTATTTTATAATTATGTTATTGATTAGTATGAATTGTAATATACAGGATTATAATCATTTTATTATGACTCTAAGCTTAGACTTTGTTAGGGACCCAGTTTTTAAGGTGCCACTATCAGATGCTTTGTGCTCACGAAGCTGCACCCGTCAGAGAGCTTTGGGTTGTAAGCGACAGAAAACCATTTCAAACTGGCTTAAACAAAATAAGCAATTGATTGATAAGTGAAGACACCAATGGGAATGTAGATGCTTACCGAGTGTCATGCAGGTATGGCTGTATCCAGGTACCCAGATGATGCTTCAGACTTCTCTCCCCACCTCTCAGCTCACCTTCCCTCTGTGACAGGTTCCTCTGCAGGGAAGTTTCTCATGTGAGGTGGGCAAGTCTTATGGCCACCCCCCCTCAACTCAGCACCCAGCTCAAAAGAAAACTTCTCTCTCCCCAACACTGCAGTTTTGGGAGTGGATATTTACGTTTTACACATCACACATTTGGCTGCAGGGACCGAGGCTGTGCCACTACCGTCATGAAACAGTTTTACCAAAGTCTCCAGGCCCCTTTCTAAAAACCCAGACCAGAAACCCCCTCTTATTTCTGCCCCTCAGGCCTGCCGGACAGAAAACCAGGTCACAAGGCAACAAGCTGAAGGGGCTAGGAAAATTTTAGGCTGGAGAAGGAATGCTGGAGGAGGTCAGGAGAACGGTCTTCAATCTTGGAGGAACAGCTGGATTTTGCTCAAAGCAAGGAAGCACTTTTGGCAAGTCCGGGCAGCCCCGTGCTGGAAAGGCTGTCTCGGGGTGGTGCTCTCCTCCGAAGCCGTGAGGGTGCGCAGTCTGAGGGGACCCTGCACTAGGAGTCAGAACCCTGGGGAGGGATCTACACCGCGGCTCTGCCGTGGCCCTCCTGAGCCCAGGGTTTTCTTCTGTCCAGAGGGGTAATGATACCGGCTTCCTTGCGTGGAGATGGAATGATGGTAGTTGAGGTGTTTTGCAAGCAGTAGCGCACTAAACGAATCTGACCGTGCTCAGTCCAGGAAGCGGCAAGGGCAAAGGGCAGTGGGAGCTCAGGGGCGGGAGTGTGCGCGTGCAGACCATGTGGGGGCAAATGTCAGGGGGAGAGACAAGGCCTCTGAGGCCAAGAAGGGGTGCTGACGGGGTGCTGTTGGCCAGTGCTTTGCAGAGGCTTCAGACCGGCGTCTTCAGGTTCCTACAAAATGCCAGGCCTGGCTCCTGTCATCGGGGGACTCACCCTGTGGGGCGGGGGGCAGAGCCTGAACCACAGACATGGCGCCTGAGCAAGCTTATTGATGAAAGAAGGTGCGATCCGAGCGTTGGGGGAGACGTGGGGCAGGATAAAGGAGGCTGAGTGCGTGTGCACGGGGTACTCCACGTTCACAGGCCTCAAGGAGAAGCTGGGGTTCCAGCAAGAACAGGAAGGGTGTGAAAAGTCTGAAGCCACGCTTCTCACTGGGGCTGTTCCTGCCCCGGCGATCATGGCCACCCCCCGCTCCCCGCTGTGGCCTCCCCCAGGGGGCCGAGTGCAGGAGCCACTGGGAAGAGCAGGATGGGGTGGGAGCGGGGACGCTTCCTACAGGAGAGAACTCCTTCCCCTGAGAGACTGAGCCACACTCCTCCAGGCAGCCACCAGGTCATCCGAGGTCACCAGGGCAGGGCTGGATTCCCCGGCACGCCGGCAGGCCTGCAGACATCATTTGATCAACCTCTCAGGAAACAGAGACCCATGTGCGCGTCCCTCGGGCTACTTCCTGTCAGCTGGGCTCCAGGCCAGCCCCTGTCCACTTTCCCGGGAACATCCTAGAGGGAAGCTGTGGGCTGCAGAGTAGGGAGAAGAGGGTTCTAATCCCCATTTAACCTGGGGCTGGGGAGTCAAGTTTGGGAGCCTTCATTCCTTCTGGAAATGAGGAAAATGGCAGCTCCTCTTAGGGTGAGGGTCAAATGGGTCATGACCAAGGTGTGGAGCGGTGCCTGGCTTGT
This sequence comes from Ursus americanus, assembly GCF_024610735.1. Taxonomy (NCBI): domain Eukaryota; kingdom Metazoa; phylum Chordata; class Mammalia; order Carnivora; family Ursidae; genus Ursus; species Ursus americanus. The sequence continues at coordinate 78,758,810 of NC_142133.1, read as the reverse complement.
AGGAATTGCTCAGGAATTCCCAGCAGAAATGGGGGTGCGGGCAGGAGGCAGTGGGCTTTGAGCAGCTCTAGCGGTCTGGACCCTGGCCACAGCGCCGCCATCCTCCCAGTGGGACGGTCGGGAGTGTCCCAGGAGATGATGATGGGACAGGGGTCCTCAGGGAAACACAAGGCATTGCGGAACATCCCTGTTTTGGGATTGAGAATTTTCCAAGGCGCTTCTCGGCAGCTCATTGTCCTCAGATATGGCCTTTCCTGTCATCCCAGGACTGTTCCTAAAAGAGTAGGAAAATCCTCCCAGAACCACTTCCTATCCTTCCCATCCGGGAGCACCTGGTCATGAGGACATGGCAGTGACTTGTGACTTCTCATTAGTGTTGGGGAGTTTACAAAGCGAAGCCACATCTGCTCTCTCAGCTTGCCCTCACACCCCCCCGTGGGTTATGTCTTACTGTACCCATGTCATAGATGAGAAGACTGAGGCCCGGAGAGATCAGGGGCCATCCTCAGGGGTACGCAGCTGGCAAATGCTGAGCCCATGCTAGCTCAGGTCTTCTGGAGCAGGGTGGGGGTATACCTGGCATCTTGACTGTTCTGATGTTTATCTGTCACTCAGGACCATAGTTAAGAGTGCCTTTTCCACACTCAAAGGCACCCTGTTTGGATTCTAAATTATATGGTCTGAAATGAAGGCCATGATGGTTTCTGCTATATCTCCAATGATCTGAAGGAGTTCAGCCTAATGGGAGATCACAGCCCACCCTGTAGATTTGGGCGGTGGGAAAGGGGAAGATGGCCTCTTCCTAGATAGTCCGCTACCCCCTGCCCTCTGCTTCAGTGCATTGTTCCCAGTCCAGCCTTTTCTAGCACCAGACGGGCACTTCCCTGCCCGCTGTCCTCCCTTCCACTCTTCCCTCTCCTCCTACGTCCTCCCAGGGCTCCCTGCAGCTCTGGCCACCTGTTCCCCCCAGCTATCCAGGAGTCACACACAGGCACCTGGGCAGATGCCCACTGGACATTCTCCAGAGACAGCTCTATCTCAAGATATGGATATGGTTCAACTGCTCTAGACGTGCCCCCATCCCTCACCACTGGGGACCCCCCTCATCCAGCCCCCAAACCCTCACCACTGGGACCCCCCTCATCCACCCCCATCTCTCACCACTGGGAACCCATCTTCATCCAGCTGCAGAGCTCCAGGACCCCCAACCAAGTCAGCCAGACATTGCCAGGTGCCACTCCTCTCCCTCCTTTCCAGCCATGTCTAGCTCATGGTACCCAGTGTGCTGTGGATGATCAGACAGATGTTCTAGATCCAGGGGGTGTTGGGAAAGGAGGAAGGGAGCCCCTCCAGTTGCAGGCCAAGCCTGTTGGGGATGTGATGGCACCTGGGAACTGAATGTCCCCAATCCAAAGAGCATGACGTTCCCAGACATCGGAAGGGTCCTGTGGAACGTGTGACTCCGGTCTGAGTTCAGGTGGAGGGCTGGTGTGGGTGCAGGTGAGTCATGTGTGGCTCTGGGACGGATCCCCAGGAGTGCCCTGGAAAAGTACAAAGCCATTATTTACAGGGCAGTGTGACGCCGGCTTCCTTTGACATCGATTGTCGCTGGTCTGCTGCTGCATACATTTCTGAAAATGCCTCCAGTGGGTGACATTTATCAAATCAAGCGCTTTCTAGTTTTATTCCCCAAATACATAGACAATTCTCTTTGTAGATAATGTTGCCAGCCCGCCCGGGCCTGCGCAGCGAATGATCCAATTGGAGAGGACGCGGTATCCCCTGCCAGCAGAGAGAAAGGAGAACGAGGCACGGGGGCCCCTGCGGGATGCAAAAGCGGGTGCAGCTCGTCCTCTTTAGCTTTCTCCTTCCTAACGGTGGTGTGTTGGTGGAGATGGGGTGGGGGTGGCAGGGCCCTGTCCCCGTCGGCATCATGCACAGATCTTTGGAGACACGCAGGCCACCGAGGACCTTCCTGCAACCCAACGTTTGAGCTGGGCCTCGAGCAGGGCCACGGGGGGAGGTGTGAGCAGCACCTGCCCTTGGGTAGAGTGCTGTCTGTCCTCGTCAGCCGAAGGGGCTCCACTGTGGGCCAGCACGAGGAGTGATCAGCCCAGTGACCCCACCCCCAACTCATGCTGTCTTGCCACCTGTTCGAGAAAGAACTGGCCAAAGGGAATGTGCGGGAGTCAGCTTGCTGCCCTCCTAGGCTCTGGGCACACTCCCTGGGGGGCACGGTAGGAACATGTCCTGCCCCCTCCCTATGTGCCAGGCCCTGTGCCAGGCTCTCTTTGTGGTCATCTGGTCTACCCCAAGGGACAGATTTTGGTCTCCTCTCTTTTTATGGCCAAGAGTGTTTCCTTGCCCACGGCCACCCATCTGTCATTGGGCAAAGCTGGGGCTGTGTCCCTTCCCCAGCCCACTGTGCAGTGCACATGACCTCGACACTGTTCTGTCTGCTCTTCCTCCCTGCATACAGGGACTGCCCCGCTGACTGTTCCCTCGCTGGGCTCCTCCCGGGGCCAACCCTGAACCTCAGGACATGCTGAGGGGCCCTTGGCAGAACCTTGGGCTAGAGGAAGCCAACCTGTCTGAGATTCAACTCCCAGACATCTCACCTCTTACTCTCAGGAGACACCCCTCTAGAGGCGGGGCCCAGAGAGGTCGAGAGGGTCTCTCAGGCCCTCTGGCTCCTGCTCCTGCCACTGCAGTGTCCTGTGATGTCCTGGGAGAAGCACGAGGCCAGTCACTAGACGGAAGACCGTTTTCCTTCATAGCAGCCTGTGAACACCAACAGCCAAGCCCTGTCCCCGTCAGGACAGCCCCACAGGATGGACGGAGGGTGGCCACACACACCCTCATTCATTGGCCGCTCCTCTCCTGGCTCTCTGGGACTGCCGGCAGGTGCAGACGTACCCGGATGGCAGGCAAGGCAATGAAGCCAGACACGAGAGCTATGCCCCCTGCCCCCTCCACACAAGGAAGAGCTCCTTCCTCCTGCCTCCGTATGAGCACAGAGTGGGTGGGAGCTGTGGCATCTCAGACGTGCGGGGTCATTGGTTCCACCTTCTCTTGGTCCTGGTGAGGAACTGAGGCTCAGGCGGGCAGTGACTTGCCCAGGGTGTCCCAGAATTGGAGGCAGAGACATCCAGAAATTTCGCCATCTTGGATGGGTCTCTCCTATTACTCATGGACATCTGTGGCTGGGTCGGTAATGCCCATAATGACCCTGTCCACCCACCATAGGCTGCATTGATAGCGTTGGTTTTCCTAAAACTCCCTCATCCATCCTGAGCCCAAGAGGCCTGAGAGTCAGCCCCTCCCATCCCCCACCACACTGAGGAAGGTCAAGGGCCTGGAGCTAGACAAGACAGGAAGGAGCATGGCTCTGACCGTAGGCCCCACAGAGGCCTTGGGCCCAGGTCTTTCTACAGTCCCCCACTGAGGGGACAGTTTGCTGGTCAGTGGAACTGCCTGATGAGACATCTTGGTCCCCAAAATGAGCTGTCCTTTCTGGTTGGCTCCCATAAAGTCCCACAAATCCCCCCCCCCCCCACTGCAGCCCAGCTCTGCGCAGGGTCTCCAGGCGACCCTTCAGAGGCTGTGTGCACGGTGTGTGTTGGGGGCAGCACTGTGGCTTCCAGCCCACCCCACCCCAAGGTGCTCAGCCTGCATTTTCAACATCTTAATTCTCTTTCAAATGGAAGGAAAAAAACACAGCAAAGGAAAGGTCCCAGAGCTCTAAAAGGTTTTCACTGCTCCGAGCACTTAGGCGGCTGGCTGAGTGGGGAAGTGGCGGGCGTGCCGGGGGGAGGGCACTCAGGGACACAGAGTCACAGGCGGAATTTTCCATCACGCCCTCCTCCCGTCACAGTGAGTGTCCCTGTGAGGGGGTCCCTGGAGACAGGGGTGTCTCTAGGAGTCCTTGGGCTCCTGCTTTCGTCTTCAGCGCCCATCACCAACCACCTACTGCGTGCCCTGCCTGCTGCGGGGGACCAAGGGGTTCCAGCGCACGGGGGCGAGTCAGAGGTGGGCTGGGCTCGTGGTGCTGGCAGAGAGGGGCAGGCACCCTGTGCCTAGACTCACCCCGGAGCGGACGGGGCCCTACTGTGTGCTAGCTGCCGGAAGCATGGGGGGTTCCACGCAGCAGCACGGCCTGCCCTGAGGAGGCCCGCTTTCTCGGGGCGGGGGGGAGGGGGAAAGTGGTTAAAAGAGACAAGAGCCTACACTAAGGCGTAGCCCCCTTGGCCCCTCCACTCACACACAGGCCCTCGGCCTCACGATGCCCCTTTCACACCCCAGCAGACGGCCGACCCGGCCCAGCTGAGAACAGTGTGTACCACACATTCACGCACGTGCACTTGACCTACGTCCCACGGCAGGAAGCGCCCAGGGCAGCATGCGTGGGGCAGGGCCTGGGGGCCTGCGGCAGATTCCCTCACCTCCCCGAACCTCAGTGTCCTCATGTCGAATACAGCTGGCCGCACCTCCTCCCTGGGGCTGCCTGGCTAGAAGGCGCTAGAAAAGACAACCGCTGCTGCACCCACACGTGTACACGCACATTCACCCACGCGTGCACACAGACACGTTAGAGAATCTACGGTGGGGAAGCCCAGGGCTGAGCAGAGGTCTTGCAGGGAAGAGCAAACTGGGACAGAATCTGGGGACCTGGGTCAGCATCTCCCGGTGGGAGGGAGGAGACTGAGAGCTGGGGGGGGGGGGGGCGGCTGGGGGCCTGGAGAGAGACGGGCTTGGAGCTCCTGCGCTGCCCGGTGAGGAGCTGCCGAGGACAAGCTGAGGCTCTGCAGCCACAGGCCCCCCTCTGAGCCCGTTTCCCCACTCTGTGTCCCCGTCCCCTGAGCCATCCTGAAGGCCCTACCTTCCCACCATGTGCAGGTGAGAAGTGTCAGATCTGGAGGGAGCAATAAACAAGCTGTCCCCAGCCTCAGGCCCTACCCCGCCTCCAGTCCCCTGGTTCAGGGGAGCCTCAGAGTATTTGAGAAACCTGGGCCTGGGGCGGTACTGGTAGATGCCCGTCCCTTCCAGGGGGAGCTCAGCCTGACTGCCCCGCCCTCCTGCCCCTTCCGTCTCCGAGCACTGTCTTCAAGGCTGGGCCAGGCATCGAGCTTCCTGCCTCTGTGGATCCTGGCAAAACCCCTTCACGCCATAAGTCTCCTGGGGTGGGGGCGGGGGGTCCCCAAGCCAGGAGTGTTTTCCAGGAATGGCTGCCTCCTTCCTCTTCAATGTCTCCCATAATTAAAAGCCTAGCCTGGTATCTGCAGTTTTCATTTTCCAGAGCGGGGGCCTTGGAGATTAATCATTATTTGCAAACATTGCCTACTCATCATGGTCATGGCAGGGCACGAACCGCAGCTGCTGGCAATTCGGAAGGAATGAGGTGGAGGCCGTGAGGGGCAGGCAGCCTCCCCGGTGGGGAAGAAGGCGGAAGACCTGGTCTGGTCAGGCCGACGGTGGCCATGACCGGTGCCTGGGACCTTCGGGGGCCGTGAGTTGTTAATTCTCATTCCCCCCTGGCAGTGGGGCAGGACTGGGGGTGGGGGCACTAGATTGTAGGTGAGCAAATCCACATTCAAGCCCAAGTGGCCACTTGGTGAGACCCGTGCCCTCAATACTCACTGCCATGGCCAGCCCCCAACCTCCCCCCACGTGTCTTTGCATCATTCAGATGGCTTGTTCTTTGGGCACAGAGATTTTATAAACCAGGTCAACCAAGGGCACTTCTGACTCAAACTTATATTTCTAAGAAACACTCACATCCATGCGTAGCATTTGCCAGCCACGGATTGGCCCCACGCCTATGCTGCTGAGCACGTCAGCACTGGTCACCACACCCGGCCCAGCCGGAGTCTGGAAAAAATACAGGGACTTGCTATTTCTCCCAATTATTTTTTTAAGAGTTTATTTATTTATTTGAGAGAGAGAGAGGGAGAGAAAACAAGAGAGAGTACAAGCTGGAGGAGGGGGAGAGGGAGAGGCAGACTCCCACTGAGCAGGGAGCTGGATGCAAGACTCGATCCCAAGACCCTGGGATCATGACCTAAGCCAAAGGCAGATGCTTAACCGACTGAGCCACCCAGGCACCTCTTTTCTCCCAATTATTAAGTGGAGTGTTTAGTTTGCTGTGGATGTTGGGGTGTATTCAATGCTGTGATGCGTGTGTGGGGAGTGACCCTACACCCCTTTCACTCTTTTTGACTTAGAATCGTGGGATTGATGGTCAGATGAAGCTGCATGTTCGGCGGCTTACACGAGCCCTTTTCTGTGCCTCGTTTCCCCAACTGCGAGTGGGGAGGTGGAAGCAGGGACCTCTCAGGCCTCTTGCAGCTCTGGGCCCTTCTGAAGGCCACTCAGGCCAGCACATGCCCTCCGGGACTCAGCCCAACACCAGCTGAGTAACTCCTTGCTGGCCGTGGGGCCCCACCCCATCCCTGCCCGAAGTCCCGAGTCCCTGCGGCAGAGCCAGGATGCAGACGCAGCTCGAAGCACCTGCCGCTGCCCTGCTCTGTGAAGGGGTGTCGAGAAAGGGGCAGCCCCAAGAAACTGCATCTGACCTTCTCTAAAATTAGGTCCCAAGTCCCAAGGGGCAACTGAAATGAGGATGAAAAATGAGAAAACAAATTGAGGGCACCGGAGGATGTTAAAAATATGCGTCTATATTAATGGAAGCCATGAAAACAGGGCTCCCGCAGGCCCGTGAAGTGCTTGTGTGACCGTCATTATTATAGTCATTGGAACGTGCAGGGCTCCAGGGGCCCCAGGGAGCACCTGCTCTTCCAAGCCTCTTGTTCTACGGACAGGAAAGCTGCCCATGGGGGGCAGAGATGTGTCCAAGGCCACGAACAGGGCGACACGAGGCCAGGCAAACGCATGGACCCAGACACGCCTCAGAGGGAAGGATGCTCCAGTCCCGGCCTGGAAGGGGCAGGATCTGGTGCAGGAGGGAGCGTTGTCTCAGCCCCTCCCGGCTACACAGTGCTTATCACGGTGCCCGGCATATAATAGGTGCCTAATAAACTTCGCTTATTACTTTCATTATTCTTATTGATCAGTGGAGTGGAGTGATGTGAGGACAATGTTTGCAGGAAATGACTTCTCCCCAGCAGACTGAGTAGGGAGAGAAAAGCAGGGCTGGGCCAGCCTGGGACCGGGTGGGGAGGTGAGGGAGGCTGAAGGAGTGACGCCCGGGTTCAGAGACACAGCGGCAACACAGCAGTGACAGTGACCTCTGAGTGAGCACCTACTAGGTGTTGGCACTGGGCTGGGATGTCGTTCCCATTGTTCTCTCAGTCCTCACACCGCAGGGTCACCACCTCCAATCCACAGACAAGAGCCCCCACATTCATGGGCCCACCCCGGGGCACCCAGACTGCCCCTCCCACACTCAGCCCCATCCCTGATCTGCTGCCTTCTGATGGAGCCCCATGTTTCCCTCCAGCCAGGCTCCCCCTACAGCCTTTCACCTCCTGCTTGTCTGCAAACTCCACCCTGAGCAGACCCCTCTCCCGGGAGCTCGCCTGGGGCAAAGGCGATAGCCCTGCTTGTTCCCCTGGCCCGCTCTGAGCCTTGGTTGCTTCATCTATGCAATGAGCCCCAAATAACCTTAGATGCCTCTGGCTGGAGGACAAGCCCAGGATTGCCTTCTGGAAGATTCTGCAGGTCTAGTGCAGCTTCCATCCCCCTGCAATGTCCTCGTCTACGGGCTGGGGTCCCGCACGGTGGAAAAGGGGAAATGTTCCTTGCCGCCAGTAACTAAACACAGAGACCAGGAGGGGAATGGGATGGAGAAGACCCCAGCCAACACCAACACCTGGTGGCGGGATTGCACCCAGGACCCCAGCCCCTGTAGGCTCAGACCCACCTGGGGAGCCCAGCTCCAGGGCTGGGGGGTGGAGGGGAGGGGCAGGGAGGCAGAGGGTAGAAGAGAAAAGGGGAGAAGAATGGAAGGTGGGGGGCTCTGTCCCCTCCCTGGCTTCCAACTGACTTGTCCACACAGTCTGGAGGTGTATTGGGGTGATTTTCACTGCAAGCAACAAAACTCAATGCTAACTGACTTACGTGATAAAGTCCATTTGCTATGTTAGTCTCTATTTGAAGTTTTTCATAATACAAATACAAACACAAAAATGAGTGCTAAAGGGATGAACCGCTTCGTGGATCCATCAAGGAGAGGTAATGAGTCACCTACAGAAAGCCCAGGCATAGTCATTTTCAGGCCTGGTTCAGGGGTTCGGGCTGTTTCTGCGCAGGTCTCTGGGCTCTGCCCTCCACATGCACTGGCACGAAGGATGCTCCCAGCCGCTGGGGTGAATGCATCCTCACTTGCTCTCTGGACACAGACGGGCTTTCCCACAACCTGATTTGGGGCAGGGCCATGACGAGAGGTATCCCATGGGCCTCGCACAGTCGCCTGGGTGCGGACGAGGCTGATCACAGCTGGGCTGGGCTATCGAACAGGGTAGAGAGCCCAGAAATAAACCTGGGCTTGATGGTCAGGGACCGTGCAACAAAGGAGGCAAGAATGCACAGTGGAGAAAAGACAGTCTCTCCGATAAACGGTGTTTAAAAAAAGCAAAACAAAACAGACAGCACCATGCAGAAGAATGAAACTGGACCGCTTACTTACACCACACACAAAAATAAACTCAAAATGGATCAAAGACCTAAATGTGAGACCTGAAACCATAAAACTCCTAAAAGCAAAGGCGGAAATCTCTGGGACATCGACCTTAGCGACGCATTTATGGATCTGTCCCCTCAGGCAAGGGGAATGAAAGCAAAAAGAAACTGTTGGGACTACACCAAAATAAAAAGCTTTTGCTCAGTGGAGGAACCCATCAACAAAACAAAAAGGTAACCTAGTGAATGCGGGAAGATATTTGCAAAGGATACGTCTGATAAGTGGTTGATATCCAAAAAATACAAAGAACTTCTACAGCTCAACACCAAAAAGCCCAAATAATCCAATTAAAAATGGGCAGATGACCTGAATAGACCTTTTTAAAGAGATTATTTATTTATTTATTTATTTACTTGGGAGAGAGAGAGAAAGCACAAGCAAGGGGTGAGGCAGAGGGAGAAGCAGGCACCTCACTGAGCAGGGATCCCCACCTAGGACTCAATCCCAGAACCTGGGATCATGACCTGAGTTGAAGGCAGACAATTGACTGAGTCACCCAGATGCCCTGAATAGACAATTTTTTTCAAAGAAAACACACAGACGGTCAACAGATACACAAGAAGATGCCAACATTGCTAATCTTTAAGAAAATGCAAATCAAAACCACAGTAAAACATCACCACACACATGTCAGAATGGCTAGGATCACAAAGATGAGAAGTACCAGTGTTGGTGAAGATGTGGGGAAAAAGGAGCCCTCGTCACTATGGCTGGGAACGTGAACTGGTGTCTCTGCATGGAACCCTCCAGTGGCTTCAATCACAGAGCAAACCCAAACCTCATAACATCCCATGAGGCATGGGCCTGGCCCCCTCTGCCGCCTCCAGCTCCCTCTCCAGTCACCTCGGCTCATCTTCCTCCCAGACATCCAGAGTTGCCACGTCCTCAGGGCCTTTGCTCTAGCTCTTCCCTCTGACCTTTGAAAGCTGAGTTCTTCCCATCACTCAGGTCTCAATGTCACCTCCGTGGAGAGGCCCTCCTTCACAGGAGCCACAAAGCTGGACCAAATGGAAAGTTTGGGGTGATGGGGGGGAAAAACAAGACATGTGTCTCCTGGACAGAAATGTACAGGGAGGTCCCATGCACCCCCTCCCACACCCACCAGTCTTAACTTCTGACACAACCATCCTGCTTGACCAGAGCCAAGAAACTCTCATTGAAATCCACAGGGTTCATTCCGAGTTTACCATTCAACTCACTCATTTGAGTGTGTATGCGTGTGGAGGTCTATGCAATGGTGCCCCATGTGCAGCCACGACCACCATTGATATCCTCAGTGGCACCCCATCCTACAAGAATCCCCACGTCGGCCCTTTGTAGTCACGCACATCCTCTCCTCTCCCATCTCAAAAACACAACTCTGTCTTCCACCTCTGGGATTATGTTATTTCACGATGGCTACAGAACTAGAATCATGGAGTAGCTATCCTTTTTGAGATTGGCTTTTTTTCGCTTAGCCTAACTTCCTTGAGTTCTGTCTGCATTGCTGTGTTTTTCAAGAATTCATTTCTATGTATTGCTGGAAGGATATAGCGGTTTCTTTCACCACTAACCCTTTGAAGAGTATGGGTAGTGTCCAGTCTGGGGCTACCATGAATAAAGAAGGGTTTCCAGAACAACCCTCCAGGTTGCTGTGTGGAGAATTGGTTGGAATGGAGAAGAGTAGAAGCAGGGAGAGCACTGTGTTTTTGCTGTGGTCCGGGCAAAAGGTGATGACTGGTTGAACCAGGCTGTTGGTGGGAGAGATGGAAAAATGGTCAGACCTACCTTGTGCTTTGATGTGCAATGAGATTTGCTGACATGGGAGTCAATAGCAGAGAGGAATCATGCTTTTGGCTTATGAAATAGAGCAGACGGTGGTGCCCAAGGGTGTCCCTGTGTCTGAGCCCGGGGGCTGGAAGGAGCAGCACTGCTCACACAGGGCGGGTGCCTGGTACCGGGTCGCAGACCGCACACAGCTGAAAGGAGCTGAGCGTTGAAGGCCTGTGCTTGCCATGGTAGGGCCTGCAAGTCCCACAGATTACCCGCTCGCTGCACATCACCTTTTCTGCTGCTACTCCCCTGCGTGGACAGAGGTTCTCAAACTTGAGTGTGCATGACAGCCACCTGGGACATTCCAGCCCTGGCCTCAGAAACTCGGATTCGGAAGTCTGTGTGGGGCTCAGGACCCTGCTGGCTTCTGGGGCTCACACAGCGGGTCTGGTTCAGTGGGCCTGAGCTGGATCTTCCAGAGTCTCCCTGCACAGCTTACAGAGGTCTGGGGGGAGTGAGGAGGGTGCGTGGGCCCCAGCACGAGAGCCCCAGTCACTGCGAAGCCCTTGTGTGGGGCGCGGGGCGGGGGAGCTCTTAGAGGGAGTTGAGGTCTGGCTGTTCGTCCTTAGCAGAGAAGCACGTCACCCTTGATGGTCTGGAGACCTCAGCCCCCCAGTGAGGGTGACAGCAGGGAGACAGTGGGGTGTTGGGGACATTCCCCTAAAAGGAATTCGGCTCCAGCACAGCCTGTGTTCAGCTCGAACAGAGCACACCTTGCATCCCACATTTCAAGCAGGTGACAATGCTGGCACAGCCGCGGGGCAGGCCGTGGGACAGAAGCCTGTGGGCGGTGGAGGAGAATGCTGTGACGGCCCCAGGCTGCAGAGAGAGCTGGCTCCACACGGCAGCGACTCCCAGCACCTCCTCCCAGAAAGGATGCCGCTCTTCTTGAGAGGTTGGCCCAGGTGGGAAACCTCGGATCTCCTCTGCACACTGGGTCACTGGACCCTGGGTCACTGAGGACACGCAGGGAAAAGCAAGGAGGCGGAGGTCAGCGGGATGCCGCATGGCTACAGAGGCCAGATAAGGGTGCTCAGTTAAATTTGAATTTCAGATAAACCCAAATAATTGTTTTCTATAGGTCCCAAATAATGCACGGACACCCTGTATTTTTATTTGCTAAATCTGGCAAATTTAGGCATAGGACACCAGCCAGGGCATCTACTGAGTGCCTTTTATATACTAAATATTCTGAGTAGATACTTCCAACTGTGACTTTTGTTCTTTTTTTTTTTAAGATTTTTTTATTTTTTATTTATTTATTTTATTTTAAGATTTATTTATTTGACACAGAGACAGCCAGTGAGAGAGAGACAAGCAGGGGGAGTGGGAGAGCAAGAAGCAAGCTCCCAGCCCGATGTGGGGCTCGATCCCAGAACACCGGGATCACGCCCTGAGCCGAAGGCAGACGCTTAATGACTGAGCCACCCAGGCGCCCCATTTTGTTCTGTTTATTAATATTGATGGGGCGCCTATAATGGGCTAGGTGCCTATCATGCACCTATTATGGGCACTTATTGTGTGCTAGGACCGTTCTAGGGGGACATAGGGATTCAGCAGTGAGCAAGGCAGGCATGAACTCTGCCCTCTTGGCACTTGCATTGGAGGGAGGGGGCAAGAAGTAAATAGGCAGATAAAAATATATTGTCAGGTGGTAAAAGGGCTAACCAGAAAAGAAAGCAGACTGTTGGAGGAAGCGGGGCTCTGTGGCTAATCTTGTGGGGAAGAAGGAAGTCTGCTCTGAGCAGAGACAGGCAAGGAGGTGAGTGTGCCCGAGGGAGGCACTGCAGGCAGAAGGACCAGCACATGCAAAGGCCCTGAGGACGTTGCGTGGGAGACATAAAGGCACAGAGAGGCTGGAGCAGAGGGAGCAGGCACTGGTGTGGTGGGAGCACAGCCCACATGGTGTCAGTCACCACGGGGAGTTTGGCTCTGAGCAAGATGGGAGCCATAGGAGGCTTTCAAGCAAAGGAGCCAGGAGCTGCTGTAGTGTTCAAAGGCTCACTCTAGCTTTCGGTATTGGTCTCATCCAATCCTCACAGTAACTGCAAAGCCAAGGACAGGGCAGAGTGACGCAGAGCAGATGAGGGGGTGGAAGATGGGGGAGATCAGAAAGCCCCCCTGAGAAGGGGGCATCTAGAACAAGAAAGGAGAGAGCGGACAGAGCTGCAGGGAGAGGCGGCACCGAGCCCTGTGTTGTCTGTAACCCGAGGCGAGGATGCAGGTGGGCATCAGATCTCAGTGCCCAGGGGGGAGGCATCTAGTGGGTGCCAGGCTGGACTTGAACTTGGCCTTGAGGATGGCAGTGTTCGCTCTTAGGGACAACTAGGGTGTGAGTGCTCCCAGGAGAGGCAGGGTCACCTTGTAGTGGCCCGCAGAGCCCAGATCTCCAGGCTGCTTCCTGCTCCACGCCCAGCGCTTTCTGTCCCCAGCTGCATCCCTCTTACGTGGCCTGCCTGTGATCCTGGCATGCTAGCTGACCCCAGGTGAACCCCCCTCCTGCCTGTGATCCTGACACCCCTAATGGTCTTCAGGTGAACACCCTGGCCTCCTCTCTTCGGGGGGCCAGCCCTGCATTTTGAACCTATTCCAAAAGGTCTGCTTTCTGGGCTCTTTCCCAGCTCAGTGAGGTGGGGTGGGGGGGAATCCCTGAGCCCTTGAAACCTGATGCCCATGCAGCCGGCATAGCCCAGTGTGGCCTCAGGTCAGGGGGTGGGCTCAGGGGGGCCTCTTGACCGCCCCCTGGCCCTGCTCTCATGCTTGGCAAAGCCACCTCTGCGGCTCCAAGGATGGCATTCCTCTCCCGTATTTGGCGGGGCCACTGCTACCTGCCACAAGACGAGTCACGGCCAGGCCGGTGGGTGAGCCCTGCACCCCCTAGCCGCCTACGGACAGCCTTAGTGCCGGGCGGGCTGGGGTCACAGAGCAGACACGGAAGGCAGATGTGGGAGATGCTTGCCTTCCTCGAAAACTTCTCCAGGAGGGAGCTGTTTGCTGGCTCTGTGTGTATGTGTCTGTGCACACGTGTGTGTGTGTGCGGTGTGTATGTGTATATAGGGTGTGCCTGTGCGAGTGTGTGAGTGTGTGCGGTGTGTGCATGTGAGGCGTGCGTGTGTGTGTGTGTGTGTGTGTGTGTGTGTGTGTGTGTGTGTTGAGCTCCCAAGGGACACTTAGCCAGGGGACCCGTACACACCATAAGCACAGCTGCAGTCCACGGAGCCCGGGCATGTAGCGAGGGGGCCGTGCTGGTGGAGAGGTTGGGGACTGTGTGCCTCTGCTCCCAACCTCTGCCCTGACCCCCCCACGCTAGTCACGACCGCCCTGGCAGGAGACCCCCAAGTCACGCTGTATGTCTGCCCTGTCCCCGGGGTGCCCCATCTTGCCGCCATTTCTCCTCCACTGGATTTCCTCCCCTTCCCAGGCAGCAGGAAAAACTGGCGGGCAGCACAGCGGCTGCAAGGAAGGGTTCCCAGGTCAGGGCTTCAGAGGCTTTTCTGGGAAGGGGGCACCGGCTGGACCTCTTTGGTTCCAAAGCCCGAGAGGACGTGGGCTTGGAGCATTAGCTCCATTCTGAAGGAACCATCGCGAGGCTGCTCTGGCCAACAGCGCAGGCTTTCTGGAATGTGCTGGAGCCACGTCAGTTTCAGCCCTCCCCCGTGTCCGCTGGTGTCCCCGAGGCCACCCCGGGGTCATCATTTGCCGAGAAAGAAGTGGAGGCCCAGAGAAGGCAGGCAGCGGGCGGCGGAGCGGGACCCGGAGCCAGGACTGCTGGAGCCCAAACTGGCCGCAGAGCCTAGAGTCTGCTCGGTGACTGTCACCTACCACACGCCTGGCACCTGGGGTGGGGGGCTTCCACCGGCCGAGGCCTCCTTGCCATCAGCCCACTTTCCCATGAGAAAACGGAGGTTGAGCAAGCTAAGGAATCGCTTCGGTGACGCGAGAAGCAGAACCAGGACTCAGTCCCGGGCTGTCTGGCTCTAAGCTTGCTCCCCTCAAAGTCCTCGGACCAGGGGCCCTCGGGGAGGAAGGGTTGTGTTGGGGGGGCTGATGGGGGAGCCTTCCCACGGTGGGAGTGGGCAGGGCTGCAGGAGCGCCGCAGGGAGGACAGCGCCGGGAGGACAACTCTGGGAGGACCGCTAGAGGAGCTGGTCCAGGCTGGTCAGCCAGGAGGAGTGGGCCCTCCCAGGGCACCGAGCCGCTGTTGTCGGGCGCAGACGCAGGTCAGAGCGGTTACAGAGAGGCTGGATCCTTCTGCATATGCTGCTGCATTGTTTTGCTTCTAAGGGGAAAAAAAATTAACCCTTGTCCTAACCAGCTGAGTGTGTCCCCTGGTCACTGGTGACTGACCCCCCACAGCTCCCCAGCAGGAGGCCACACTGCCGTCTGGAAGCACCCGCCAGTACCCACATCCCGGGACCAGAGTCCACTTCTCCCCTGTAAAGCTGGCTCTACCGGCAGAGCCAACTCCACCATCCGCCTCTGGCCAAAGTCCAAAGCCTCCAGTTTGCCCAGAAAGTCTCCCCGTCTACGGGGAGGGATGGAGTCCCTGAGGGAAGGGCAGAGAGTACCAGACTTGAGAGGGTGCTGGACAAGGGACCCGGGAGGGGAGAGGCACGATGGAGGGAGGGCACATCCAGGGTGACACCCTCTTTTGATGGCCTTCTTTCCCAGGCCTGTGAGGGATGGGAGTGGGAGGAGGCCTGGCAGGGCACCCCCTTTGTCCCTGTGCTGCTGGAGGAGGTCGGCTGCTAATCCAGCTGGGCCATTCCATGGCAGCCTTGGGTTAGGGTTAGGGTTAGGGTTAGGGTTAGGGTTAGGGTTAGTTCACTGATTTAAATGTTCACCTCACGCAAAATTCTCCTCACAGAAACATTCAGAATAATGTTTGACCCAATACCTGGGCCCCGTGGCCCAGCCAAGCTGACACATAAAATTAACCATCACATACCCATTAGTTGGTCATAGTTTTGCTCTGAGACAGAAGTCTGATCGAGAAGAGACAGACCAACAGGACAGAAAGGGAACCTAATAGGCTTGATGCTGAAAATTCCCCATCAGGAGCAGCCATCATCATGGTGGACCCTGAGGGCTGAAGGAAGGGAAAGGGGGTAGAAAGCCGCGGTGTTAACAGAACCCTTGTGTGTGGTGATCCTGGAATTCATCAGGGGTTGTTAACTCTCTGGGGCCTTGTAACAGTTCCCGGCCAAGGGGGTCCCTAACACTGTCTCTCACCACCCCTGAGACTGGCCCATCCATACTCCACTCCGCTGGTCACCACTCAAGCCTGGGCCCCACACCTGGGTCTGTAGCACCTGTCATAGGTGACGCCCTCTGCCCAACTCCTGGATCCTTCCTTTCGCTGAAGCTGAGGCTGGAGCCGGAGCCCCATGTCTGGGTGCCAAGATGGAAGTCGGGACCTGTGGTGTCATTCAGAGAAGCCGGGGTGGGGAGCAGTACCGAGGCTGGTTCCCAGTGGGCAGGGACACGGTTGAGTCCAGGTGTGGAGGGACCCCGTGGGGAAGCCGGCTGCGTGGGGTGCTACCCAGGGCTCAGTGAAGACACAGAGGAGACCGCCCTACTCCTCGTCCCTCTCCCGCCCCCAGCACCGCATCCTTGGGGGCCACTGTCCTTGCCTGTACGGTTGGCCCTCCATCTCCATGCTATGTCTGGGGCCACACGGTTGTCCCAGGGGTGCGGGGCAAGGCCGCCACGGCGCCCAGTGTGCTGCGTTCCACAGCCCCGGCTTATCGGATGGTGCGTCTCGAAACTTCTCACACAAACGTGCTTCTTGGCAGGTCAGCACCCAGCCAGCAACCCCAAAGACAGCTCTCCAAAGGGTGAACACACTCTGCTTTCCAAGGCGAGCCTCCCCCCTCCCCCATGGGACGGGCTGTTTCCAGGAGTGAATGTGGGAAGGTTCTGAAACGGTCTCTCCCAGGGGCCCGGCCTCACGTGCTGCCAGGCACTCAGTCTCCTTCATGCCTTCCAACCCCTACCTGGCCAAGGCAGGAAGCGCCAGCGGGCGCTGCTCCGAAGCTAGTTTTCCTCCCTCGGTCATTCCAAAGGCCCAGAAAGAAACGCATGCCTCCTAGAGTTTTGCTTTTCTGATCATGAGCAGCATTTGACGGGGGATGAGGTGAGTCAGGCCATGGATTGGAGAGCGACTTTGATTGCAAAGCTGGGGTACGTAAATGTGCTAGAGTCTTCCCTGGACTTGTCATCACAGGCCCAGACCCGCAAAACCAAGAGCAGACTTGTCTGACTCCATCTGCCATGAGCATTATCGTCGCTTATTGTCACCACACCCACGATCTCCTCACCCTCTCCACACTCCCCACACCACGCTTATTGCCAGCATCGCTGCCACCGTCCACTGGTCACGTCTTATATTTGGTGGGCACTGCTTTGTACCCTCCTAGCACCATATCTTGTCAGATACGGCCCCAAGCCACAAACAAGCCAAGCCCACAAACAACAGTGACAAGATTACATCCAGAGACACGCAGTATAACTGGAGCCATACTGGAGGCTCATCGCTCGGGGACATCATGGGCTGACAGTGCAGGGAGGGAAGGAGGGAGCCACATGAGCTCCCAGGGCCTGAAGGAGGCTGTGGGGGAGACGTGCCGCCCGGAAGACAAAGTTCTGCTGCAGACCGTTTTGGGGACCACCTCGTCCCCGAGCTCTGGGTCTACCCTCTGCTTGTTTTTGAACCTCATGCAGAAATAGCTCAAGGTCCCACACTGTTTCTGTGCCTAGCCAGGGCCTTGACACGCCAGCAAATGTAGCTTCTTAGAATTCTCCTGGCGTCGGAGCCAAACGCTGCTCCCTGGAGCACGAGTCTGCGTGGCTGGTGAGTGTGAGCTCACGCTTGTGCGACGTAAGTTCCCTCCCACCTCCTTCAGCCCCTTCGAACTCCCGTGGGCCCCCCTCCTTTGTGCTGGGCTGCCATTGTCTCTGGGACCTGCACCCCACTTCCCTCTGCCAAAATGCTTTCCAGAAACGTCAGGAGGGAGGGTAACACATGGCTCTTCTTATTAAAAAGGACAGCAGGTGCTGAGCGGGCTCTGGAAGGATCAGATCCACACAAAGAGACCAAGGGCTGGGGCAGTAAGACTCACGCTTTCCACCAGGTCCCGCCCTCATCCTGGGGCCACCACCATCAGGCTGGCCTCGGGGTAACGGCACCCCAGGGAAGGCTGTGGTTCTGGAGCAATGCGCTGACCTTCAGCTTCTCTGAGCTAGGACGGAGGCATCGATGACCTTGGCTTCCTTATAAGCAACACCTAACACCTACCTCTCCATCCCCCCAACCGCCTCCAGGAGCAGGACGGTCAGGTCAGGAGGTTAACACAAAGGAGCTTTGCAAACAGCAACTCAAACAAGAAACAGTCCACATTGTTATTTATCTGTCTAATAGGAGTTTGTTAATCCTCTGAAACTAAATGGGATTTATTTATTTGTTCAATAAATATTTATAGAGTGTGTACCATATATGTGTCCTGGGCTGACCAAAGCAATCAACCATCTTGGTTTGTCTGGGACAGAGGGATTCTGCAGGACTCAAGACTTTTAATGCTGACATCGGGACAGCCCCAGGCCAGCTGGTACTGTTGGACACTCTTAGACAGGCCAAGATCTCTATCCTGATGGAGTTTTCCACAGGAGGGAAAGGTGGGGAGCAAGAAAGTAACTCTGGCCACCACCAGCAGGACCCCCAGCAGCAACCCCCAGCCTCTCTTCGAAAGCTGATCTGAAAAGAAGATGTCCCCAGCTGTCCTTGCAGACGTTGCCAGCCCAGTGGCCAGGTGGGAAGGTTCCTAATACCACCCTGTGTTGTATTAGCACAGAAAAAACAGGACTCAACTGCTAAGCTGGACAGCGATTCCTGTGTCTTAAACCACCAGGAAAAACAAACCCATGTCAGACCGGACCAGAGGTCCCCTCCAAGATCACACACCGGTGAGCACACAGCAAGCCCAGAGGTGGGTCTGCTCCCCACAGCGAGCTTGCAGCAACAGCCTGTGCGATCAGAACTCACTCCGCATGGCACCCCCGTTGTGCTGAGTGAGGTGACAGCATTTGCCTGGAACCCCCGAGCCCTTCCAACTGAGGAGAGGCTGAACCACCGTTAGCATGGGTCTGCACGCGGAGCCGGACCTTGGGGAGCCCAGGATGGACCCAGTCACTGCCCCTCTGCCTGTGCCTGAAGGGTGGGCTCCAGGCGTCCCGCCGAGGTTCCTGCCTGTCTCCTGCACTGCCCACGAACTCTTCTCTTCCGGGGTTCCCACTTGGAGCCCCAGAAAAGGCCGCAGTGGGGCGTCCCCGAGGGGAGTGGGCTGAGGACGGCCGCCCTGGGCTCGGGTACCTGCACGCAGACGTCTCGGGAGACGCGTGGCCGGGGCCATGTCCCAGGTGCTCGGGGAAGGGCAGGCGAGCTGCCTTACAGGCCTGTCTCCCTGGACCCTCACGGCAGCACCCGTGAAGGGGGCACAGACAGCACCATTTTATAGAGAAATCAGAATTCGAACTAGCTCTGAGTCCAAAGGGCTTTCTTGCCTGAGGCTGTCCTTAAATCTTGGAGCCTGGGCATGCCCGGAGAGATCCCAAGAGGCATCTAAGGGCGACAGAGAAGCTGGGGCATCCCAGAATTCCACCCCCCTGCCCAAGTGCCTCAGTTTACCCAACATCACCTAGGTCCATCACCCCTGAGACGTCCTGGACAAACAAAAGTTCACTTCCGAGCTGCAGGGCACAGCCACTCTCTAGAAGGATGATTAATGCCCATTTCTCAGGGCACAGCTTGGCTGCCTGGCACCCAGGGGCGGGGTGCATGGTGTTGGGAGGGGCGTCATTAAAACTTTATTGCTCTGTTAAGTTTCCCTAGGAACACAAAGAGCTTCCACCAGCCGAGAGACCCGCAATTACGGCCGAAAAAAATCACCGCCTTTTGAACAGACCCACATTTCTACAGAGCTCTGTGCAACTTTCCCTGTTGGTAAATCACGCCACGCCTTGCTTTCCACGGCTCCCCATCCTCTCTCCCCTTTGCCATCACCCCCACCATCCCCCAATTGCTCTTGGACATTTGTGTTGATTTTGTAGTAAAGCCTTGATGGGCGGCGCTGTGCGGGGAAGGCAGGCTTTGAGTTTATTGATCAAAAGCCGTAGCATCCTAGAAAGCAAACTGGACTGGAATGAGAATCGGAAGACCAGGCTGAGGCCTCCACCCACCTATTGTGTCCGGATTTTTCTAGAAAATACTCTTCAACCATCAATTGTAGGATCCTGTGGCTTTTCTGGTTAAAGCAGAAAACACTGGACAATTCTTTCTGATTGGACACTTATTGTAGAAAATTTAGAAATACTGATTGAGCCCAAGCCCTGTGGCAGGCACAGTGCCATGCTTTGGAGACACGGGGGAATTAAGCTAAGTCATTGTCCTCAAGGCTCACCTGGGTAGCTCAGTTGGTTATGCGTCTGCCTTCAGCTCAGGACATGATCCCAGGGTCCTGGGATCGAATCCCACGTCGGGCTCCTTGCTCAATGGGGAGCTTGCGTCTCCCTCTGCCCAATGATCCCCCCTGCTTCTGCTCTCTTGCTCTCTCTCTGACAAATAAATAAATAAAATCTTAAAAAAAAAAAAAAGTCATTGTCCTCAAGAAGGTAAGGACATAGGGAGACAAGAAGTGTTTTAAGAACCAGGAGCCTTCTGGGGCACGTGGGTGGCTCAGTCAGTTAAGTGTCTGACTCTTGGTTTCATCTCAGGTCATGGTCTCAGGGTCGTGAGATTGAGCCCTATGTCCGACTCTGCACTCGGCGGGGAGTCTGCTTGAGATTCTCTCTCCCCCTCTCCTTCTGCCCCTCTCCCCATTCTCTCTCAAATAAATAAATCGATCTTAAAAAAAAAAAAAAAAAAAGACCGAGGAGCCTTTCAGTTGCCTGTGGAAGAAATCTAGACCATTCCAAAAGGAATCATCTTTGGCCCCATGCCTGGGGAGTGCTGGGGCTGAGGCAGGCCTTAAATGATCCTGTGTGAGCTCTCTGTGTCTCCTCCACTTCTCTGTTCTGCTTCTCTCTGCTGCCCTTGGTGTCCCAGGGCACAGTGGTCTGCATGTGTCCCCTCTTCCCTGACTCATGCTGATGGTGTGAGGAGGTGGGGCCTTTGGGAGGTGCTGGGGTCCCGAAGGTGGAGCCCCAGGAATGGGATCAGTGCCCTGATAAAGGAGACCGCAGACAGCTCCCTTTCTGTGGAGGTACGGAGGAAGGATGGCCATCCAGGAACGAGGAAGCAGGCCCTCACCAGACAGCCATGTCTGCTGATGCCTTGATCTTGGATGTCCCCAGCCTCCAGAATGGTGAGAAATACACTTCTGTTGTTTATAAGCCACCCAGACTGTGGTATTTCTATTATAGCAGCTCAAATGGACCATGGCCAACCCGAAAGATTAATATGGGAGCAGAAACGTCAGTGTCATGTGGCAGAAGGTCTGACTGTGGGGAAGGTGGGCGCTGTTGCCGATCACACCTTGACCACAGTTATGATGGGCCTGCTGCACCCGCCACGTCCCGCTGCGACAGGTCAGGTCTGGGCCAGGTGCTCAGATAGATGGCCCCCCAGAACCACGTGGCATAGGGAGAGCGTGGACAGCTCCCCAACTGGACAAGGGTGCTGGGCAGACGGAACCCCACACACATCCCCTCCAGTCAGGGAAGCAGGTCATGGCCTCCATGCGACAGAGGGGGGCGTGAACAGGGGCTAGGGGAGCCTGGCATGGCTGGGGAAGCCCTTCTGGAGTGAGGCCCTGAAACTGAGGCTTAAGTGTGGGAGGAGGGGCATAGAGGCAGGGGAACTGAGCATGAAGGGGACTGCCACCCCGGGAGTGTTTGGAGTGCAGGGTGGTACCGGAGTGGCAGCAATGGGGGAGGGGGGAGGGGGGCAGTGGGCAGACCGCAGAGGGGCCAGGGCCAGGGGTAGGGGTTTGGAGTTGGTCCTGAAGGCAATGGAAATCCCTGTGGGGGTTTAAGGAGGGGCATGCCATAATCTCCGCCTCCCCCCCCCCCCCCCGTGTGTGGGAGGCGACCCTGGCAACAAGCACAGGATAAATGGGGATGGGGGCACTGGAGTGAGGCCTGCAGACTGGGGAGCAGACTTGAGATGCTGAGGCCGGATGAGCAGAGAGGGAGTCAATCCAGAGACCTCTGGCACGTAAATGGCCCCAGAAGGGAGGTGAGGGAGGTGGGGGGCCCAGAGTGATGCCAGCTGCCCGGGGCGGGGAAACGTTGCTGTTCGAGCAGAGGACCTCACGCATCTCAGGAGCTCAACACAGAAACCTTCTCTGTTGTTCAGGCAATAGTGGGATTTGGGTGTTGGGGGGTGGGGAGGGCAGCTCTCCTGGGCAGCCAGAGGAAAGCAGAGACTGGAGACCCAGGCGTCCTCCGTCTTGCAGAGCTAACCCTTTTGCCATGTGGCTCCCCGAGGTCACCTTGCAGGCTG
Organism: Ursus americanus; assembly: GCF_024610735.1. Classification (NCBI taxonomy): domain Eukaryota; kingdom Metazoa; phylum Chordata; class Mammalia; order Carnivora; family Ursidae; genus Ursus; species Ursus americanus. The sequence continues at coordinate 78,736,803 of NC_142133.1, read as the reverse complement.
CCTCCCCTCCAGCCCAGTAGGAGGGAAAAAGAGAACAGAGGGTGAGCACAAGGAGGTTGTTATGGGCCGGGCCCGATGGAGCCGTAAATCACGTCTGCCATCCACCCCAATTCCTGAGAGGCCTGACCGATGTCTACACGGGCATCTAAGTGAATGGGCGGCCGTGGAAGCGCCAAGAGGGCAGGTGAGCCACCTGGGGAAGGAAGACCGCTGTGGGGGCTCTGAACAGAGGAAGGAGGAAGGAGCTCCTACAGGAGCCGGAGTCCAGGGAACACCATCTTTCTTCTGGGGGCAATGGGGAGTCATTGCAGGACTTTGAGCAGGGGAGTGACCTATGCAGACGGCTTTGAAAGGAAGGCCACCCCTGCGGGCCGGGCCCCACGCAGGGAAGGGAAGGTGGAGGGTCCAGAGGCCTGGGGCCAGGTTCAATGAGTGTTCTCTGAGCCCACAACACAGGGAGGGGTTTGGTTCTTGTTAATCTTGCATGGAAGTTTTTTCCTTTTCTTGAAGCTATTTTTGTTTCCTGATTAAAGCCAAATCCACTGAGAAAATTTTTGTTAAGAGAAAGCCTCAGATATTAGAATTGGGAGAGAGGAAGGTTGGTCTGGACTCGAGTTAATGGAGGTTTTCTGTTTTAGGTTTCTTTATAGTTTCTGCAAAATACGTGACTGCTAATGTTTTAGCTTTCAGTGAAAGCAGAGAATAGGGATAAAAAAAATCAGGAAATTAATCTGCTTTTTCTCTAATTGAGGCCTAACCTATTTTCCCTTTCCTTTTCTTTCCCTCATTTGTCATACACTTCCTTTATTCTATTTTCAGAGTCTCGTGTTGTGCATTAGAGACCCTTCCTGAAGCCAGGCTCCCCATCCCTGCTTCGTGTCCTCTCTCCCTTGCGACCTGATTCCGAAGCCTGATGGTTGTCAGGTGCTTTCCAGGGTGGGCGGGGAGGGGTGGGGGAGGGGAGGCAACAGCCTCCCAATGAGCGTCCCCTGCCCTTCCCGGTCCACCAGCCCCATCAGCTCCTTTGTTGAAGAGCCCTTGGCATCGTCCTCACCTGATGCCTGTTTTGTTATGTCTTCTGTATGTCACCTTGGCCCATACGTTGTTGAGCCCAGCGGTGTCCTGCATGGGGCCTCTTGGCTCTGGTTAGTCCTGGCTTATCAGGCTTGAGAATCACTTCATCGTGGATCATGTATTCGTCTCCCGCCGCCGCAGTGACAAAATACTACTGACTGGGCGGCTTAAAACAATGCACATTCAAGACGAGGAGAACGCAAGCCACAGACCGGGAGAAAATATTCGCAAAAGACGCATCTGATAAAGATGACAGACGTATCTGTTACCCAAAATATACAAAACCCCTTAAAATTCGCCAATAAACAAACACCCTGGTTTTTAAAAAAATGGACCGAACAGACATCTCACCAAAGAAGACACACAAGTAGGAATAAGCAGATGAGAAGATGCCCCACGTCCTCGGTCATGCGTGAATCGCAAACTGAAGCCATAACAAGATAGCAGTGCACGCCTAGAAGAGTGGCTAGAATCCGGGGCACGGCCCACACCGCGCGCTGGCGAGGCCGGGAGCGGCAGGTGCGCTCGCTCTCCGCAGGCGGGAGGGCAGAAGGGTGCCGCTTCCTTGGAAAAAAGTTTGGTTCTTTCTTTTTTTGTTGTTTAAGATTTTATTTAGCAAGAGAGGGAACACAAGCAGGGGGAGTGGGAGAGGAAGAAGCAGGCTCTTAGTGGAGGAGCCTGATGCGGGGCTCAAACCCAGAATGCCAGGATCGCGCCCTGAGCCAAAGGCAGGTGCTTAACGACTGCGCCACCCAGGCACCGCCAACAGCTTGGTGATTTCTTACAAAACTAACTAACCATACTCGCAGCAGTCATGCTCCTTGGGATTTTCCCAAAGGAGTCGAAAGCCAATGTCTACACAAAAACCTGCACACGGATGTGGACAGCAGCTTTATTCCTAATTGCCAGCGTGCGGGAGCACCGAGCCTGTCCCTCAGCAAGTGAGCGGAGAAGTAACGGTGGTCCATCAGGACAAGGGGATATTCTGCAGCACTAAGAGGAAATGATCTAGCAAACCAGGACAAGACGTGGAGGAAATCTAAATGTATTGTCTTTCGTGAAATAGTACAGTCTGGAAAAGCTGTATACTGTGTGAGTCCAGCTACATGACATTCTAGAAAAGGCAAAACTCCAGAGACAGTGAGAAGATCAGTGGTTGCCAGAGGTTACGAGGGGAGAGGGGAGGGGTGAATAGGCAGAGCACGAAGGGGTTTTAGGGCCGGGAAACTGCTCTGTATATATGATAATGGTGGACCCACGCCCCTTGCATTTGTCCAAACCCGTGGAATGTACTACACTAAGAGCGGACCATGATGTCAGCCGTGGACTTTGGGTGACGCTGCTAATGACGGGTCACTGTAGGTTCGTCAACTGCACCAAACGTCCCACTCTGGAGGGGGATGTTGATAACAGGGAGGCTGTGCCTGTGTGGGGGCAGGAGATATAGGGGAACCCTCCGTACCTTCCTCCTAATGTTCCTGTGAACCTAAAACTGCTCTTTAAAGTCTTTAAAAACCCAAAACACCACGCGCTTATTCCCTTACGGTTCTGGAGGTTGGAAGCCTGAAGTCAGGGTCACAAAGCTAAAACCAGGCATCTGGCTCCTTGCCTTTCGGTTCCCTGGGGCCCCATTCTTGTCCCATGGCTCCTTCCTCCACCTTCAATGGCACAAGTGGGGCATCTTCACATCGTTCTCCGATGTCTTCACACCACCTTCTCTTCCCCGGAAAAACCTCCCTCTGCCTCCCTCTCCTAAGGCCACTTGGGGTTGTGTTTAGGGCCCACCCTGACAGTCCAGGAGAACATCCCCATCTCAAAATCCTTCGCCGCACCCGCAAAGACCCTTTCTCGTGTGAGGTGACCTTCACAGGTTCCTGGGATGAGGACATGAAAGCCTCTGGGGGTCGTTGCCCAGCCGACCACAGGCAGACAGGGGCCCTGAGCCGCACACACCCCTGATGGGAGGCCGGGCACTCTGAGTCCCTCCCTATGGTAAGAATACCCCTGCCCCTGGCCCCCCGTCCCATGCAGTTACTCCCTGGGGTCGGCTTAAGGCTGACCACCCCCGGACCCTGCTCTGCCCTTCCCAGTTCTGGCCGATCTGAGTCTGGAGCCCAGAATTTCAGGGTTCGGTGGAACGTCAGGATGATTCCCCTTCTGACCATAGGGGACACTGTGAAACTCATGACAGTAGGACTTGCTCAAAAGCGTGCACCCCGTCAGCGGCAGGGCAGACTTGACCCCCGGGACCCACGCACCCTGTCTGAGGCTCTTCACTCACACCTGTAACTCCAAGTCCAAATGCAGGCGGGATTTCTCCCAAGGAGGCTGCCCAACCCCCCCACCCAACGCCAGAGGTGCTGGACTCTGGATGGTCCTTGGCCCCTGAGGCTTGTCCCCCTGGGTCCTGCGGCCTTGCTCATGTGCTCACCTGCTCTGGAGGAAGAATGCAGCTCACCTCCTCTCCAGACGTCCTGCTCTGATTTGGCTGTTTCCTCCCCACCTCCTCTGAGCTCCCGGGGAGGTGGCCGTAGGGACTCCTGGTTTCTGCCATCCCCAAGATGGGGGGGGGGTGTTCTTCAACAAGAGTAAGTCTGCCGGTAGCCAGCTTGGGACCTCGCTCTCCAAGGAAAGGGCCCAGGGTGGAATATGGTGACCCAGGTCTCCCTGGGCAGCTTGCCTTGTCTCCGGGGGCCCAGGGTTCTTTCTTGTACCACGAGGGTGAGCTGAGTGTCTCCCGATGCCGGTTGCCGAAGCCCCGAGACTGGCCAGCTCTGAACGTGATCTAGCACAGGGCAGTGATGGGGTCCTGGTTGGTTTTTTGTTTTTTGTTTTAAATCTTTTTTTTTTTTTTTAAGATTTTACTTATTTGAGAGAGAGCACGCGCGCAAGGGGAAGCGCAGAGGGAGAGGGACAAGCAGACTCCGTGCTGAGTGCTGAGCTCGGAGCCTGACACAGGGCGCGATCCCATGACCCTGAGATCATGACAGGAGCCAAAATCAAGAGTCAAACACTCAACCAACTGAGCCACCCAGGTGCCCCAAGGTCTTGCTTTTTTTTTTTTTCCCCAAAGATTTTATTTATTTATTTGAGAGAGAGAGAGCGCCTGCGCACAATGCGGAGGGGGGAGCGGAGGGAGCAACAGACTCCCCACTGAGCGGGAAGCCCCACACGGGGCTCTATCCCAGGACCCTGAGATCGTGACCTGAGCCAAAAGCAGTTTAACTGACTGAGCCACCCAGGCACCGTGCCCCCCCCCCCAAAGCCTTGGTTTTTAAGGACTTAATAAAGTGGTTCTCAAACTTTTCACTCCAGAGCCCCTGGTGGCAGAGGTTTGAGAATGAGTGGTCTTGAGGGTGAATGTCTTAGGGTATCCCAGGGGGCCTGCCTATAAACCAGAAATGTCCTTGAAGATTCCCAGAAATTCCCTTGAAGAATAACATACACACAGTTATTTTTCATTCACTTCCATAAAACATCTATGTTTGTTTTAACATAAAAATTATGCTTTCCTTCCCAGTCTGTGAGCAAAGAATGCCCCATGAGAACCCAACATCTAGGCAGGTGCCTGTGTGCTCCCTGGCACCCCAAAGCCCACCCTCTGATGCACTCACACCCCAATTTGAAAAGGCTGGTTTTCCCAGATGCGGTGTTCTTTGTAAAAACAAACAAACAAAATAAAACAAACAAATAAAAAATAGAAAAAGAAAAAAAAGGAAAGAAAGACCTTTATTAACTTAGCCTAAAAAAGTGAGTCATTTATATGGGGCTTTTAGAAACTATTCCAGGACTGTGGTAGAAAAATATGTATTTATGGGGTTCTTTTCTTGCCTCTCACATCTCCTCCCTCCTTTACCCTCCATACTCAGAGCTGCCTGGAACAAGGACGAGGACCCAGACCCACAGGCAGCCCCACCCCACCCCTTCTTTGCCAGGTTCCCAGCAGTTTGGAATGACTGAGGAGACTGCCCTAATCTCTGGCCTTGTTCCCTCTCACCTTTCTCGAAATCCTGTGAGCTTTCTAGAATTTTCTTACTCACAGCTGTCATGTCCATGAAGACACCCCTGAGGACTTGCCCCAATCCCCCCAAAGACCTCTGGATGGTCCTTTGCCCCAAGGCTTGTCCCCCTGGGCCCCTGCAGCCTTCCTCACGTTCTCACCTCCTCAGGAGGAAGAATTTGGCTCACCTTTGCAGACGTCCTGCCCTGATTTGGTGAGAATTCCTGTGCATTCCAGTTGCCTTAGCTAGGAGTGCCCAGTGGGCTCCAGTCTAAGAAAACCTGGTATAGGAAAATCCACAGGCGTCCGCGAGGGCCCCGCTGTTCTCAGTGCGATGAAAACGATGAAAACGTCACTGGGCAGCTGTCACCTTGCCGCTTCCCCCCCGCCCCGCCCACTTCCCTGTGTATTTAAAATACTCAGTTCCACAGCCCTGTATTCGGTGCCAAGGGCTGCGATGGGTCCTGTCCTGGGGGCCCCAGAGAGAACACGCAGAAGAACAATTCCCTGTAACTATAAGCAGGCAGGAAGCAGTGCCCAGGGAGGGGAGGGGCCGGACCCGCGCCATCGAGGGGCACCACTGACCAGAGGACGTCCCAGGAGGCTGCCCTGGGGTCATAATCTTCCCAAGCTGCCTTTATTCATGAGTGTTTCCAAACAGCACCTCTCGTGTTGGCCGGCACTGTCCAGCTTATCTTGTGGGGTGCTGAGGAGCTGCCAAAACAGGATTCCCCTCTGCAGGATTACACGGGCCTTGCCCCACAACAGCTGCCCTGCGCGGCCACGCCCGCCCCCCACCAGCTCTGCCCCTCCGTCTGCTCCCTGGAACGGGCCTTTGCGCGCTGAGGTTTCCCTAGCTGACGGGGCACAACCTGCCCGTCCCCTTTCTCCAGCAGCTGAGGGTTGGCTGTGTGCCTAGTCTCGGGCTTGGGGAACAAACGAGGCTATAAAAATGGAAAAGATACCCTCCCTCCCCCCCACCCTCCCTCCAGGTGCCCGCAGCCAGGTGGGGAGGCAGACCCATAGACAAACAGTGTAACAGCTTGTCTCTGGACAAGGACACGTGCCCTGGAAGGAGAGACAGAGCCACCGGGCTTCCCAAGGAGGCGGAGAGCCAAGGCTGGGCTGGAGCGCTCCTCCTGCAGTCTGCAAGCTGGCCTCCTTGGTGGGGGGAGGGGGTGGGGACTCCGCCTCACCCCTGCCCCATGACTGTCCCAGCCTTCGCTTCCTTTCTGTTCCAGCCAACGTAGGCTGGCCCTTGTGCTGGAATCCGTCTGCAGAGCCCCCCCCCCCATTACTACAATCCGATCAGGTGTCCCTGACTCTAAGAGGCCACCTACTAAAAGATGCAATTACAATTGCAAAAGAGCATGGGGGGAGGGACAGCCCCAGTGTAGCTGGACCAGGATTAGGATTTTACAGATAGTGTCACAGCGGGGCAGGGGGATGCAGCTTCGAATCAAGGAGATGTGGTGAAGGAAGATGAGGTAGGAAGCAAACCATACCACAGAGACCGTAGTGCAGTGGTTCTCAAAGTTTGGTCCAGGGGCACCCCTGCAGAGCTCCAAGACTGGTTCAAGGGGTCTGCAGATCGAAACTATTCCCATAAAAATAGGAAGACATTATTTGCTTTTATTGTTCTTATTCTCTCATGAATGTGCAGTGGAGTTTAAATGCAGAGTCCTCTATCAAGCCAAACATTAACGATACTTGCAAAAATGTAAAAGAATGACATTTTCTCACTAAATTGTTTTGTTTTGAAAATATAGGGGTTTTTTTTCATTTAAAATGCTATTATGCTAACATGTAATGGACCTATTTTAAAGTGAATCAATAAGAAATATTTCTGAAATTGTTCTAATTCCTAACCCAGTAAATATCAATAAACAGACCTCCCCTACACAAAGCATCTTTGGGGTCCTTAGTAATTTGTAAGAGTGTGGAGGGGTCCTGAGACTCTACAGCCTGAGAATCCTGGTCTAGAGCCGGCCCTAAAATAAGCGATGGAAATGCAACATGGGGGCGGGGGAGACGACTCTGAACTTGCAGCAGGAGACAAGGGCTTGTGGGCTCTGCACACACAGCTTCATCTCTCTGCCTGTCCTTCTCCTCTGCCTGGGATGGCAATTCCACTCCACACTTGTGTGTGTGTGTGTGTGTGTGTGTGTGTGTGTGTGTGTGTAGTGACATGGCTTCAAGCCGAAATTCTGTGCAAATAACGACTTTATCACATTTCACATTGTTCCTTTTGCTTCCCTGGGTATCAGGAGGGCGTGTGGCCGACAAGAAGCCCAATTATGGAAGCCGTGTGAGTGGTAGATGGGGAGTGGTTTCTTTCTTTCGGTTTCTCATACACACACACACACACACACACACACACACACCCCTGCCGTGGGAGGTTGCTCAGGTGCTGGCCTGTTTCTGCCCCCACCCCCAAGCCCTGGTAAAGCCAGGTGAGCCAGGCCTTCTGGCTTTGAGAGGTGGGGAGGGCAGGCACGCTACAAGGAGCAGCAGCTGGCCAGCGGTGTGACCTTGGGCACGTCTTTCTCCTTCCACGGCCTCAGTGGGCCAGCTGTGAAGTGAGAAGGTCGGAGTCTGCTCCAGGATCCCGAGCCTGAATGGGAGGGTGAGGGGTCTTCTCTAGGGGGAAGGCCTCCAGGGACTGGCTCCACCCGGCAGACAGGCCAAGGGCGTTAGCCGGGCCCGTAAGCCACGCCGGCTGGCCTATCTGGTGCCAATCCCCTTTCTTGGGTCAGCACGGGAGCCTTATCAGAGTAGCCCTGCCCAAGACACCCAATCTAGAGCTTTCAGACCAGCATCTCAGGCTGAGTGGGAAGCGTGTGTGTGTGGGGGGGGGGGGTGGTGGGTGGGTGGGTGTGTGTGGGTGTGGGTGCGCGCGCACGCTCTGCCTCTGTTTACACCAGAAGGATGTTTCCAATTGGCTCCTCCTTGACCTCAGGAAAAGGCAAGGTCAGAGGCCCCCCAACGCATCAGCTCCTGCCCCAGAGGGACGGCTTGTCCCTGAGACGCTGCCCAGGGTGGGGGAGGGGAGGTGCTTTCTTAGAGCCTGAATGCCAGGCGGGGGATCTGGGCTATAGGGGCTGTGACCGTGCTCCCCTACAATAAAGAGGTTTTGAGGGGTGCCTGGGTAGCTCAGTCTGTTAAGCCTCTGACTCAGTTTCGGCTCAGGTCATGATCTCAGGGTCGTGAGAGCCCCCATCAAGCTCCCCCATTCAGTGGGGAGTCTGCTTGAAGATTCTCTCCCTTTGCCCCTCCTCTGACTCGTGTTCTCTCTCTCTCTTTCTCTGAAATACATAAATCTTTAAAAGAAAAAAAAAAGGGTTTAAACCCAAAGAATACAAAAAACACTAATTCAGGGGGCCTGGGTGGCTCAGTCAGTTAAGTGTCTGCCTTCGGCTCAGCTCATGATCCCAGAGCCCTGGGACCCAGCCCTACACTCCCTGCTCAGTGGGGAGCCTGCTTCTCCCTCTGCCCCCCTCCCCACTCGTGCTGTCTCTCACTCTCGCTCTCTCGCTCTCTTTGTCTCTCAAATAAATTAATTAATTAAAAACCACACTAATGCAAAGGGATACATGCACCCGTGTGTTTACAGCAGCGTTATCCACAACAGCCAAGATACAGAAGCAGCCTGAGTGTCCATCAACTGATGAAAGGACACAGAAGATATGGTGCATACATGCAATGGAATATTACTCAGCCATTAAAAAAGAATGAAATCTTGCCATCTGCAGTAACATGGATGGAGCTAGAGAGTACTATGCTAAGTGAAACATCAGTCAGAGAAAGACAAATACCATATGATCTCACTCATATGTGGAATTTAAGAAACAAAAAGAGAAGCAATGGAAAAAATGGAGTCAAAGCAAGAAACAAACTTTTACTTATAGAGAATAATCTGATGGTTACGGGAGGGGAGGGGGGGATGGGGAAAGAGGTGATGGGGACGGAGGAGGGCCCTTGTCCTGAGGAGCACCGGAGGACGTACGGAAGTGTTGAATTATATATTGTACACCTGACACTAATACAACATTCTATGTTAACTAAGTGGAATTAAAATAAAAACTTGACAGAAAAGGGGTTTCGAGCACACCCCTGCGGTGTATACCTTTATTCATTTATGTATTATACACAAGCGTTCCTGTGCTAACATATTACATGAATTATGAAACATTCCCCAAAGAGGAATTCTGAAGGGCCAATCACATCATATGGAGAAGCTGTATTTTCTCACGTGGGTCGTTCCCTACTCTCACCCCAGGTGGGTCTACACTCCACTTGGGAGACCTTTGGGGGGAGCCATCCTTGTAGGACCCGAGCCTGTTCTCTTGGCGGACTCAGGTGGTGCCTCCCCAGGCTGTGCCTCCCCCCCAGCAGCATAACCCCTCCTGGGCTCAGATTCTGGCTGTCCCCTGAGGCTGGCTTCGTGCCCGGAAGGCCCGGCCCCTGTAGAGCCCCCAGCCCGGGAGCATTTCCACCTGCTGCTGGAAGCTCGCTGTCCTGCGCACGGTCGGTCTCTGTCTCGCCCCATGTTAGAGACACAGCAAGAACCTGAATGAGCCCGTCTGTAGGACTCTGAACCCATTCTCGGCGTGTGTGTCCTGTGTGTGTGTGTGTGTGTGTGTGTGTGTGTGTGTGTGTGTGTGTGTGAGCCTGTACCCTCCCTCTGCTTCCTGCAAGTGCTTCCGTTGTGAGGTTTAGCGCATGAGAAGGGTAGCTTATAACCCGCCTTTTCCTTTCCAGACCCTGGAGTCCAACACCGCAGCAAAGCCAGCAAGAGGGGACAAACCGAAATTTCTTTTGAAGGGTGACAGACACTGTCACACGGGGCCAGCCTCCATTCACGCGGCCAGGCGGACAGCCTCCGGGGACGCAGCTACACACACACACACACACACACACACACCTCCCCGGGCTGCACACAGGCAGGGGAGGGACCCACAGGGCCCTGCTTTACTCTTTCTTCTTCAGACTGTCTGGCCGATTCATATTTTCCTCAAGTCCTAGTGACCTCACCACCTCTTTATCGCTCCTGTGGTTGTGGCTGGGTTAAAATGTTTTTCCAACTTCCTTTTACTCTTTCCAGCTGATTTAACTTTCCACGCTCGAGGCCAAATTACACACCGGTTACTCCCAGTTAGCAGCAACAGTATTGGTTCATGCCGCGGTGCGAGGTGCTGGGTTCTGAAGGGGGATCCCCCCCTCCCCCCCGCACCGTCCAAGTGCTCTCCTGAGAAGGGAGAAGCAGGGCTGGGTGGAGGGGACCCGGGGACCTGTTCTAAAATAAGGAGGGCTTCTCCTGCTTGAGCTCACATCCCATGCTGATGGCTGAGATCCCTCCTCCCCTCCTGGTCACACAGATCGCGTCTCCCCAACCCCACCCTCTGTTCGCCAAGAAAACTCCTGAGCATCCGTCAGGACCTGGTTGGGGCAATGCCTGCTCTAGAAGCCCACCCAGATTCCCCGGGTTGGATTTGATGCCCTTCCCTCCCATGAGGCTTGAGTTCTGTCCCCTCCAAATTCATACAGTGAAGCCCTAAGCCCCCAGGACCTCGCAACACGACCGGACATAGGGCCTTCAAAGAGGTAATTAGGGTAAAATGAGGTCATATGAATGGGCTCTGATCCAAGGAGACTAGTGTCCTTATAAGAGGAGATTAGGACGCAGAACACACAGAGGGGAGGCCCTGTGCAGAACGGAGAGGAGAGCCGGCTGCAAGCCCAGGAGAGAGGCCTCGGGGAAAACTAGCCCTGCTGACACCTTGACCTTGGACTTCCTGCCTCCCAGACTGTGAGAAAATAAATGTCTGTTGTTTAAGCACCCTGCCCCCCCACCCCGTGGTATTTTGTGGTGGAGACCCCAGGCAAACAAGTACACTCCCTTGGGGTCTCACATCTCCAGGCTTCCCTCCACCCCAGCCCCAGGGAGCACTGGTGGGAATACTCCCTCTACCTCTGTTCCCCTCACCGGACCGCCACTTCCCTGGAGAATTCAGCTCCTTTCAGGGCCTGGGTCTTCAAGGGTTCAGGAAACGCCTCTTGGAGTGAACTAGCCTTTTTTTTGGCCCAAACATACATACTTTGTACAACTCCTAGGTTCACCAAAGAAATAAAGAGTGGACCTGGGTTCGGAGACTTTTCAATCCTCCCAAGGGCTCCAGGGGCACCAGACGGCACATGAGGCTCTGTTTCTGCATTTCTGACGAGGCCCAGCGTGCCTCCCGCTCTCCCCGGTGTGCCCGCAGCACTTGGCAGCTGGGGGGGGGGGTACCCAATCACCTGTCAGTCAATTATGCTCCCAAATCCGTTTATGTTAGTTACGCTCATTATTATAACGACATTGTGTAATTCAATATACATACAATGATAAAGTAGGAATTCAAAGAGACGGTTTTTCTATGAACACTAAATTAAATGTTTTGAAAAAGATTCATGAAGGGTGAGTTGCTTTAAAAATATTGCTGTTGAATTAAGCTTGGTGGGACAGCCAGGGTGCATGCTGCCCCCACCCCCACCCCCACCCCGGGTCCGGTTGCCTCTTGGTATTCACAGTTTCGTGGGGGCTCTCCCACACCAGGTCAAGACTGCTCTGCGAGACCCCGAGAATGTGGGGTCCACGGCGCTGTGTGTCTTCCAAGGAGAAGTAAAGGGAGTTGCAGCTTCTGCCCGCCTCCTGTGAGGACACTCCAGCCTCTTGGAGAGACCCACGTGGAGGGGAGCTGGGGCCTCCCACGGGAGGGCCCGCACCTGCCTCTACCACGAGAGCGAGGGGATTTGGAGGCCGATCCCGCAGCCCCGGGCCATCCTTCTCTGGAGGCAGGCCTGGCCGCCAGCGGGCCGCAGCCTCAGGAGAAACCCTGGGCCAACCCGTAAGGTTCACCACCTACCGAAGTAATTTGTTCCGTGGCCAGAGGTAACTAGGACACACGGGGAAGGCCTCTGTGAAAGAATCACAGAAAAACGATAAAAATCTAAGTGGAGCCCGCACTCGGGCTGTTCCACAAATGTTTTTGAGCTCTCTATAGATTTTAAAGAAGCAATAAGTAGGCGTCAGGAGTACGGTGTGGGGGTTCCTGGAGCAAGACGATCGCTCCTACTCCAACCATGGGACCCCCGCTCAGAGGAGCCTTTGCCCCTACATCCAAGTTGACTGGTAAATATACTTTTGTAGGATTTCAGTTAAAAATAAAAATTTTAGGGGCGCCTAGGGTGGCTGAGTCAGTTAAGCATCCGACTCTTGGTTTCGCCTCAGGTCACGATCTCAGGGCCGGGAGATCGAGCCTAGTCTCGGGCTCCATGCTCAGCGGGGAGTCTGCTTGAGATTCTCTTTCTCTCCCTCTGCCCCTCCCATGTTCTCTCTCTTTCTCTCTCAAATAAATAAATACGTTTTTTAAAAAAATTTTAAACATAAAAATTGTAAGATACGTTTGAGTTTTTAAAAATAATTTTCCACGTTAACCAGCTTTTTGGTGAACTAAAGTGACACCGGCCCTGAGAGCTTGGGAGAGTGTTTCTGGAGGCTTCTGCAAATACACGTGGATGGCCCTTTGTGCCGTGACCTGAAAGGTTATATGTTAATCAGACTGAGAACATTTGAATTACATGTTAAACATCCAACCAGATGCTTTACATGGAAAGGCCCATAACAAATCCTTTGACCTAATTTGAGTTCGGGTCCCAAGCATAAGCGGGTTTGGCCAGGAAGGAGGATTCCTGCAGAGAGCTGTTTTTGGCCAGTGCTGCTGTCCCTTCCACCCTGCACAGCTGCCAGCTTGAAGAGTTTCTTCCTCTATGTTTTCATGAACTGAAAGAGTGTTGAGAAAGGGCCTGGCAGCTCCGCCGGCCACTGTCTTTCTGCTTTCCGCCAGCATCTGCCCCACACTCAACCACCTCCTCCTGGCTGCCACCCCCACTTGTCGCTCTCCCAGCTCCCCCCCCTTCCTGCGTACTCAGCCATGCGCAGGGCATCTTGCCCATGCCCATTGCTTGCCGTGACCTTCTCTCCCTTACCCAACCCCTCACTCCTCTAGAGCCCTCTCCCAGCCAATGGTGCTGCCATCCACCCAGCTCCTGAGCCAGGAGCCTGGGCTTCTCGCCTCTTCTTTCCCCTGCTCCCCTCCAATCACCTCCCTTTCTGTTCTCACAGCCCGAGGACCCACCAAGAGTGGCCTCCTTGAGGCCAGGAGACCTGGATCCCCATCCCTGATATGCAGCCAGGAAGAGGGCCCTCAGCAAGAGCCAAATCTGCCGACACCATGACCTCGGACTTCCCAGCCTCCAGGACGGTGAGAAATAGTTGCCTAAGCCCCCCCACCTCCCGCCCACCCTTGCGCCGTGCTATGTTGTTCTAGTGGCCCAAGCTGACTACTTCAGGGACCAACCCCAGGGTCTCAAGCTCATCAGAGATTGTTCCATCAGGAAAGAAGTTTAGAGGTTGGCCATCCAGTGTGGGAATGATATTGACTCCCTCGTATCTGCACTCCTGTGTGTCTTTCTTGCACTTAGCACGGTAATACCACTGTCTCCTGAGCTCTCTCCGGCCCCTGGGTCTGCAGGACAAAGTCAGCATGTGTCTCAGCCCCAGCCCTGTAGAAATGAAGGGCTCGGAGGGTGAGGACACACCAGAAGCAGACAGGGAAAGGGGAATGCCATGCCGTTGTGCAGGACAGTGACTGTGCCCGTGACCGTGCCGACTGCTGCTTCCCCAGTGGGCAGCCAGAAGACACAGCAGGCACCCAGAGAGAAAAGAGGGAAACACATCTGCGCAGGCTCGCATCACCCAGTTCCCACTGATCCAGGTCACCCCCAGGGAGCTCCCGTGGTCTAGGGCGCGTCCTCCAGGAAGCGGGTGGTGGGTCCTGCAGAGTGCTTCAGCTAATTCCCAAGGTGAGCGTGCACCCTGCGTGGAGAGCTGCCAGGAAAGAGAGGGAAGCAGCAGAAGGCTCGAGGGCCCTGGTGTTCTGGACCGAATGTCCTCTGCTCAACTCCTGTGTTGAAACCCAATTCCATGGTGGTTTCTCCCAGGAGAAAGGGCCTTTAGGGGGGTAATTAGAGTTAAGGGAGGCCATGAGAATGGGGCCCTGATTGGATAGGACTAGAAGGGACACCAGAGAGCCCTCTCTCTCTTCTCCCTTCCTTCACCTCAAGGACACAGAGGGAAGGCTGTCTTCTACAAGTCCCGGAGAGCTTCCTCACCCAAACCAAATCTGCCACCAACTTGATCTTGGGCTTCCAGCCCCAAAACTGTGAGAAGTAAGTGCTGTTTAAGTCACCCACTCTGTGGTATTTTGTTATGGCAGTCTGTGATACTGTGATTTTTTTTTTTAAGATTTCATTTATTTGAGAGAGAGAGAAAGAGATCTTGAGCAAGGGGGAAGAGTAGAAGGAGAAGCAGACTCCCCGCTGATCAGGGAGCCCAATGCAGGACTTGATCCCAGGACCCTGAGATCGTGACCTGAGCCAAAGGCAGACGCTTAACCTACTAAGCCATCCAGGCGTCCCAATATTGTGATTTTTAATAAGAAATATATATTTGGTCTTCATTTCTCCCACGCCGCCCCACCCTACTTCCTGGCACAGAGCTCCAAAACCCTTGGAATTTCCTAAGCGATAAGAGAGATTAAGCCTCTTTCAACCACACCTGAGTTTGTGTTATTGAGGTGACTTTTGGAAAGCCCTGGAGGATGGGGGCTGGTTGCCAGGGAAATCAACCAAGCAATTAGAGGCTTAGAACTTTCAGTCCCAAAGCCTGACCTCTGGGAGGGGAGAGGGGCTGGGGATTGAGTTCAATCATCCATGGCCAATGATCTAATCAATCATGCCTCTATAATGAAGCTTCCATAAAAACCCCAAAGGATGGGGTTCAGAGAGCTGCAGGTTGGGGGAGGTGTGGTGGTGCTGGGAGGGTGACGAGCCTGGAGAGGCTGTGGGAGCTCCACGCCCCTTCCCACGTCCCTATCCCCGTGCATCTCTCCCACCTCGCTGTGTCTGAGTTGTATTTTTTCCAACGAACTGGTAATCTAGCAAGTAAACTGTTTTCCTGAGTTCCATGAGTGGCTCTAGCAAATTCATCAAACATAAGAGGGGGTCATGGGAACCTCCACTCTTCAGCCAGTCGGTCAGAAGGGCAGGTGTCAACTGAACTTGTGACTGGCGTTTGAAGAGGGTGGGGCCAGTCCGGTGGGACTGAGGCCTTCACCAAGTGGGACCTGCCTCTGTCTCCAGGTAGAAAGTGTGAGAATTGACCTGCAGGGCACTAGCTGCTGTTGAACTGCCTGATGCAGGGAAAACCCACACGTCTGGGATACAGAGTATTCTGTGAGCAGACAGAACAAAGGAGTTTTTCCCAGATGCAACCAGGTTTGTGACCAATACTATGAGCAAGGAGTCAAATTTGCCTCTGCTTCCTGCACTGTCCCTGGCTGGGTGCCAGGCCCAAAACCATCCCAAGGAGGGGAGGAATGAGCTGTGTCCCTGGCCACCTCCCGCAAGGATGGAGCCCACCCGTGTGCAGTGAGGGCTCCATGGCCTTCTCGCTGTGCGTTCTCACCCGGCACATCCCAGGGAGAGGAGGTCCTCAGGCCCTGGAATGGGTTTGGTGGAGGAGCCAGGAAAGGTAGGGGAAGGGCGGCATGTCACAGCTGTGGCCTTGAAGCCAACAGAACCTTGGGCTGCACTCCAAGGACCACCACATTGCCTCTCTACGTCAGTCACCCCCCCACCACCACTAACTCGGCTATCATGAGGTGTCGCCAAGCACCCCCAGCTCAGAGGCTTGTCATCAGCCCTGCAGCCCCGGCAGCCCCGTTTGGCGGGCTGGGACTCTGGGCACTTCAATGAGGCGGCCGTAAGTGCTGGCCTGTGGGGAGAGGTTTGTTCTTGATGGCCAGCTTCTAGACCCCCAATCTCAAGCCCCACTCCCAGCCCTCCCCGCACAAGAAGCTCCTCATCCCCACTCACCCCTCCAAAATGGAGGGGCCTCTTTGGCAGGAGCAGCTCCCAGCCTGGGCAGCTATCCCATCTTTCACCTTCATCTTCTTTATCTTTCCAGCATGAGGCGCTCGTCTCTTCTTTCACATCAGATCCTGAGGGCCTGGGTTCCCTCTCTACAACGGGCAGGATGGCTTAACTTCCAGATACTTCCTGGATATAAGGGAAAATATTTGCATTTTCTCCTGGGAGGTGCATTCAACCCTGAAATGGGTTGGATCCTTCTTCTGCAACAAAGAAAACGAAGAGGGGAAAAAAACCCCATAGTTTCCATATCAAACTAGGTTGTACCTTTATTTCCTGTCTCACGTCATTCAGACATTTGTTGTCAGGGCCCTGACAATAAGCTGGGGACACGGAGGGGAATAAGACCAGTTCCTGTCCTCGACTCTACTTGGGCAGAGACCGACGTCAGAGCACAGAGGTCGTGCGGGCTGGAAGGTGGCTCTGGGCCCCCGTGACTCTGGGGCCAGGGCAGGCTGGCCCAGAAGGGAAGGGGGGAGGGCTCCTCTGGCCCAACCTCAGAACCCAGGCCTCAAAGCGCAGAAGGGGGAGGGGCTCCAGCCTTCAGGGGAGAAGGGCAAGCTTGAAGATAGAAGACACCACCCCTGCGTCCCCTCAGGAGCCCTCAGACCTGGGGTGGGAGCAGGGGTTCATGGAGCTCCCCGCCCTGCTCCAGGCCCCTCTCCCATTAGGGTGCAGGGAGCTGAGGCCTGTGATGGGTTTGCTTTGTCCGAGCCTGGCACGGATGCCAGGTTGAGTACAAAGCCGCATTGTGCCCTCTGGCAGGCGCTAATGGACCCCGTGCAGGGGCTGGCCCCAGGGCGTGGATGCTTCCGCAGGCCCCATTAGCACTGGAGCAGCCTCCCTTCCCCCTGGGGTCTGAGTATACACCCCCCAACACACACACACACACACACACACACACACACACACACACACACACACACATCCGGCCTGCATACCTTGCAGCAGCCTCAGCACCCAGAAACTCCAGGACAAGCACCTTGCCCCACTGCCAGTCTGGGTGTCCGGATTCGGGGCTTGGCAAACACCACCACAGACCCCATGCCTGCTTGTGCCCCAAGACCCGGACAGAGAAGCAGGTCACACGTGACCTCCATGCCCTATTCTGTCCCGGCTGCACAAGCCTTTGCGAGCTTCCCTGTCACAGGGCCCTTCCTGAAGGTGGACTCTCTCAAGTCCCACCACGCCCATGGGAGGAAAGGCCAGGCCGCTGTCAAAGCCACTTCCTGGAGCTGGACACGGGCAGGAGCAAGGGCTCTGCCTTGGGGCCCGTGGCAGAAGCAGGAATTGATATTTGAGCTTGAACTTTAGTCCATTGCTTTTCCTTTGCCACCCCCCTGTCTCCCCTTTTGCAAGGAGAGAAACTCGGGGAGCACCCGCCCTGAGCGGGAAGGGAACAGACACGCAGAGAGGCACCACGGGGTACCCAAGGGCTACAGGGAGGGGGTGCAAAGTGCTGGGAGCCACAGCCCCTCCCACGGGGACCCAGGCGCCCGGGAGAAGGGTTCTCAGGGACCGAGGCAGGAAGGGCTGCGTGGAACAGCCACAGAAGGAGCAGCTCTGAGAGGTACAAGAGAGCGAGGCGCCCGCAGACGCGGGACAGGACGTTGGGGCCAGAGGTCACAGTTACTTAATTCCTGAATCAGCTTTGGGAGGAATGTGGACACCCAATCCCTACTTCCCAGAAATAAGCAAACCCAGACTCAGAGAGGTTGTGCAACATGCCCAAGGCTACCCAGCTGCAAATGGTTTATTGGAAGCTCAAGTCTGAGCCCCGGTCCAGGGCCAGCATCCCAGAAACACAGGCCCCAGGCCCTAGAAGGCACGCAAGCTCGCCTAGCCTAGCCGCTGGCTGGCCGGCTGGAGGAAGTGGCTGGGCTCTCAGCAGGAAGCCTGCCTGCCGTGCTGAGTCACTCTGGCCCCTGGCTGGTACGGGGTAGGAGGAAGGTGGCTGCCCAGCAGCCCTGTGGGTCTTGTCCAGCTACGTACAAGCCAACCCACTCACCACTGTGGGGCCTGGGAAGGGCCGTCCCTGCCTCAACTGCTGTGTGTTTACTGGGTGAGGGCTGCTGCGTGCCGCTGAGGGAGCCCCGCTCAGTGTGCTCCCAGGATGGGGGGGGGGGGTACAGGCAGGTAACCAGTTACTGCAAAGTGCAGCCACAATGCTGTGAGAGGGGGACCCAGGAACTGGAGGCACAGGCCGGAGCATCAGGGGGCCACTTGCGCTGGCTGCTGGAGAGGGGCTTAGGGAAGTGACATTGAACTTTGAGACAAGTTCTGAAGGGTGAGAGGCGCTTGATTAGTAGAGAATGTGGGGACCACTTTCCCGGCCCGGAGGTGTGGGTAAGGCTGGCATGTGGCAGGCAGGAAGAATTCCAGGGTGGGCCTGTGCAGACTGGCCTTCAGGGGAGCAAGAGAGAGAGGAGGCCCATTTTCTGGCTGTCAGGGCCTTCCAGCCTGTGGTGGGCCCTGCATTCTCAGCTGACTCGACTCTTACCAGGTTCTGGGTGGGCTCTGAGCAAGGAAGGCTGGTGGGGCTCTGGGAGGGATCCAGAGCTGGAAAAGTCTGCTGTGTCTTACTGAGTTCAGAAGACAGAAGGTCTTGGTGCCAATTGCATGGTAGGGTTCCCACCCCTCCCCCCCATATAGTCTTCCCCGAATGTACAGCTCTGATGGGGAGTCTTTTCTGGAGAGCAGGCCTGCCTGGGCCGGGAGATGCCAGGCCTCACCTGCCTCCCCGCGGCCAGGCCGTCACTTGCCTCTGCTCTCAGCTGGGGCGGTCAGGCCTGGGGCTGCCGAGGGTCAGCGGGCACAGTGCCCTGCTCCCTCTGAGCTGGTGCATTCTCTGACAAACCAGGACAGCTGGGGCCTCCTGGGAAGGTGGAAGAAGCCGGAACAGCCCCTGAATCCAAACTAGCAAGTCACCCCTCACCCACCCACCCGGAGCAGAGCCTGGCCCCCTTCCAGCTGACCCAGCACACTGGTAGTCCACAGCCCTGAAAAGAGAAACAAAACGAGCTGCTTTACGGCCTGCAAAGCTTTCAAGTTCCTTTTCTTGCTGGTGCCTTGCCCACCCCGACTCGAAGACAGTGAGAAAGCTTCTGCCCTGGCCTTTGGGGCAAAGCAAAGGAAGGAGGGGACAGCACAGTGTGGGTAGGACCAACCGTGGGTTGCGTGGGGTCCAGAGCCCTGGTTTCTCAGCTAGAACTGTCACTGGCATAGAGAGGGGCCTGGGTACTCTTGCCCCCCTCCACCTGTAACTGACATGGGCGGATTATTCCAGAGCCAGACTCCCCGGAGCCACCTCCGGTGAGCCTCTTGCCCATCTGTCCAGAACATCTGCCTGAGACATTCCTGCTAGTATCCGGAAGCTGGGCCTGAATCCAGGGACAGTGGCGTAGAAGGGGCCATCTTCTCCCCAAGCCAAATCACAGGGCTGCTCAGCCAGCCCACATTAGGCCTGAAGATAAAGCCTGGCCCCCCAAGCTTCTCAGGGTCCAAGCAGCTTTCCCAGGGAGATAAAATGAACATAGGTTACTCCTTTGTTTTACTTTCCAGGAGGTGGTGGGGGGGCAGGCAGGGAGACTGGGCTCTCTGGCTCTGTTTTTCTAGTGCAAAAGGGAGAAGGAGCCACGGAGACTGGGTCCCGAGGTCGCTAATTCAGCCAGTTGGTGACAGCCTGCCTCTGGCCATTCTGTCGAGGCCCTGGGTATAGAGAGGGGTATAGAAGAAAAGTCCTGCCCCCAGGGAGCTCATAGTTTGATGGTGGAGATAGGCCAGTATTGAGCTTTGACAAAGCTGTGGGACAGAGTTCGAGAGAAGCAGGACAAGCAGAGGGAAGGCTTCCACGGAGCAAGGATCAGGGCGAGGAGACAGATGGAGGCACTCACCTTACACACAAGATGTAAACGGGCCCCAAAAACTCGGTCCTCAAGACAATTCCATTTTAATGTCATGTTTTTAAAACTCAAAATTAATGTAAAAAAAATCCGTGATGAACAAAATATCAAAAGCATAAACAGAGACGGGCTGGTGCTTCTTGTACGAACCTGCATTATTGAGCAATGGGACCAAGGGCGTCTGATCTACCCAAGGTCACGGCCATGTGGCCTTCTTGCCCCTGGACAGATTTGACAGTGGCCGAGAGAACTAATAATGGCCTTTGTGCAGACTGGGCGACTCGGGGCTTTCCGCGTAGCCATGGCTTTTGAATGTAGAACTTCTCTTCCCATTGGGGTTCAGAAATGGGAGGAACTGTGATAAGTGTGAGGAGGGGCGCGCATCTCCCTTCGCTGTGGCTCAGGCCCCCAGAGGAACTTCTAAAGGCTAAGCGTGTTTCTAGGTGGGGGAGGGGTGGGGAGTGCCTCGGGCAGAGGGCACAGTGAGTGCAAAGGCCTGGAGGCAGGAATGCTATTCAGGTGACCGCCAAGAGGATACAGGAAAATAAACACTTTTTTTTTTTAAACAGCTGTATTGAGATATCATTCACAGAGTATGCAATTCACCCATTTAAGTGCACAATTCAATGGTTTCTGCATGTTCGTAGAGCTGTGCAATCACCACGACCAATTTTAGAACGTGTCCTTCACCCCAAAAAGAAACCCATTCCCTTTAGCAGATAACCCCACATTGTACTCTGATCACTGCCTCCAGCCCTAGGAAACCATGAGTCTACTAAGAAAATAAAGTGATTTTTACTTTGGCTGTTTGATCTTTGCAAATCCTAACCGTGTCTCCATGGTATAGATACAGATCTATGCCGACGTTTGCATCTCGCTCCTTCTCTGGGGGAGCCCCGAGCCCTCCACACGGTCAATTTTCTAGCTCGATCCTTTCCCTTTGAAGCGTGCCAAGTATTTTTTTTTTATTTTAACCGCTTCATCATGGAAATCTAAGATACTGTGAAAATTGGCCCAATAGTGATTCTCCTCCTGTTCCTTAACAACAGGATCCCCAATTTATTTGGAACTGCAAAGACCCCATTTAAGGACTACACGTTTTCTAGCTTCCTTAGTGAAAGGTGTAGTCATATGACTAAGTTCTGGCCAATGAGATGTGAGCAGAAGCACCGGCGCGGCTCTTGCCTTCTCTTTAGCAGGCGGGGATGGCCCTTTTCCCTTTTCTTCTTCCTGCTGCCTGAACGAAGTTATAAATGCTGGAGCTTTTGGAGCCATTCTGAGCCACCAAGTGACTTTGATACCAGAGATCGTGGAAGGAGGAGAAACATAAGAAAAGACTGGTTCCCTGTCATCTGGGACCATTTTAATCCAAGACTTCCTGTCTCTGGACTACTTAAAAAAAAATTTTTTTTAAATCAACTTCATTGAGTTACAATTTACTTAAAATGCACCCATTTTAAGTGTACTGTTCATCGGAGTTTGACAAATGTATGCCCGAGCAACCACCAAGATGTAGACTATTTCCATCACTCCCCAAAATTTCTGCACCCCTCTCCATTCCATCCCTGCTCCCCCGACCCTCCATGCATCTGCTCCAGGTACTACCTTCCTGCGTTTTGTCCTATAGAATAGTTTTGCCCTGGGCTGCTCTTAAATGAGAAAGAACTCAACCTCTATCCTCCTGAAGCCAATATTTTGGGGGCCTTTATGATTTGCAGCTGATTCTAATACAGAAGTGACTATAGCTGTGTTACACGCAGCCTCAGAGCGGCTCCTAACACACTGTAATATTGTCTTGACTGTTGTTAGATACCCCGTATCTTACATTGTTCCCTAGGAAACAGATTTGGAGATGAGATTTTCGAACCAGAGGTTTATTAGGGAGTGCCCTTGGGCACGCACCTCTTCGGGAAGGAAGGGCCACAGGGTGAGGGCAGCCGTCCCCACAGGGAGCTCCGAGGCCAAGCTAGACCTTCAGAGATGCTCTGGGCTAGGTCCCCACGTTACCAGTTATTGGATGGGGGGATGAACCTGGGGGGGCAGGGAACCTGGAGCCAGGCAGCTCTTTTCACTCAACGGCAATTTCCAGGGAGGGATCAGCCAAGAGCCATGAGCAACCAATGTTCCCAGCAGCTGAGGGGGGCGTGTCTCAGCTCTGACGGGGAATCTGGGAGGCATGTCACAGCAGCTGTGACACCGTGAGTTCGGGGTGTTGTCCTCAGGGGTTACTTAGCTGTGTGGGAGCAGCCTGCATCTGCCTGGAAGTCCTCATGCCATTGACTGGACAGATGCCTGGCTCAGTGGGTCCTGAAGTTCTATCCCTCCTTCCTCCCCTCTGCACAGGGTCCCCGCCCTCCTGGGAAGCTGTGGTATCCAACGCTTTCTCTACCTGTCTCTCTTTGTGGGCTATCTCTCTACACACTGACTTTGGCAATGCCTCCCCATGTCCTGGCCCTTCCTTATTCTGAGCTTCACAGTGACGTCACTGACCCTACTCCAAAGACGTGAAATTTACCATCCTCCTCTGCTCTGAGAATGGCTCACTGGTTTCCATGCTTCTGCCTCGTTTTACCAACTAAGGCTGAGGCTTCTACAGAATTCAGGACCTGGGCTGCGCAATGACCTTCTCCTCCATGGCAGGAGCTGTTCCCTCTACTTGGTTTGAGGGCTGTGTTCCCAAAGGTTGGGGTTCCTGGCACCCTGACTTTTACATTCGCTGGGCATTACCATAAATTAGCATGCAGATTTCGCAACAGACAAAATGAAGGACAAGGGATACTGTTCATGTTACCTTTTTTTAATGAGAAATACAGTAAAACACAGATAAATATAGAGATAAATATGAGACACATACGTTTCCGCAACAGAGTTGCTATCGGAACAGATTGGCTTTGTATTTTTAGAAATAATGCATGTCAGGTACAGTCGATTAGCACTGTACTCTCTTTCCCATCTCGCCCTGTCCCAGAAGCAATCATTAACAGGAATCCGTGGGCTGTCTTTCCCTCCACGTTGATACTTTTGCTATATTTGTACACATTTACACAAATGTACATTGTATTGTCGTATGGGAACTTAACAGTAACATGCCATTCTGTTTCCATTCCTTATCTTTTTTTAAATTCAATGCTTTTTTAAAGATCTGTCTATGTTGATTCAGGCATATCCAGTTGATGGATTTTACTACCATCTATAGTAAAGCGTTGTATGAGTATAATGTGCTTTGTTCACTCCTCCCACCCATGCAGGACCCTAAGGCTGCTTTTCACTCCTCCCATGTTGTGATGTGTTCTCCCACATGGCGTTTTGACTTATGTATGCACAGAAGTTTTCTTGGGGTGGGTAACTAGAGGGGCAATTGTTGGGTTGAAGGGTATTTGTCTCTCCAACTTTGCCAGATCTTGGCAAATTGTTCTCCAAAGGGACTGTTGCCATTTACGCTCTCCCCTCAGTGCCTGCGAATGTGTCTTTCCCCCCACCCTCTTCATTACTTTGTAGCAATTACGAAGAGTGCTGCTATTGACACCCATGCCCAAGTTTTGGGGTGAATATATTTTCCATCCTCTGGGGTATACACCTGGGAGTAGAACTGATGGTAAACTATGTTTAGCTTTTGGAAGAACGGCCAGACTCCCAGCTAGCACACGATTTTGTATTACCACCGGCAATGAACGGGGGTGGGTTCCCGCTTCTCCAAATCCCCACTGACACTTACTGTTCCTCTTTTTGATCATAAAAACACTACTGTGTGTGAAGTCATCTCACAGAGTGTTTGCTTTGTATTTCCCTGATAACTAATAACGTTGGTCATCTCTTCATGTGCTTATTGGCCCTGGTTTTATCTTCCTGAGAGAGATGTTTACCCAAATCCCTTTACATTTTTAAATTGGGTCATTTGTCTTTTTATTGTTGAGTTGTGAGAGTTCCTTATATATATGTCACAGAAGTTCCTTATTAGATATACAGTTTGCAAATATTTTCTCCCTTTCTGTGGGTTGTCATTTCATTTTCTTTTTTTTTTTTTTTAAGATTTTATTTATTTATTCGACAGAGATAGAGACAGCCAGCGAGAGAGGGAACACAAGCAGGGGGAGTGGGAGAGGAAGAAGCAGGCTCATAGTGGAAGAGCCTGATGTGGGGCTCGATCCCACAACGCCGGGATCACGCCCTGAGCCAAAGGCAGACGCTTAACCGCTGTGCCACCCAGGCGCCCCTGTCATTTCATTTTCTTGATGGTGCCCTTTGGAGAACCGAAGTTTTAAATTTTGTCAACTTTTCCTTTGATTGCTTGTACATTTTCTGTTATACCTAAGAAGCCATTGCCTGATCCAAGGTCCCAAAGATTTATGCTTGGGTTTTCTTCTAAGGCTTTATAGCTTTCACTCTTACATTTAGGTCCTTGATCCATTTAGAGTTAAATTTTTGTAAATGGTGTGAGGTAGGGGCCCAACTTCATTCTTCTCCAGGTGACCATCTGTGACCATCCAGTTCCAACATCACATGTTGGAAAGACTATTTTTTCTCCCCCTGGACTGTTTTGGCACACTTGTCAAAAAGCAATTGATTACAAATGTCAGGACTTATTTCTGGACTTCCGGTTTTATTCCATTCATCTATAGATGTATCCTTATGCAAGTACCACACTCCCTTGATTACTGTAGCTTTGTTGTAATGCTACAGCTTTCCCGGATGTCAGTTATAAAGCGTGTTTTGTCTGCCTCAGAAGACTGCCTAGGCCAGTGGTTCTCAAAGTGTGGACTCCTGACCAGCATCGTCATTATCACCTGGTAATTTGTTAGAAATGCAAATTCTCGGGCCACACCCCTGACTTTGTGAATCATTAACTCTGGGGGTGGGGCTTAGCGATCTGTGTTTTTGCAAGCTCTCCAGGGGATTCCTACGCACCCTAAAGATGGGCATCCATTGCTCTATGTGTGCTCCCTCTAGATGACAACCACTGGTCGCATATGGCTCTTAAGCCCTTGAATTGTGCTAGCGGGAACTGAGATGTGCTATAAATATAGAACACACCCTGAATGTCGAAGACTTAATATGAAAAAAAGAATGCAAAATATTCATAATTTTTAGAGTGATTACATGTTGAAGTAATAACATTTCCTCTATGTTGAATTAAAAAAATGTATCATTAAAACTAATTTTGCCCGTGTCTTTTTACACTTCAAAATGTGCCTGCATATGTGGGTCACATTTCTTTCTGTTGGGATGTGGACAGTTGGCTAGAAGGTGAAATGAGAGACAAGCAGGGCTGTGGGGTGTGACTTCCACTCCACCTTAGCCACTGAGCTGTTTCGGGCAGACATTCGCCTACTGTCCTGCTCAGGCCAGGTACCGAGTTCTCGGGCTCCAGGAGCCCTAGTTCCCAGAAGAGGAAGGCATCGGGAGCAGAGCTGGAAAGGCGAGCAGCCTTCTCCAGTTCAGACTGGTTGGGAACAGCGGTCAAAGCCACTGTTTGTGTTTGGCTTTGGGTTTCGTGCTTGAGCTGGAGTGTGATGCAGCCGGACAGACTCTTGGCCGCTTGCCTCGTGGGTCACCAGCATGGAAAAGACAGCAGGCCCGGTGTGCAGCTCCCCGGGCTGGGGGCTTGGCTTGCCATACGGGGGGGCCTGGCAGGCTGTGGCTGCGGTGTCCCCCGCCTACCCTGGGTCGTCATGCGGGACATGGACACAGGACCCTGTCCATCCAGCTGTGCAAACCAGCAAGGTACACCTGTCCCAGGGGCTCCAGTCTGATGCACCATGACCGCTCCTTGTAGAGCCGTGACTTCAAGATCAGCACCCGAAGACCCCAGCAGGTGCTTCAACAGGGTCCCAGGCCACTTCCCACACCCTTGGTGCATCTCACCCTCTCTCCGAGCTGGTCATCTGTGGGCAGCGCTGTTCTGAGGAGAAAAGCTCCCAGAGGTTAGGTGTCTTGTTCAGGGGATGCAGCTAGAACGTGTCAGAACTGGGTCTAGAACCTGGGTCTCCTGAGATCCACCGGGGATGCTTTCCTCTATACATTTGTACTAAGTCGGTCCGCCTTGGTGCTGCCGCTGACGATGCTGAGGGTAATGTCTGTATCATGTAGCGAGTATCTACCACGCCAGAGGCCCTTTATGTGCATTGCCTCTTTTAGTCCAAGGGAGACCCGGGCATCCACAATTCACAAATTAGGACATCAGAACCCTGGATTAGGGCTCCACTGGGATTGCTGAAGAGAATGTTCTGGACCTGCTAAAGGAGAAGGAGGGAAGGAGGAAAGGAGGAAGGGAGTGATTGCCAAGGTCCCCATGCCGATGACTGCCGGAGCCAGACCTGCCTCTAGGTCTGCCTGCCCTGGAACCCCCTCGCTTTCCCCGGAACCCCCTCGCTTTCCCCTGCACCTCAGCGGCGTGCCTGTGGTGCTGCTGAGAGACAGCTCGGCTCCCGAGCCCTCACCGGCAAGCCAGGCTCCCTTCCACACCCTCACCCTGCTCTTCAGGTGGCAGGGGCAAGCGGGCGATGCACCGCTCCAGACAAGGTCCTGAACGCCCCTGGTCCTGAGGACTGGGTCCCCGGGCCCAGCCCTGAGATGCGAGGGGGCAGCTGGGCAGATGGGGTGGGAAACAGAAGATGAGAAGATATACTGGCATGTCTGAGCTTGTGCCACCATAACAAAATCCCGAGACTGAGAGGCTCACAGCAGACATTTATCTCTCACAGCTCCGGAGGCTGGAAGTCCAAGACCAAGGTGTTGGCAGATTCAGAATCTGGTGAGGGTTCCTTTCCTGGCTTGCACGTGGCTGCCTTCTCGCTGTGTCCTCGCATGGCCTCTGTGGAGAGAGGGAGAGATCTCATTCCCTCATTCCCTCTTCCTCTTCTTATAAACGCACCAATCCTATTGGATGAGGATTCCCCCCTTAGGACCTCATTAACCTTAATTACTTCCAAAAAGCCCTCTCTCCGAATACAGGCACACTGGGTGTGCTACGGCTTCAGTGTGTGACTTTTGGAGGGACACGATTCAGTCCATAGCAGGAGAGTTGCTCTAGGAGAAGGGACACTCTCGTTTATCTTGATCCCTCGGAGCTTGCAAGGGGGAGGGGGGAGGGGAGATCCATCCGAATGCGCCTCTGAGTCACACTCCCTAGGTAAGCCATGGGTCACAGCATCTGCTTCGAGGGCCTGCATGAATGCTGGTGGACCTCAGGGAGAGGCAAGGTGGCCTCGTCATCCATTTTTCCCACCTCTGAGCCATAGTGACCCGAGGCAGGATCCAGCGATCCCAATGAGTCTTGCTGTGGGCGCTGCCGGCAAGTTCTCGGACTGTTTTCCCTGGTTTGAGCTTCTGGCGTCAGGGGAAGGGTAGGCAGCCAGAGGTGCTGCGTGTAGCCCAAGGCAGCACGCCCCCCCCCCCATTCCCAGCAGCCACACTTCTCCCCTCGGTAGTTACAATGACACAGAGGACCAGAGTCAAAAGAGGACCCGGAGACAAGTGGGCCTTCACTTCCTCAAGCATTCAGAAGCAGGGGTCTGTGAGCTAGAACCCAGTTTATTGGAAAGAACCTCCTTAGTAAGGATACACACTCAAGTTCATCAAAGGACTACAAATCATTGTTTTTTAAATAGTACTTTTTCCGAAGCCTGTACAGGCCCAGCACAGTGATACTGAATCCGGCTTTTCGACCTGGCCACCACTGATGCTATGTGTCCTTGGACATTTCCTTTCTCCGAATATACGTGCTCTCATCTGTAGAATGTGGGAACGATCTCAAGAATGTGGGAAATAGCATATGTGAAAGTGCTTCACAAACAGTAATGTCATAAAACTAAGTCAGTTATTACTATTATTTTTAAAGATTTTATTTATTTATTTTGAGAGAGTGAGAGAGCACAAGCAGCAGGAGCAGCAGGCAGAGGGAGAAGCAGGCTCCCCACTGAGCAGGGAGCCTGATGCAGGACTCGATCCCAGGACCCTGAGATCATGACCTGAGCTGAAGGCAGACGCTTCACCGACAGAGCCACCCAGGTGTCCTAAGTCAGTTACTGTTAAGAACGAGACTCATTCCTGACTGTAAGTGTTCACAGTCACGGTATGGAAGACAAATGGTATATACAGCAGGCCACCTGCTACGTGTTGGATGTCCCCCCACAAAGATGTGGAAGTCCTCAGGTCGGGTACCTGTGAATATGACCTTATTTGGAAACAGTGTCTTTGCACACGATCAAGGACATATTAGAATGGGCTCTAATCCAATAGGACTGGTGTCCTTCTACGAAGGGGAAATTTGGGCCCAGGGGCGCACACACACAGAGGAAAGGTGATAGGAAGACATAGGGAGAAGACAGCCATCTGCAAGCCAAGAAACACCTGACAGAAATCAAGGGAGAGGCCTGGAACAGATTCCCCCTCAGGTCCCTCAGAGGACCCCACCTTGCTGACGCGTTGATCTCAGACTTCCCAGCCTCCAGAACTCTGAGCCCATAAATGCCTGGGTCTGAGCCAGCCAGCTGGTGGTACTTCGTTAGGACGGCCCCAGGAAACTAACAGAACACCGTATCCTGAATTTGCTTTTTGCTTTGCTCTAGTGTATTAAATTCAGAAGTACTTACTGAGTAACGGCTCTATGCCCTGCAAGAACAGAAGGAAAAGATCAGGTTGTATCTCACCTGAGGGAGACACTCCTTTAGAAGTTCAGGGGAGGGAGAAGCGCTCAAGGGCTGAGAGGTCAGAGGGCGGGGTGAAAGCTAACTGAGTCCTGAGGGATAGGTAGGTTCCAGATGAGTGAGAGAGGACGGCTCAAGCAAAGGCCGGGAGGTCCACTGACGGGCGGGGTCCAGGACTGCCCCAGTGGGCCTCTGTCCTCCCCCTGAGACTCCTTGTCCTCCACCGGCCTCCCCCTGGGCCTCCCGTGCTTTCCCCTCCTCCTTCTCTTTCAAGGCCCAGTGAAACTGTCACCTGCTCTGTGAGCGCTCCTGCCCCTCTCCCCATGAGCTGATTTTGCAGGGGGTCACAGCCAGCTCTAGCCCAATCCTCCGTGATGGTGATTATCAGGCTGTATGTGGATGTCTGTCTATTGCCCTGCGACTGAGCTGGGGAGACTTGTGCTCTGAATCTGTGGCAGAGACATTGCGACGTGCTCACCAACACGAAGGTTTTCTCCCGGGCACAGGGGAAGGCTGCAATTGCCGGACCCCTGGCAGCCAGAGAGCACCACGTGACTAATTCTGGTCACTGAATGCAGACCCATGTGATGTGTGCCTCTTCCAGGCCTGGCTCCCGATGACCCCCTCGCCCCACCTGGAGACCCCCGCCCCCTCGTACTATCTCCTGCCTTGTTGCTGGCTGGAAGTCAAGGGGCCAGTGGAGGCCTTGGAAGCCCTGAAGGAAGAATCTCGAGATGGAAGAGGCTGGAGTTCTGAAAGCCTGTGAGGCGTCTTCCCCGTGCCCTCCCACCTAGCACCAAACCGCAGCCTAAGTGAGAGGTGGGTCTTAGGTGTGACCACAGCAGAACATAACCTATGCCATGTAACCCAGTATCTGTGGTCACCTGGCTGACGGGCCTGACCGTGGCTGGGGGCTTCTCACTTGTATGCCACCCCACCGTCTGCACCGACAGACGACAGGAGAGCTGCTCAGTGACCCTGGTCCCTGCTCTGCTGAGAAGGAAAGATGCTCCCCGTGGGTACAGAGCCTCTGGGTGTGACATCACCACCGCCCCATGCCGCTGACGCTCACAATCATTACTGCATTTGGTTCCCACAGCAGGGCTGCCTGGGAGACTCACTCCCTCTGGGTTGGTTTTGCCATTTGCTTGCTGAGAGAGGGGTCTGGGCTCGGACCACCTGGCCTGCCAGCCCAGCTATGGCCCCCCAGCTGCCCACCAGCATGCCTCTCAGCAGCACCCTGGGTGGTGGGAGTTCACTCACCGGGTTTTTGTGGAGGAGGATTCGAGTTTTCCCCTGGAGACGCCAGAACGACAGTCTGTCTCAGCCTAACACTAACGCCCAGCTCCACATTCAGGGCTGTTTCTGTGGTTACCTTTCTTCGGGGATGTTTGGGGTGGGTGGTGGTGGTAGTGGTGGGTGTGTGTATATATTTGCTTTTTCCAGGGCCCAGATTTTCAGGAGCTACTGGGGTGAGGGGCTCTGGGAAGCACAGTCCTTTCTTCCTTCCTTCTCAGGTAGGGGCCTTCGGAGGGGCACAGAGGAAGTCCACAGGAAACACAGGTTTGTCTCTCCCCGGCTCCCAGGCTGCCTGTCTCTGGGACCGAGATGTCCACCAAGTCCCTTCCTCAGCAGAGACTGAAGACCCACAGCATGTCAGGGAGGGAAGGGCCCGAAGAAGCCTGCTCCTCCTCCCGTCCATTTTATAGGTGGGGAAACCAAGCCCCCGGGAGGGAGTCTCAGAGACTTGCCCAAATCGCCCAGAACCCGCAAAGGCAACCAGAACTGCAACTCAGGTGTCCCTCCTCCCGGTCTTCGGCTTCTTCCCGGAAAGAGGCGCGGGAAGGCTGGTGGTTTGTGCTTAGGGGACTGGCGGTGAGGGTGCCAGAGGGCCCTGGGAGACGGCCTGGGGCGACTCCGGCCTCGGCCTCTTCCCTTTCTGGGCCACCCCGGCCGCACTTCCTGCGGAGGACTGGGGAGGCGGGGGAGTGGGCGCGGAGCTGGCCCCTCCCGGTGCCGCCTCCCCGCCTCTCCCACACCCGCAGGCCAAAGGCCAAGGGTTAGGGAAGCGGAACCGGTGCTCGGCTCCGCTACTGCGCCCAAACCCACCCGGGACTGGGATCGAGTCAGGGCCCAGGCTGGGCGGAGAGTGCGCTGAAGAGCAAGCGACCGGCCAGGCTTGGAAGGCTTAGAGGCCCGGCACCGAAGGGCCAACAAGGGGCGTGGCTAGGGACGGGGGCGCGACCCAAGCAGGGTGGGTGGGCGTGGCCAAGCCTGGGGGCGTGGCCGGAGCGGGGGCGGGTCCGCAGGAAACTTGTGCGCCAGCCTCGGCCGCACGCCCCGCCCCCGGCCCCCGCCTCCGGGTCCCGCCTTCGAGTCCCTTCCTTCCCGGCGCTGGCAGGCGGGCCGCGGCGACTGCAGGCGGCGGACGGGCGGACCGGCGGACGGGCGGGCGCCTCCACCTCGCTCCCTCCCTCGCTGCCGGCTTCCTTTTGTTTTTCTGGGAGGCGATGAGCGCAGGGCCGGGGCGGAGGCTGCGGGCGCACAGAGGCCCGCGCTCCTAGCCACCCTTCCCGGCCTTGGCGCGCTCGTCCCGGGCAGCGGCCCGCGCCCGCCCCAGCGCCAGCCGCTCCGAACTTGGGCTCGGGAAGCCGGCTGACCGCGTCCTGCGCCGGAGCAGGTAGGGCAGCTGGGGGCTGGCTGCTGCGGAGAGTGCGGGCGTGTGCACCGGCGTGAGCTGTGAGCGGGCTCTCGTGAGCTGTGAGCGGGCTCTCTGCATGTGTGTGTGTGTGTGTGTGTGTGTGTGCGCGCGCGTGTGTGTGTTGGGGGTGCCTGTGTTTGTCTGCGTGGTGGAGTTGTGGGTGACCGAGGACGGTGGTGTGTCCCTGGAATGGCGTGTCCTCGTGGGGATCCGTGTGTACAGTGGGTGTGCACATTTTGGGTTGC